>NC_045432.1:51281027-51623316 GCF_902635505.1 Sarcophilus harrisii | reverse complement strand
CTTGTTCAAGGTCACACAACTTATAAGTATCAAATATCTCAGGCTGGGTTTGAACTTGGGTGCTTGTGACTCCAAGGGCTGTGCTTTACTGCACCACCCACCAGCCCCTATTCCCACATTTTTTCAACCAATTCTTACATCTTAAGGCCATTCACCATTTTAGAGAGACGTTCTCCTCTGAACATTCGCCATTTAATATCCTTCAATTATGATGCTCAAAACCAAGTACAACAATCTGAGGTGAAGTAGAGAGCAGGTCAGCTCTGGCACCTCCTTATGCCTAGAGGCAATCCTGCTCTTACTGGAGACCGATATCACATTCATTTTTATGGCTACCACAAGACACTCACTGCTCACTCATTGACATTGCAGTCAGTCCTTTTTATAGATATTACTAACCATGTCACTCCCATATTGTATTTTAAAGCTGACTGGTCCCGGAAAGGAAGGAGAAGGCAGAGGAGGAAGACTATGAAATTGTAAATTTGGATGGCAAAAAATAGAGGTGTCCTCAACTGAAATAGCCAAGACAGGTAGAGGGGTAGGTTTTAGGGGGAAGATAATAAATTCCATTTTGTACACACGGAATTTGAGAAACATCTGCAGACCTATGTCTTAGGAATGTTAATTTGGTAGGTGTGTGGAAGATGGATTGGAAAATATATTTTAAGCAGGGAGAACAAGGAGGCAATTCTAATAGCCTCTGTGAGGCGATCTGGGCCTGCTGAAAGGAGGAAAGGGGACAGATGGAAGAGATGTCAGAGAGGTAGGAATGAAATCTGGCAACTGACTGGAAGTAGGATATGGTGAAGGGAGAGGGCATCAACGTAAGAATATGTGATTTAGAGCAGCTTGGAAACTTAAATATCATCTTTGACTCCTCCTTCTGCCTCCCCAGCTGCCAAGTCCTAGCTTTTCTATCTGTGTAACATCTCTGACATTCATTGTCTTCTCCCTACTCATATGGCCACTATTCTAAAGCAAACCTTCATCATCACTTGCTTTTTCATCATCACCACTTTTATGGCTAGCAGGCCATGCCTGGAGTCTAGTCTGTCCTCAGAGACTTGCTAGCTGTGTCACCCCAACCAAGTCACTGCACCCATTTGCCTCAGTTTCCTCATCTGCAAAATGAACAGGAGAAGGAAATGGCAAACCACTCGGGTATCTCTGCCAAGAAAACCCTAAATGAGGTCACGAAGAGTAGGGAAAGGACTAAAAGGACTGAACAATAAATGACATACCTTTTTGCCTCCAGCCTTCCTTCTCTAGTCCATCCTCCGCATAGGAGTCAAAATCAACCTCCCTATGGCACAGGTACAAGCTCACCATATTTCAGGGATACCTCCCTGCTGCTAGCATCCAAGCTTTAGAATACTGTTTCAAATTTTCCACAAGCTGGTTTTCCTCTAACTTCCTGGCTTTACTGAACATAATTCTCCTGCACCTACTTCATGTTTCAGCCAAAGAGGGCTTACCAGCTGACCCCTGAACTTGGCAGGCTAGGCAGGCCCTTTGCTCAGAATACATTTCCTTTTCATTTCTACCTTTCAGATTCTTTATCTTCACTCAGGACTGAGTTTAGTACAGACTCCTTTGGTTATCCTTCCTCAGTGGTTTTCTCTTCGCAAATATTACCAGTCTGTTCTCTTTCTCACTTCTGAGATAGCATTATACTTGGGTATATGGGAGAAGTAAGTCACATGATGGAGCTGACAAAGCAGGTACTCGCTCTCAGGAAATTGGGGATTTTTAAAGTCTACTTTTGATAGTCGCTAAACCATGTGTCCTAGGCAAGTTATTTAAGTGTTTGGGGCCTTAGTTTTCATGTCTACAAAAATGAAAATGCTAAAGTGCATGATTTTAAAGGCCCTTTCCAGCTTCAAAGCCACGATTTTTCATTTTGGGCCTGGTATCCTGAAGGCCCAGTATACCATAAACATTTAACAAATGGTTACCGAATTCCCTTGAAGGGACTTTAGAGAGATTATCGGGTCCATTATATGAACAGAGAAGTCAAGTGAGCTGCACATAGTCACCCACACCTAAGGGAGGGGGCAGGGATTGAACCTGGCTTCTCTGATTCTAGGCCAAAAAGTTTAGTGCTCTCTTGAATAAACAAAGATTTTTAGTCCAAAAATAATACAAGAGTTCAGACTGTGAACATAACTTACTGCACAGTTTAAAGATATTAGTGTCTTTGTTCTTACGTTAAGGCTAAATAGCAAAGTGAAGGGAACCTTCCATTATGAGAAGGCAGAGTTTATATAATCAGAAAAGCACAGGCATTTATGGGGAAGGGGAAATCTTTATCTAAGCGTGGAAAAAGCTTTCACTAGCAAGATTAAATGCATTTAATTCAAGAAATCTTTATGCAACCCATATTGTATGCTAGCATTGTCATATGCTACACAATAAGCGATCCCTACTTTACTACAATACATTCTTTGGAAATAGTATAACCATTTGCACTGAATTCAAGGAAAACATTACAACTGGTCAACATGGATTCACTACCATTTTACCTCTTTAAAAAACAAACCAAAAAAAACCCCCAGAAAATACCTGGTAAACTTGGTAGGCTATTTTTTTCTTAAATGATACACAAGACAAGGTACTATTAAAACATAGATGAAGAAAACTAAAATATTATTCAAAAGTAAAAATCAAAATCGAACAATTTTATTTAGGGTCAAGTAACTTGTCACTTAAGAGACAAATGAAAGCTTTCATTCTGAACTTCTCATTTGGGGGGCATTCCATTAGAAATTATATTTAATTAAAAAAAACCCAGCAAACATAAAACCATTAATTTTATGTTTCAGAGGTTCAGTTTCTCTGGCTTTATTTTTAGATTTCTAATGCCCTTTTTTCTTTCATAAGTTACACTTTGAAGGAGCTTTTACCACATTGTTTGTCAGTTTACATGACAACCAAGCAAGTAATAAAATCTTCAGCTCCACCTAGTGGGACTTAAAAGTATCTGAGTTTTTTTTTTTTCTTTTTTTTTTTTTTTTTTTGAGAGAACTTACAGTGCTGTCAAAGTTAGAGCTCTACTCCGAGCAGAATTCAGGGTAAGATGAACCCACCTTGGATCTCATATAAAGGGTTTAATTATCAAAACAGCAACAAATTGTTACCGGCAGTTTGATCTGTGGCTGTTCCACAGCATTAGACAGAGCTTCAGATTTGTCCAAAGGACAAATTGAAAACAGACCACTAGAAGTATCAAAGGTAATTATCACCAAAGAATGAAAATGTCTGCATCTGATCAAAATCATTACTTTTCAACTTAGGAGTTTCTGTAATCTGAAAACATTCTCATGATATTTCCCTTAAAGATCATAACAATTCTCAGTCTAGACACTCACAGAAATCACAGAACCTCATAATGCACCGAAATCCAACAATACCAACATATCCACTAGATAGCACATCCAGCTACTGGAATCGAAAGACCTCTGACACTATTTGTATTTGGCAATCAATAAACTTGCATGGACCTCAATTTATATAGATGTATATATAATATATATTTTATAAAAAGACAAAGTTGGCCCAGCTCTAGATCTATGATCACAGAAGGAATCACGTAACTCATCTGAAGATCTCTAGTAAGGAAGCATCTTCTTCGGGAGGCAGCCCACTCCACTTCTGGGTGTTTGAAGAGTTACATTTTTCTTTACAGCAGACACAAATCTGCCCCTGACCATGCTGCTTCTCTGTTCAGAAACCACTGGGGCCAAAGCCAATCTGTCCACTGCCTAAGCAGTCAAAGGATATGAAATTGCCTAGAGCAGAGGCTTCAAACTAGCAAAGTGGTCCCAAATCATATTAAATTAGGGAATTTTTAATTGGGGAATGTTTAACAAAAGAAAGAAAAATACAGTACAGAGCGAATGCTGATGTGTGGGTTAAAAAAAAAAGTTAACATGTAGTCACAGGGATCCATTTTAATAAAAGCACATCAGAACATCTGTAAGGTTTCTCTTCACACTGAGCAAATTTGACAAATACGACAAAAGATAATAAAGTCTGTACCAACATAAACATGATCCAACTAGTCTACAAAGCAATCTGGAATTATGCTAAGAAAGTAACTAAGATGTATACTTTGACCCAGAAGTCCCCCTGGTAAGACATATATCAACTAAGTCAAAGGTAGAAAGAACTGTCCTATATCATAACAAAATCATTACGGCAACATTTATCCTAACAGTAAAACAAAGGGGGGCAGTCTATGATCATTAAATGGGAAATGGCTAAACCAATTGAGACAGCTAAATGTGATAGAGCCTTATTGCACCCAAAGAAATGAGAACTATGAAGAACATATGGGACATGCAAAGACTTCTATAATTGTGTACAAAGTAAAACAAAACCAAGAAAGTAACATTCACGTTTATGACAGCAATGTAAATTGAAAACATGAACCCCACTCTTCCCCCCAAAAGCTATGTATTCAAAACAATCCAGTTTGGCAGTGAAGAAGAGATGAGAATGTGCCTCCTTCCCTTCCTTTCAGAGCTGAAACAGCATATATTTCACACTTCATTAAATTGTTGATCGGTTTGAATGAATTACTTGTTTTTAAACTCTTGTTATTTGGGGATGGGAAGCTATATTGGGAAACTCAAGTGATTAAAAAAAAAATCTTTAAAAAATATTTTAAAACTGACAACTGAAACTTTTCTACTGCCCAGAGCATTTGGTCTTGTCCACCTCCTTGAGTTCTTTAAGCCAATAATTTTGTATGACCTATGAATGACGCCATAATACCCAAATGGCACTTGGCCGGAAAAAAGATCCCCTTCTTCCCCCAGGCCTAGGGGATCAAATGCGAGCTTCTTAGACAGTCAATTGAGACCCTCAACAATCCACCTTTAATAGAACTTTTCTGCCCCTCACACTCCTCTTCATACATTCTGTTTCAGGCAACCTAGACTAGCTTTCTCTCCAAATTTGATGTGAGCCTTTGCACATTTCATGCCCTGTGTGAAGTCACTTCTATCTCCCCCAAGATATTAATGCTTTCTACTGCACATTATCTGCCACTCGGCCTTCAAATCGAAAGCTCCTCGAGGATGGGTCTTGTTTCATTTTGGTTTTTAATACTAATAGCATTTTTATAGTGCTTTAGGGTTTCCAAAGCACTTTAAAAAGATTTCATTTTATCTCCACAATCTTGGAAGGGAGGTGCTATTAGTAGCCCTATTTTACAGATGAGGACACTGGGGCAGATGGAGGTGAAGCGAGTTGCCAAGGCCACAGAACTAGCAAGTATGTGTAAGGCTGGATTTGACCTCGGGGCTTCTTGCCTCCGAGTCTAGTGCTCTATCCACTGGGGCACCAAGCTGCCTTTGTAGTTGATGAAGATGAGGTTGCAGATCCAGAGCAGCTTTAGGGGGTCCAAACTGGCCTGCCATCAATCCCCTTGGGCTGCACAGGACTTCTCAGACTTTGCCAGCATGCTGCCACTGCCTCACTCTGGATCCTCCAATCCTGGAAAACCTTGGCCAGGCCAGGCCTCTTGCCACTATCACATCACCCTATGGCCCTCTTAACTACATCTTCCACTGCCTTAGTTTTCTTGTCAGAAAACACACTGGTGACTCAGTTCTTTATGGGCCGATTTCTCCGGTAGAACTTTATTCTAACAATGGTAACATCTCCTTTCCCCGAATCTTTTAAAAAACTCACTGCCGGCCAGACTATAGCTGGCTTTCCTTGACCCTGGCTTTCTCCTTCCCACAGGAATAAAAAAGGAATTATTAGATTATGGTATGTGCATGTGTGTGCAGGAGAAGGGGTAGGGGGGAATAAAAGTATTTAACCAACTACAGACAAGTATTAACTGTAGTAGAATATAGAATATATTGTAGTAGAATAACGTAGTTAGAACTTATTGATCACTTATCAAACATAACAAATGAATCAATTTATATTAGTAAATGTTCTGCTCTCATTTAGCTTCTCTAGTTGGTACTATGCTAGTGTCAAATTCACAGAAATATGAATTGGTTTGTGGTTTACTATACAAACCTTTTTTCATGCTCCACAGAATAAGCCAATAGAAAATAAATGAATATACCTTTATTTTGGAAATGTTTTAGGCTCCTTTGTACCTATTTACATTCAATATGCCTAGTATAATCAATACCTAGTACATTCAATATACAAAATATTGAAAAAGTCTTGCAAATCATTTTTAAAATCACTGAAATGATTTCTGTAGATGATGGGATTTAAGAACCAATAAGAGATCAGCTGTAATATAGCATTATATTACTAGAATGACACTGATAATACCCCTCTCACCCCTTTTGGTTTTCTGTCAATGAACTGGCCACCAAAAGCTCTGAAACAACATATTTACAACTTAAGATTACAAGATTCATTTGACATTTCTGCAGATTAAAGTTTAGTTTCTTTATGGAATATTTTGTCTTGACATCTATAGCTTTCTAATGGGCTTAATATTTTTCTGTTCAGTCGTTTTTCAGTCATGTCCAACTCTCTGTGACACCATTTTGGGGTTTTTGGGGGCACAGATACTGAAGTGGTTTGACATTTCCTCTTCTAGGTCATTTCATAGATAAGGAAATTGAGTTATACAGAGTGAAGTGACTTGCCCAGGATCACAGAACTAGGAAGTATCTGAGGCCAGATTTAAACTTAGGAAGATGAGTCTACCTGACCCAAGGTTGGGCACTTCATTCACTGCAGTGCCACCTAGCAGACCCTTACTTAAGACCATTATTCAATTCAGGAGGATTGTTCATTTAGCTTATAAAAATTAAGTAGTAGCAATTTTCTACTAAATGCCACAGAAAATCCCTTTGAAACAAAAATCCTGAAATCAAACAAGAGACCATTATGTTATCCGATTTAATCCCTCAATTTGTAGATGAAGAAAGTAAGGTCCAAGAAAGGTAAAGGTCACTTACCTGAGGTTAAACAGCTAATTAATAAGGAACTCAGAATCAGGACCCAATTCTCTCAAATCCTAGTCTTCTATTTTTTCCACTAAGCCGCTTGACTATAAAATCATCTGAATGAACATCATCAGCATAAAACAAAAGCAGGATATATTTACCTCTTTTAACCGTTGCTGTTCACAGTTGCACAAAAAAGTCCCAAAGAGGCAACTGTAGAGATGATCCAAGATGGTAATCAAGAAGAGCTCGTTGAATTCAAATGCTGAGGGAAACTTAAAAGACGGAGAAACATTTGATTCAGATATTAAAGCACACAATCTAAAACACAACCATATCAACTACAAAAATGCTTAGCTGTAGTTTAGCATCTGACTAAATGGGAACAGATTACAGATATTTGGCAAGAAAGCAAAAGTTCTTTATCCACCCAACTCTTTTGGCTTTTCACAATTTTAACAAATTGGAAAGTAGCTTAGGATTTGTTGCAACTTAAAACAAAGAAAAGCTTCCAGGGCACAGAGAGATTTTGTTTAAAACCTCCCAGGCAATAGTACGTATCAGTGTTGCTGACAGAACAGACCGGGAAGTGTACTTGGCCATCCTGCTGCTGCTGCTTGAAGTCATGAGCTGGTACAATGCCCTAAGCTGGAATTGGGTTCTGCCACTGATTTTTGCCATTCTCACTTTTTATTATTGCTTTATTGGGGAGATGGGAGGAGGTGAATGCATTCTCAAGTCTTGCATACATACTTATACTCTCTCACACACACACACACACACTCTCTCTCTCTCTCTCTCTCTCTCTCGCAGCTGGGAGCTATTAGTTCTGTGTCTGTACAGTCTGGCCATTAGTATTTTGGTGGTAACTAGACACACGGGGAGCATAGCAGAGAAAGGCCACCTCTAGTATTCTTATGAAGCAACCTCAGAATCAGAAGGCTCCTCTGAGGTCATCTAGCCTGATCCACATCTTAACGGGAATCCTCTTAACAGGATCTCGGACAAGGAACTAGTCTCTGATTGAAGACCTCCAGTGATAATATTTTGGGACTAGTATTAACACACAAAATACCACACACAATAAATACTATCTAACTAAGGTCTTCCCACAGCAGAGATGACAGGATTTCTCTGGCTACTTCCTGGCTGTGTGAGCCTGGGCAAGTCATTGAAACTCTCAGGGCTCCAGACAATTTCCAAGATCCTAAGTTGTAGAGCAGGAGCTCTGAAATCACAGAAAAATCACACTTCCTTTTTAATCATTAGTATGCATCTTGACTTGTGTGACTCATTTCAGTCACTAGTTATTCAATTAAATATTAAATTAATTTATACCAATTAAATATATATGTAAAATTGAAGAAGCAGACTATTACTTCAGTATGCCAAAAGTCTTCGTGCAGTTTTAAACTTTAAGTGCATAAAACGGTCTTAATTGAAACAAGCCTTAATAGCTTAAAATTTCACAAAGATTTAGAGCACCTCATATTTTCATACAGGGCTTCTGGAGTTAAAAATCAGCTAACAAGGATTTTAAAAAAATTAATGAAATTCTTATTGCAATTTCATTATGGAGAAAGCAGTAAGTGCAAAACCAGTGTCGTCAATGTTGAGTTGTCCAGTCCTTTGCCCATCACTGGTCCAAAGAAGTCAACGAAAACCCTGGCCTTGCACTATGGTAGGTAGTTATTAAGGTTGTGAAGACATCTTTCTCTCTAAATTCCCTCCAACACTTGAATTTGAGGTCAGTTGTATTTTCCTCTTGCTGACATATGACTAGCACTAATGGACCTGCTCCTCCTGCTATTCTGGAGCCGCAGATGCTGGCATCTGATGAAGAATATGGCCGGGAGGTGTGGGGTAAAGTAGAAACAGAGACGTAAAGGACCATAAAGAACGTCTCTCCTCCATCCTCCTGGTATCACAAGTGAAAAGCTGAGACTTAGTAACACCTCCTTGGCTCTAAATGTGTCTGACTTTTGGGCAGATTCTTGGTGTTGCTGTCATCACACCTGCTGTACTGGTTCTTTTCCTTCTCCTTACTCTTGCTGCTCTTCTAATGTGTCATGATAGTATATGAGCTAGTATATGAGGGGAATCAAAAACTAAGTTGGTTAGAGTAGTTCAGAAAGGAAGAGTAAGTTGTTTTTGAGAGGAGCATTTCTCTACAAAGTACAGGAAATGGATTTTGTTTCTCCAGAGGTACGTCTCTGCTTCCTTCTGAGTTCTTGGCTATAATACAGAGCAATTGCCAGATAAGTGACCTCTGGAGTAGTGAATCTGTCCTTTAACTTTCTTATTTTTAGTTTTCATAGAAATAATTCAGCAGAGGGATTCAGCTTATTTGTACAAGCAAAGGCTTGGGTCCTCTTAACCCACGGCCATAAAACCTGACAGTGCACAAGGAGTTGGGGCCATCACTGGCAAACACACGATCGGCTTCTTAATCTAAGCAGTGTTGCTGAATGTATACCTACACCTCAAAGGGATCAAAAGATAGAAGGAAAAGAATCATTTTTTGTGGTAGCAAAGAACTGAAAACAACATGGTAGCCTACCAACCGGGAATGGCCGATGAAACTGTGGCATATGAATGTGATGGAATATTATCGCACTTCTAGAAATGAATTCAGGCTTGAGACGTCTAGTATGAACTGATGCAAAGTTAGTAGAACCAGGGAAAAGAGTTTAGAAGAAACCACAGTAGCATGAAAGAAAACAACTTTGAAAAAGAGAACAATGATCAAAGCAGTAAGCCGTTATGACTGAAAGAATGATGATAAAGCAGGTTTCCCCCACCTTTTAGAAGAAAAGGTACAGAGGACAACATATTCTCAGACAGTACTGTGATGCGATGCAATCAAATTGTGTGCAACAGTATCAAAAATGCCCATCTTCCCATCAATGAATACATAAAGATCATTCTATCTGGGAACTTGACTGAAAATACAACTAATATTCAATTGCATTATAAAATGTTTTAAGCAAAAGACTAAACATTTTTGCATAATATTTTCTAGGTCTCTTACCTGTTTTGTCATTTGCCAGACACAATCAATGAACTGAAGAAATATAGGAGATCTGTCGGCATCCGCGTGGTTGTCATCACCATGGCCCACTCGCTTTTAAAAAGAAAACAAACAAACCAGATAAAGCTAGGCATCCTAATGTTGGATGGAAGTAACCAAGAATTGAAGTTTCACGTTTGTTTTTATTCCCCTTACTTGGAGACTTTTCCAGTCTCTCTCTTGTGCTATTACATACAGATGTTTTGTCACTTTTTTCACGTAACTGAGGTTATTAAAGACGTGTACAATCAACAAACTTAATGATTTAAAAAACATTTTGAAGCCTGGCCACCTGCTCAGGAGAGATGTAGGGTTCCTTTTATCTACATGAACTGCAAATTGGCAGCTGATTACATAATAAACACAAAAAAACTTATCTGAAAAACTTAAGAGCTTCTTCTTCTTTCAGCAGCATCAACAACCTGGGAGAGACCCACGATATCCTTGTTTTTATCTAAAAGACTAAATATGTCACCTTTGAGTTGATTCTCAAGTTAAGCCCAGTGCAGCCTAAATGCAAAGAGCTAGCTGGTTCTTAAATAATTATTTGGGAGTAATAACTGCAATGAGGATGCAGAAAGAAGATACAAAGACATACATCAGGAGCACGATGAACTTTATATTTCATGTTATTCTATTATAGTAACCCATTATTCCTAGGATACAACAGAAAATAAAGTTAAGATGATGACATCACAGCTTACCAAGGCAAACCTGTGCCCAAAGCTTGTCCACTCTTTTTCTACAAGGGCCTCAAATCCTTGAATGGTACGGTAATAGCTGTCCAACATAAGCATAGCCAGAGATGTGAGCTGTGCTGTTCGATCCCAGCCGTCACTACAATGTATCACCACAGAAGTTTTTCCAGATTCTATTTTATCAGCAATTCTTAATGCTCCAGCAAGAAGCATCTTCAGAAAAGAAAGCAGATATTTTTAATACCTTTTAATAAAAAACTATTTCACTTCCAGGTTAATAGGAAAGCAGGGATTCCACGCCTCTTTACTCCAAGTCATTTGCATTATCCCCTTCTCTAGTTCCTCTGCAAATAGGACTTCACCTAATACTTCACTTAAGGAACTGAGTTTATTTGTTTCACTTTCTTTTTCTAATTACAGACTTGAAATCACCAGATCATCCCTATTTTCTTTCCTTCTTCCTCAGGGGATGAGGTAGCCCTACTCACTTAATTAGCATCTGACACTGGATAAAGCATTCAACCAAACTCTATATACTCCTTAGTAAAATAATAGTAATAATAAGACCATAATGATACCCACCCTCACAGGGTTACTTTGAGGATCAAATAAGGCAATGTAATGTAAAGCAAACCTTAAAAATATTAAGTGTGAACCACCATCATTCTCATCTTCCTTGCCTCTCTACTCCTGTCTGAAGCTTATCCTCTTGTATCTCCTGGAAGAAATCTGACCCTTTGATCATCACCCTTTCTCCCAATTTTCCACCTCTCACCCTTCTCTGGCACACCTCTGCAAATGAAGTTTCAGTAAGCCCTTCTCGCTTCTGGAACAGAATAACCCCTGTTGGACCTGTAAAGCTTTTTTCTATCTGGCTGCCGCCAAGGCTTCCACACTCATTCAACCTTACTCCTCCCTCCCTATTCTTGCTCCTACTTTGTGCCTCCATGCCTTCAAGGCTCAGTGAAGAGGCCTGGAGAGGCCACTCTGAATCCTCAGTTGTTACTGTCCCACTCACCCTGCAGATCATTGGGCAGCCATTCTGTATCTCCTAACCAAGCTCTAACCCCTCAACAGAATGCAAAGGTTCTGGGGGCAAGGTCCATCTCTCTTTGGTATCTGTATCTGGATGCCTCTGAAACTCTTAAGTTTGAAGAGCTTTATGTGCATTCTCTTCTGGGCATCTCGGAAATGCTGTGACAAAGCTATTTACAAATGAGGAAACAGACTAGGAAAGTCACTTGTCTGTACATCTTTGAAGTGCTGGAGGCTCCTTGATTAATTACAACATTAAATACAACATCACTCTATACAATAGCAAGTCATGAGATAGATTCACTGAGAATTCCTTATCAAGTAAAAAGTATGTAGCACCTTAGCACTGTAAGGAACTTTAATGTCACTTAGTTTAAGCAGAACCTAATGCACGAAACCACCTTTGCACAGCCCTGACAGAAGAACTGGCCAACCACTACTTATCTGAACCTTTTTGCTAAAGGGAAGCTGGCTGGTTTTGAGCGGCTCCATGGATTTACTTCCTCATAAAAATATCAAGCATAAAGCTGACTTCTCTGTATTCTTTGCCCAGTATTCAGTGGGTTTTCTTCCCCCTCTAGAAAGATGCAAAATCAATCTTTCCATGATAGTTCTCCAGTTCCCTGGAGGTACCTGTGTTCCCCCATCCTATCCCAGCCTAATGTCCCCTATTCCTTAAACAACTAGCCAAAGGAACACTCCTTGTGGGCAGGCCCTGTTAGTTTCCTCTCTATCTCCAGCAGCAAGCAAGTATCTGGTATGGGCAATGCCCAATGAACCCTCGCTGGGGAGGATCTCTTAGATGGCACGGCCAAGCCGCCTCTTACCATCCTGGTTGCCTTCCTCTGAAGGTTTATTTCCTGGCTCATTACTGTCCTTTTTGGAAGGAGGCTCCTAGCACAATGCAGCATAAGCATATGGGTGGCCTGAAAGGCACAAATAGCTTTCTCAGCCCAAGGCTTTTCTTGGCAGCCATTTGACTGTGGCTCCATTTCAGATTTAAGCCTTGGGACCTTTTTCACTGCAAGTGCTAACTAGCTATGCCTCTCCAGTTCTGGCCATTAAAACCAGTGTTCCTTGAGGACAGGCTCTGTTTCCTTTTCATATTGTGCCTCAAACCAAACAGAAGAGACTGACTGTTGGGAAAGCTGGGAGATATGTTGAGGGAGGAGAGTTTGCATCCTGGTTCAGCTACTCACAATCCAAGTCAATTAACTACTCTGAGGCTCAAAATTTCTTGATCTTTAAAATATGTTAGACTACATGATGATATAGATGTAAGGTCACTTTCCACTCATGTTCTCATTTAACTGACAACATCCTTGTTGTGAAGCACTACCTGTGAACACCTTTTCCTCCACCCCCAAGGACATATCAATATTTCTGTTCACGGAAACAGAGGAAAAGAAGTTAAGTATCAGGAGATAACATTCATCTGTAAGATGAACAGAAATATACTTTTGCTATAATCACAGTTTTAATAGCAGAGTTCTTAAGTTAGAAACTCCTTTACCCTTAGGTAATTCCTTTTTTTTTTTAATTAAAGCTTATTTTCAAAATATCCACATAATTTTCAACATTCACCCTTGCAAAACCCTGTGTTCCTTACCCTTATGTATTCCAACCAATGTGTTGCATCCACGTTGGATAGCCACTTGGCCTCATCAATCGAGGGATACACAATTTCTTTCAATTTACGTAATGATTCTCTCATCACATGAATATTGTGAATTTCCAAGAATATCAGCTCAGCGTTTGGATAGGCACTTTCACTTTCATATCCTCCACCTTTTGCCTATTTAAAATAAATTTAACACATTTAACACTTCCTACCTGTGTGATTCCGGGCAAGTCACTTAACCCCAATTGCCCCATGCAAAATAAATAAAATAAATTTAACAAGCAGGTGGTTTATACAGAAAATAGCATTCAAGCTATTTTCAGAAACAATGATTGGTACTTGAACCCCCCCCCCCCCCAGGTTTGTTTTAAAGTAGTATTCTCACGTAAACTTTCTTTTTTCAATTTAATAAACACTTATTAAGCTATTATATGCCAAACATTGTGATAAAAGCTAGAGACCCAAATAAGAAAAAGGAGCAGCCCACTGTTGGAGAATGGCGCGATGAGATTTCAGGCGAACAGTTTACCCTAGTAAAGAGGGGAAGGGCCTGTTGTTCTGTGGAGAAGCCAGGCAAAAGTACAGATGAGAACAGACCTTCTTTATGAAGAACTCATGCTGATAATGCTAACTGTGTTTTGGTCTCAGTTTCCCTGACAAAGAAAGGCTAAAGCCATTTGCAAATCCAGATCAAATCTCAATATGTAATCTCTCACAAAATTTCTTCAGTGTAAAAAGATTTCCACACTCCAGCTAATGACACAGATTTCAAGAAGTTTAGATTTAAAAAAAAAAAAAAAATCCAGTACAGCAAAATAATCTGGAGAACACTTTGGGATATTTTGGGGAACTAAAATGTACTTGTATTTTCTAATTATGAACTCCTTTCCATAATATAACTCTGAGAAATTGGTATTGAAATAACTTTTGTGAATGAATACTTTCTGTCATTATCAAGAATAAAGATACAACAGCTGGCAGAAGGAAAACAAACAGAAAGTGGAATTTATCCACATTTTTCTAATCTTTTTTATGGTCAGTGATAATTCAACTATTGGATTTGGACCTTTACACCTCAGTCTGCAATGTGCTGGACGCAGAAGTTGAAATGGTACTCAAGATGACAGTCGGGGAGAATAGCTTGATCAAACGAGTATACACATCAATGAAATCACAATGGGAAATGACATCATCTTGAAACAACACATAATCATTTCTCAAGTTATCACACAAGAAGAGGAAGGTAAGAAAAAACAGAAAAGAACAACAACAAAAAAAACCCCCCAAACTCACACCTATCAACTTTACTTAAAAGGACACACCATCCATCAAAGCAAACTGAAAACCTCCAGACCATTCAATCCTACATGATTATTGTCCATGTGTTCCCATAAGTCTGCCACAGAAGACCTCACAAGGGGTCCAGCCAAGATGATGGGGACCTGATCCAGGTCTGTCCATTTGGGTAAACCTCACTCATCACAAATCTCTTTCATATCTTTAACAGTGCTTTCTCTGCACAATTTGTGATCGGTAATAAACATAGTTACCTATTTATGACCACTCTGAGTGAACTGCAATTTTGAGTCTTTGCAATGCATGTTATTCCATAATACCCAGACACAGAGCATTTTCTTCCTCATATTCAATTATGGACCCACTTATTTGTCCATGTGTGGTATATGCCCAAGATACATCAATTGCAAATCCAGATCAAATCTCAATGTCATCTCTCACAGATTGCTCATTCAGCTACCTATCAGTCTGAATAACATTTGATTTTTCTCTGTAGATCATTAGATTATAGATTTCTCCCAGATAATTCTGTGATGTTCCAGAGCAAGATGTCATCAGACCAACATCCTCTGCAAAGAGATCTGGAGGACCTTACCATGTAGAGCAGGGACTATTAATTTATTTTTAGTGTTAGACTCCTTTGGACAACTGGTGAACCTTGGGACTGCTTCTCAGAAGAATGTTTTTTAAATAACTAAAGGAAATCCTTAATATCAGTTAGAGGTGAGTGAAAATAAATATGTAATTTTTTCCTCCATCCCGCTTCATAGACTCCTCGAAATTGAAGACTTGTGATTTCATAGGTAAAGAGAAAACCCAACAAGGACACTCCGTTTACTAATGAAGATCAGTACCAGTTCCTCTGTTTATAGGCTTGGAGAGTTGTCTGAAGGCATTGAGAGGTGAAGTGTATTGTACAAGGAAGGCCTTTATTAAATGTTTAATTGAATTGTATTTCTAGAAAAGGGAATGAGAGTAGCCAGACACACAAACAAGTTTTAAGTATGAGCTACCTAGATCTGGAATCAGAAAACACATCTGCTAGACATAGCCCAGACACTGAAAGAGGATTCAACTCCCTGAGATTGTTTTTTCAACTATAAAGAGAGGATGGATTATAATAACAAACTACCTCAAAAGGTTGTTGTGAGAAATATAAAGTCTCATATGTGTATGAGTGGTTCTTCTTATTCTTCAAGTTTAAGTTAGATCTGCCCTTTTGGAAGCTCACTGACAGAAGAGTAGAGGATGGGCTAGAGTGGGGGAAAGCTTGCTTGTGGCAGGAAGGCCATATGTGGCAAGCACTTTACTTCATAAAGTGAACTTTCTCTCATTTGATTCTAACAATCACCATGGCAAATAGGTACAACCACTCACAATTTACAATCGAATAAATTGAGACAGAGGTTATATGATTTGTTCAGGGTCACACAACCAGTAAGTTTCTGAGTTTACATCTGAACCCATGTCCTCCTAACTCTAAGCCCAGGGCTCCACCCACTGTTTCCTAAATGGCAACTGTGAATTATGGGAAAGCTAATTTTTATAGCAATCTGTCTTTATAGCTTGGTCATACATTACTCACCCTCCCAATACTTGAAATTTCAGCTACAATAGACAGCCTTCTCTCTCATACACATTCCATCACCCAAACTCTCGTCTCTTTGTACTGGCTCTTACCTTGAATGCACTCCCCCTCCTTACTTTTGTGTCCCACAGAACACCCCCCCCCACACACACACACTTTTTGCTTTTAACACAAACACCACTTTTTTTTAATTATAGCTTTTTATTTACAAGATATATGTGCATAGGTAATTTTTCAGCATTGACAGTTACAAATTCTTTTGTTCCAACTTTTCCCCTCCTTCCCCCCACCCCTTCCCCCAGATGGCAGGTTGACCAATGCACATTAAATATGTTAGAGTATAAGTTAAATACAATATACGTATATATGTCCAGACAGTTATTTTGCTGTAGAAAAAGAGTCAGACTTTGAAATAGTGTACAATTAGCCCGTGAAGGAAATCAAAAATTCAGGTGGACAAAAAGAGAGGGATTGGGAATTCTATGTAGTGTTTCATAGTCATCTCCCAGAGTTCTTTCACTGGGTGTAAGCTGGTTCAGTTCATTATGGTTCTATTGGAACTGATCTGATTCATCTCATTGTTGAAGAGGACCACGTACATCAGAATTGATCATCATACAGTATTGTTGTTGAAGTATCTCATGATCTTCTGGTCCTGCTCATTTCACTCGGCATCAGTTTGTGTAAGGCTCTCCAGGCCTTTCTGAAATCATCCTGCTGGTCCTTTCTTACAGAACAACCTAATATTCATATACCACAATTTATTGAGCCGTTCTCCAATTGATGGGCATCCATTCAGTTTCCAGTTTCTGGCCACTACAAAGAGGGCTGTCACAAACATTACAAGCACTACTTTCTAAGTGAAACCTTTCTGATCACAATTACTAGTATTTTCCGTCTGTAAATACTTTTTATTCAACTACTCTGCATTTGTTTCATTCTATTCATATTTGTTTTATTCTATTTTCTCTTTATTTTACTCATTTATGTCCTGTCTCTCTCCTTAGAATGCAAGCTCCTTTAAGGAGGGATTGCTTAATTCATTATATATTTTGCATCTTCAGTACCTAGCAGCTCTAAAAGTAGTTAAATAAGAACTATTTTTATATGCATGTCAACAGGCAGCGAAAAAGAAGACAGATGGAGTGTTGGCTATAAGTAATAACAAGAACACCAATGCTGCTGGATCCCAGATTATGGAGAGTAAAAGGTAAGAAGACTGGAAAGGTAAGGAAGAGACCTGGTTGTGAAGGGGTTTAACAATTAAAGGGAATAAGGAATAACTGCAGTTTATTGAGTTGGGGAGTGATATGGTTAGCCCTGTGCTTTATCAAAATCACTTTTAGCAACTGAAGAGAAGACGGGTTGGAGTTAGGAAGAGCCCTGAGGTGGGGAGACCCATAAGAAATCTGCTGCAACAATCCAGTCCAAACATTCACAAAGTATCCAATATATGCAACTCCAAGCATTAGGGACTGATTAAATCAGCCAAGGAGACCTATTATTATAAAATAATATCCTTTGGTCTAGTGCAACTATTTTCCCCCCCCTTTTTTTCCCTTCAGCATCATTTCCTATAGGTGATTTGTGAAATTCTTTTCTAACTGCAACGGTTTTCTATCTTCAGGAGTGGGGGTCAGTTTCCTTGCATTCCAGGATTCAGGTTTTTTTTTGTTTTGTTTTGTTTTTTTAAATGTTTTCTTGGGAGGTCTACAATCCTTAGGCTGTCCCTATACATCCTGCCTTTAAGATCAATACTTTGCTTGTATGGAGGGTCATGCTTTTTGAAAACATCACTGCTTCTTGCTTCTCTTCTTCCAGATTGCCTTTCCCTTTCATGCATTTGTGTTCCTAATTTCTTGTTTCTTTGGCAAATTGCCACCATAAATTTAGGTCTTTCAATTCTCCCAACTACTTCTGTTGTGCAGGCCATAAATTCTGCTTTTACGATTCTTATTTCTCTTTTAAACTGTTCAGTGGAAACATCCTGCTGTGGTTCCATGATCTCTTGGGAATCCATAGGGTCTCTTCTGTCTCATCAGGTATTGATTCATTTTCCTATTGATTTCATTTCTTGGGTACTTATTCATAAACACCTGAACTCTCCTACCTAATTAAATCCTAATCTGTCATTATTAATATCGTTTAGATTGGTGTATCTGCTTATGTTCAAGCTCTTTAAGTGAGCTTTCTTTCTCCGGAGATCTTTGGTAATGTCGGTCTTTTCCCCTTATTTTCTCAAATTTTCATTTTCTGACTCCTTCCCTCTTTTGATGGCTCTTCTCCCTCTCTACAGACTGGATCTCAAAGGATCTCAGCTTTCTTTCTCCTTCAAATCTAGAATCCACCAGTCTCAGTCTCTGGCCTGTGACTTCTATGGGGAACGGGGAACAACAGCCTGAAGTTGGCTCTTTACCTCAAATTTAGTAGAGTTCCACAGTCATATTACCTGTCCTTTCCCACTTTCCTCTTTTCCTAAGGTCACTGATTGAGCTCTGTCATGGCAAAGAGCACAGCTAAACAGTACACCCCTATTGAAGCCTGTAGCTCTGTAGTACTGGATGGGATGGGCTAGAACCGAGTTTTGTTTTAACCAATGGGACAGCTTGCTGCCAGAGTATGGGAAGTGGTGGGGGAAGGGATGTGGAGTGAGCATGCTGGGAGTTGAGTATTACTGTGCTAATTTCTCATGGTTTTTACATTATTTGGCTTCTTGACGTCCTAAACTGTGGAAGGAGTTCAAATAATTATATCTCTTGTGCACAATTCCCGTTTTGGAGAGAGATGAGAAATCCTCCATGTTCTTGATCTAGGAAACCCAAAGTCTTCAGTGTCATTTACATTTCCTCTATAATCATATCTGGGACTATGCTCTAAGAGATGGGAATCTCTAGATGAATGAGCAGACACCCATGTGTTTCTTGGAAACCACAACTATAATGAGGATGGGAAGGGGGTAGAGATTGTAAGTTAGGCACCAAATTCCCTGAGAGAAAGGAGAATGACTGAGCATCATAGCAAAAAAGAGGTGGACTAGGATGAACTCTTCTGAAGAGCTTTCCTTTACATCTCCCCAGTTACTGCTCTCTCCTACTTCAATTTTCCTAGCATGTATACTGTATTCCCCTTGAGGGCAAGCACTACTTTATTTTTGTTTTTGGACCGAGCCCGGCCTAGTGCTTTGCACAGAGAAAAATTTTAATCAATGCTTGTCAAATGGCACTGTTCAGATTTATGAGCAATTGGATGTCAAATTCATTGAATTTTAATATAGACATCCACGTCACTGGGCACGTGCAGCACCTCTCATATAAATATGCTGATAGCTAATTCATTTGACTGGTCTTCCAACTACATGTCAAAATGCAGACAATAAGCATTTTGATCAGTTTAGTTTCTCCTGTACAGATTGTTATGTTAATTTCTGAGTAATCATGGACTCCCTGAGGTCACATAATGTAAGAGATACCAGGAATATGAAGGAAAGGATGTGATGAACAGGTATATGCAAATACACAACAGATTCCAAATTCTAGATATCAGTTGCTGACGATGGGATTGAATATCCTCACACTCCTGGAAGCTTCCCTCTCCCCGCCAATTGTCACTTGCTTATTGTCCCACTGAAAGAATTTAGGCATCAAAGTCTCACAAAATCAGAGAAAAAAATGCTTAAAATAAAAAGCTTGACTGAGATAATAACAATCATCTGATCTTCATTCACAATTATCACATGTAATCAATCAACCAGAAAATACAAAAGAACAGTATCAGCTCCTCTGGGGAAAAGGGGAAACAAAGCATTACTGAGGAAAAGATAAGAGAAAGAAGCCAACAATGTTGGCCATGACTTGTGAAAACTTTTAATAATACAGTAAATTCTTAATAAAAGAACTTAATTCTCAGAGGATTCTAAGTTCATGGTACCACTCACTGGATTTCATAAATTAAACCTCTGGAAAGGAAGCTATGAAAGTTAAAAACGCACTTTTTAAAATTCAGAAATGCTATTGCCTCAAGTTCGCTTCAATGAAATAATTATTTTTTCTTGGGACATTCAGACCATTTCCAGACACATAATTAGTTGGCACAGCAGACAAGATTTCTGCCCATCGAAACCACTTTCCCAAAGTGGTAAAGAGGAAAAAAGAAAAAAAGTACCTCATCTCCTAATATTAAAAGTACAGATCAGAGACTAGCATAAACACCACTCCAAATCTGCTGGCTGCTCAGAGTGCTTGACGCCCTAAGAATGGCTCTATTTCTAAGTAGGAGAGAACTCACTCACTTAAAAGGCAGACTTTTTCTAAAAGCCTTATTACCCAATTGCATCTTTTAAGCAACTCTAATCATCACATACCTTGTTAGTATCAGCAACGCTGTTTTGTCGGGCATCAAAGATAATAAGTTTATGTGACTGGGCATTAGCATCCATTATAGTCTGCAAATATTTCTCATCTTCTTTGCAGCGTTTATCATTCGGGCCCACAAGTGGCTGGCTGCATCGAGTAATTGTTGCCTGACTCTCAGGATGAATCCAGGACAAGACCTAGTTTGTTTGGAAAAGACATATGTCAGTAGAAAGACTATAATAAAAGGAGTTGTAACTTCCTCCCTTCCATATACTCTACCATCCAGTGAAAGTGGCTCCCTTGCACAAACTCTTCCATGTTCAGTTTTTTCATAGTTTATGTCCATACCTGGAATACTCTCTTTCCTCATCTCTATATCCTGTTTCCCCTGGTTTTACTTATTTACTTACACACCCACCCACACACCCACCCACCCCTCTGAGAGGGTGAGGGAAAAGAGGAGAGTGGGATAGTTGAGTTGATGAGAGGTGTACAAAGAATGTCTAGGCAGCAGTAAGGGCTCATTTGAGATTGCATAGCACAAATAGGTAGTGGGACCCACACGTGTAGAAGTGAAGCCAGTGAATGGTGAGAATAATCCAAGGCTGAGGCTCAGGAAGGAGCATTTGGGGATAAAATAAGGGGGTCAGGGACTCAAAAAAAAAAAGACAGTGTTAAGTTAAACTGACTCACCAAGACATCAAGATGGGGAAAAGAGAGAGTGGGATAGAGTAGGAGAGATGATGTGGGAGAGAACTGAAAGATCAAGACACTGGAAGTCACAGTGCAGATGAAGAGCAGGATTTGCTAAGGACAAAGGAAGAAACGGAAAGCCAATAGATCATATTTAGATAAAAGGATGGGTTTTTCAGAATTCTCAAACGTGGAGGCAGTATATTTGTAGATGATGGCAAGATCAAGGATATGATCATTTTTGTGTTTGGCCAAAATGAGGTATAGGAGTATATCATGGGAAGTAAATTCAGGAAATGAGTGGCTAGGGTATTTGAGAGAGAGTGTCGACATGTATGTTAAAGTCCCATTATAAGAGCAGTAGCTGAAGAGGGAAGAAAAATTATAAAGAGGGTATCAAACTTGCTGAAGTTTGAAGGCACATGACTTGAAGATCTGCTGACAACAGCTACCAGGATTTGCATTAGGTGGCAGACATGAATAATATGGGCAGAACTTGGAAGAAGCAAAGGGGAATGTAGGGAGTATTCCAACTCTTCGAATTTGACTAATGTGCTGAAGGGAATGACAGAAGGTGCAGCCAGTACTGGAAAGGTGGCCAGGGTTCCTGTGTCATTCGGGAGTGGGAGGTCCCAGGTTTCAGTGATTGCTAGAAGATGAAATGAGTGGGATGAGTTAGGATGAAGGAAAGTTTGTCCTCTATGGAAAAAACATTCCAGAGGCCACAGTGGAAAGAGTAGGTGGAGACAGGAATAAAGCATCAAGAGATGGGAGATGGGGAATAGGGTGTGGATGACGGGATGTATAGGATATAGCCATCGTTAGTGATGCTGGAGAGCAGATGGAAGACAAGCACAATGGAAAATGGAAGGCACATAGTCAAATGGGAGGCCTTTTCACTCCTCTTTTCCCTTCAAAGGCTGAATATTAGGCAGGAGACAAGTGCAGCAGGAGATGGAAATTAAAAATGCACAGGAAGAGAAGGAAATTTTGCTACCAACTGTGCAGCTAGACATAGAAGTCTGAGGTGAAATGGCAGGTTGCTCCTGTTTGCAAAGGCTCTCTCCATGTTGGACATATCAGAAAGTAGATGGCGCCATGTATACAAGAAGACGGAAGGCGCAGAGTCAGAGGAGTATACAGCTCCTCTTTCCCCTAGAACAGGACATTAGGTGGGCACAGGGCAGGGTGCATTGGAGCAGTACATTTTTCCCAATGTGTACCAAATGCTCTCCTTTATCATCTCTGCCTCCTGGCTTCCTTCAAGTTCAAGTTAAAATCCCACCTCATACAGGAAGCCTTTCCTCCACTGATTATTTCCAACTTATCCTTTTTGGGGTTGGTTTGTATATAATTGTTTTCATGTTATTTCCCCCTTTACAATGTGAGTACTTTGAGACCGGGGACTGACCACATCTTTTACCTTTCTTTGAAGCCCTTAGCCCAATGCATGATATAAGAGGTGCTTAATAAATGCTTCTTGACTACTTCAATAAAAGCGATGAGAATCACCCACAGTTCCAATGGTCTTGTGATGGAGAGAGCCATTTGCACTTGGACAAAGGACAGTGGGAACCAAGTGTGGATCACAACATAGTATTTTCACTTTTTTTGTTGCTGTTTGCTTGCATTTTGTTTTCTCACTTTGTTTTCCTTTTTGATCTGATTTTTCTTATGCAGCATGATAATTGTGGAAATATGTATAAAAGAATTGCACATTTAACATATTGGATCACTTGCCGTCTGGGGAGGAGGAGGGAAGGGAGAAAAATTTGGAACACAAGGTTTTGCAAGAGAGAATGTCTATGCATGCATTTTGAAAATAAAAAGTTTTAAAAATTAAAAAAAAAAGAAAAAAAAAAAAAAACTAAGGCTCAGTTTAAAGTAACCCATTCAAAGTCACCTATTTGGGCTACCACTTAAAGAAAGCTTTTAATATTTCCAAATTCATACAAAGATAGTTTTCAACATTAACCCCTGTAAAACTTTGTGTTCCAAATTTTTCTCCCTCTCTTCCCTCCACCCCTCCTCCTAGATAGCAAGTAATCCAATATAGGTTAAACATGTGCAATTCATCCAAACCTATTTACACATTTATCATGCTGCACCAGAAAAATCAGATCAAAAAGGAGAAAAATGAGAAAGAAAAGCAAACAAAGGTGAAAATACTAAGTTGTGATCCACATTCAATCCTCATAGTCCTCTCCAGATGCGATGATTATTACATAAAATAACAATTTCATTATTACTATACCACTTACTTTAAAAACAAAGCCTACCTACACATAATATACTTCCTAAAGGTGAACATATAATTAAAAATCAATGTTACCTAAGTTTTAGAACTAAAAGCCTGGAGTAGCATGAATCGGGTTTGACTAGATGCTCTCTAAGAAAAACTAAAAGGTATGTTAACAACCTAAGACTTCATTTGCTCCATTTGCATTTGATCAGCTTCTTTTCATTTCTTCTTTTCATATCTTACTTTCCCCCTTTTTCCTTCTCAGAGGCAATGATTTGTGATGCTGAAGGCAAATTCTAAACATGACAGTTCATTCTTGGCTGCTATTTTATTAATAAAAGTCTCCGTCCCCTGCAATTATATCATATGTTTATGGAATATTCTACTTACCAACTAAGAAAATGTTGCATTTTCTCCAAGATCAGCCTTCGAATATTAGCGATGAAAATTTTTTAACAAATTTACATTCATTCTTTCCTGTTACTCATTCTTCCCCTTTTCGATTATATTTTGAGAGAATCACCTTCTAGTTGGCCTATTAGCAAAGTCACCTTTGTATATGTGACTGCTACTAACCATCATAATGCTGCATAATAGCCATAGAAGACTATAAAGGTAAGATAATAAACTGAAGCTTATTTTTCGACTTTCTAATTTGTTCAACAACTTGCCTATATCTACACTTCTACTCTTCAACAACATTGGTCAGTTTTCACAAGGAACATCTGTTTATAAGCTAATAAAGCCTTTATGTTTATTACTTACAGGAACTCTGCCTTTTGCTCTAAATGCTGCTACTTTTGTGAGGTCATCATCTTTCACACTAGTTGGCACAACAATAATAGCAGGATACGTATCACAAAGCTCATAGCTACTATTTATTTTGGATATTTTCCAGCTCTCATTTGGTAAACCCTAGAGGAAAAAAGCAAGAAGCATCCAACACAAATCCTATTAGTCACTTCTTCTCAATGTAAAACTCATGACATCTTACTTATCATTACTTTAAAATTTAAGACTGTTAACAATTTTTGTTTCATGTAATCCATTTTAAAGCAACCCAAGAGCTTAATTAAATTTAAGAATTTCTAAATCATACAGAATTAAATGATACCACAATCTACATTTCTTATTATACCAAAAAAGTGTTAAGCTAATAGCATACAATGGAACGAACAAAAGGTAGTGAGGAAAAAATGTTATCGTTTGTATACGTTTTGTGTATATCTATATATCCTTATAAAATATAAACTTTTATATTAAATACATATGCCTGAAAAGTACTTTAGAAAATCATTGTGAGGAAAGGGGAAGGAGTCCTGCATCTGGACTGAATAATCTATGCTAAAATCTAAAAACCTAACTTAAGGCTTTAGTGTGGATCTTCACTTGAATAACAAAAACTTTAACCATTTTGAGTTTGAAATCTCATTTTGTGGCAAAAGGACTAAAAAGTAGAGGATATTAAAGGATCACTATAAAAAGGCAAAGCTAAGAAACTAGATTATCTAAAACTAAATATTCATTTCCTACATACAGCTGACATCTTGTAAAATATTTGCTCCATCATTATATACTTCAACAACAATACTATATGATGATCAATTCTGATGGACAGGGCCCTCTTCAACAATGAGATGAACCAAATCAGTTCCAATAGAGCAGGAATGAACTGAACCAGCTACATACACCCAGGGAAAGAACTCTGGGAGATGACTATGAACCACTATGTAAAATTCCCAATCCCTCTATTTTTGTCCGCCTACATTTTTGATTTCCTTCACAGGCTAATTATACACTATTTCAAAGTCTGATTCTTTTTGTACAGCAAAATAACGGTTTGGACATGTATACATATATTTAACGTAAGTTAAATACTTTAACATATTTAACATGTATTGGTCAACCTGCCAACTGGGGGAAGGAGGGGAAAAGTTGGAACAAAAGGTTTTGCAATTGTCAATGCTGAAAAATTACCCATGCATATATCTTATAGATAAAAACCTATAATAAAAAAATAAAAAATAAAATGTTTGCTCCAGAAAGAAGTATAAGCATTTCCCCATCAAATTAAAAAAGACTGTAAACAAGTGTTTTCAATTTAAAAAATAAATTTTTTTTTTTTACCTGTCTCTTGTATTCGGATACGGGGTCATAAACTTTCCAGCCATTAGATGGAAACTTTTCTTTATAGTTGAATGCAAATAAAGCCTGAATCAAAAAACAAACAAAAAAATCCCCTACGTTGATGTTTTCCCCTATTGCCAGACACCCAATCTTAAAATCTCTCATTGTGATAAAGGCTGGATTTGCGAAACTTTCAAATTTAAATCTATAGAGTTTAAGGTAGTAGATTGGTAGCCTTACTGGAATAATCCAGTACCGATATTGCTCTGAGTATTCTAAAAGAAAGGTAAATTGAAAAGTGAAAGTAACAAGCAAAAGTAAAGCTGGACTTTACAATATTGGATTCTTAAATCCCCACAAAAAAGTATAGCAATGCTAACTCAGATATACTTACTTGCCCATTGGAAAGAGGAAAGGCGTATCTACTAAGATTTTCAAATATCCCCAGCTTGCTCTGTTCTTCTTGTTTATAGGCAAGTCGCAAGTTTCTCATATCCTGGTAATTGCCCAAATGTACATGTTGTTACATAAATATGAAAAGAACAGTCATAAATATTTCTCAAAGTAATATTGATACCAAAAGTGCATGAATTTTCTGTTTCACACGAAGAGTGAAAATTACAAGTATAGTTTAATGAGAATTCAATGGCCAAGGTAATAAAATTTTAAAAATATTTTTAATTGTGGGATTTTTAAGAAATACCTTATCAAAACCTTCCTTCTCCTGACTTTGTACCCATTCACTGGTCCTCTTTCATGTCTGGATTGTTCTACCTCCTCTCTTGGTTTTCTTGGTCTCTTTCAAGTCTCAAGTCAAATCTCACCCTGTACAAGAAGACTTTTCCCAGACCTTTTTAATCTTAGGTCCTTCCCCCAAGATGATTTAACCTTTCTATATCATTTTTTGTATGCAGTTGTTCCCATGTTCTCTTCTTCTCTAGACTGGGAAGAACTCCTTGAGAGCAGGAACTGTTTTTTGCCTTTCTTTATATCCCCAGGGCTCAGCAAAGTATCTGATACACAGAGGGTGCTTAATTAATTCTAGCTGATTGACCTTATCATTCTAGAAAAAATAAGTTCTCATCTGCACACTCCTTTATGTCTCCAGGCCTGACCTCCCTGTTTTGGAGACTTAGGATATAGAACAGTACTAATTTGTGAGGTCTACACTAAAATAAATAAATAGGCTTATGTGAATGTACAAAAGTATGAATTGTGAAACATCTTTAGAAATGTCATTTAACATTGGCAAATGAAAACCACAGTATCTCTCTCTCTTTCCCAAGATAAAAGGTTTCATTTGTTGAATATTACATCATATCATACCTTGCAAACAATCTCTATGCCACAGGAGTTATCTCCATGACTCTGTACTCCAATCTTTTCAACTCTGCTTATCACTCCAAGGGGAACATCAAGGATAAAATGTGGATCCTAAAGTTTCCAAATTAAGATAAATGCACTTCAATGTCACCCAACAGGTAAAATATTCCACTTAAGATCGCCACTGAGTGAAAGATCTGTTTTTACTCCTAGCTCCCTATGACTTATGAAGTTCTTTTGTGTCATAGCTATGACTTATTAAGCCTATCAATACCATTCATTTCTCCCCATTTTAGCCAATTTTATTTGAAATTAATAGAAATTCTAGCAGTTGCAATAAGAAAAAGATTAGAAGGATTAACATTGGAAATAAAGCAGTCAAAACATTATGTGCATGTGACATGATGGAGAGTTTAAAAAAATCTCACTTCAGCAAAAAAAAAAAAAAAAAAGAAAAAAAAAGGCAACAATAATGACTTCAGCAAAGGCTCAAAATAGATTACTTCAAAGAAACTTATTTGTATGCTTGTATACCAGCAATAACGATAAAATAATTAAAAAAAAATTCCATTTATTGTAACAATAAAAATGACCAAATTAACCTACCTAAAAAAAACACTCAGGACATTTATAATAAGGATAATCACAAGATTATAATGAACAAAATAAGGCACTGAAACAACTGAGAGACATTCAATGATCACGGATGGGTAAGAAGAATCAAATCATATTTGTATTTTCATCAGTTTGGGAGTGCCCTCCAATAACTCATTGATATCTGGGTCAGAATAATGTGACAAAATACCCATACACTTCAAATTATTTGAATATTTAATTCAATACTAATTAAAATATCAAGTATTTTAAAAAGTATTAGTAAAAAGAAAACCATTAACAAAATAAAACCAGACAAAACAAAAATACACAAGAAATTGTGTTTAATAAATATAGGGGTGTGTGTGTGTGGAAACCTGATCTGTGAAAAAAATGGATAGCAATTTGGTGGAAAAAGGATTTGACCCACCCCTCACCTCACATATCTCAGTCAAGTTCTAGATAACAATAGGTAGTAACAGTTACAAAAAAAACACCAATTAGGAAAATAAGATATCTAAAAATTGTTAAAAATTTACATAGAATAATTTTCAAGTCACAGTGCATGTGGGCAAAGGATATGAACAATGTTCTAAAAAGGAAACATGAATTGCCAATAATCACTTGAAAAAATTAATTAAAATCTAAAAAGATGCAAATTACAACTTCTAGGTTCTCTGTATCCATCAAATTGACAAAGATAAAACTGAATTTTAGCAGAGTAGTAGGAAAAATAGGCTCACACAAAGAACTACAAACCTGTATAATTTCTTCTGGAGAACAATATTTTTATACTTCATGTTGCCATAATTATATCACCTGTAATCACTGCTACTGGAGAGGCTTGGGGAGATACAGAAACTCAGTCTCAAAAAAGAAAATAATAATAAGTATAACTTTTGTCCCAATAATCCATGGTTGGGAACAGATCCGAAAAAACGTTTATTGAAACAACAAAAAGTTATTGATTCAAGGATTTTTGTGTAAGCATTATTATATGTTAATAGGTTAAAAAAAAACTGGCAACAACTTAAACAGCTAGAGGAAAAATAATTAAATAAACTGGGGTTCATTAGTGTCATACAAATTCAATACAACTAAGCTTAACAAATATAAGAAATACTAAGAAGTCTAGAAAGATCTTTTCAAAATAATGAAATCTGAAAAAAAGTAGAGGCAAACAATTATTCGCTATGATCAAGTAAAAGTGAAGATGAAAGAATGGACAAAGTACCTTAATGGTGGTTTTGAGGGACTGACTGAAAAGTGATGACATTTTAGATACTCAAATTAATTTGCAGAAATATAAATATGGATTTAGTTAATTTTTAACAGTGCTATTTTCCCATTTTCTCTAGAATGTAATTATATGTTTATTAAGAACTTACCCTCTCTACATTTTTGAAGTACATTTTGAAATCAGTCACCGTCAGTGTTCCACTAACCGCTCCCATAAATGGACAGATATACATGACATCCTTAACTGAAAGAAAGAAATGTAAAAATGCATCTGTTGTTGGGAAACATTTATGCTTTAATAAATGTCACCATCCTGAACAATCAAATACTTATGTTTATGAAACACATTAGTCTGTAATATTACACGAAATAAAGAAATAGCGTTGAGGTATATGGTTCAAAAATGGAAGTCTTCCAATGATGGCTTATAAGAAAACGCTTTGAGTTGGACTCAACGACCTTGGACGTCAACTTCAGTTCTGGCATTCTGTGATTCCACATCACTTTTTGTCACAGGGATGGTTTATTTAATGGGTTTCACAAAGCACTAAGTCTGACTCAAATATCTCATTGTGGCATGGAGGTGACCCCAATTTCTTGAAAGCAAGGCTAGTGAAGAACAAGTTCTAACAGGGTCTACTATATAGGAAAGTCAGACTGTGACTGTCTCCTAAAAACCAAGCCCAAGTAAGATTCATCACCAGGGGACTGGGCAATTGGTGCTGAATAATCTGCTTGGCAACAAAGAAAAATAGAAAATGGCCTTCAGTTCCATGAGCCTCCTTTCGCTTTCTGTGCTAGAGATGGCACAATGACAGAAAAAGGAAATAGAGGGTACTAAGAATCACAGTATTTCAGACAGCATTCAACCCAAACCACTCTCTCCAAAATTAAACAGGATCTCTTAATTTGCCAAATCTTCTCAGTCCTCAACAATTTTGACCTTTTTGCTGCATGTAACACAATCATTCCTCTTCTCCTTGATAATCTTCTCTTCTGAGTTCAGACATCACTCTCTCCTTGTTGTTCTTCCTATCTGATCACTCCAGAGTCTGTTCTGTTGTATCTTAATCCAGGATACACTTGTCAGCTACAGATATCCCTCAAGGCTCTGTCCTGGGTCCTCTTCTCTTCTCCCTTTCTACTATGCCACTTGGTGACTTCAACAACCTCCCTAAATTCAATTACCAACTCTTTGCTCACACTACTTCTCCAGCCTTAACTTCTCTGCTGAGCTCCAGTCTTGTACCTTCAACTGCCTATTAGACATCTCAAACTGGATATCCTGTAAAACATCTTAAGCTCAGCATATCCAAAATGGAATTCTTTCCCCTAATCCCTGCTGCCTTGCAAACTTTTGTCCTGCGGGCACTACTTCTCCAGTCTTCCAGTCTCACAACCCTAGCGTCAACCTAGACGACTTCTTCTCTCTCACCCCTACATATATTTCCAAATCCTATTGATTTTACCTTTCTAACAGCTCTCAAATATGCCCCCTTCTTTCACTCTGCCACCCTAATCTTTTCACTCCTGGACTATTCAGCCTGTTACTGGGTCTGCTTGCCACAAGTCTCTCCTACTATCCCCTAAGTGATATATCTATGTCATTTTACTCAATAAATTCCAGTGGCTCCCTAGTCTTCCTATACCTTCCATGTCCTCTCAGATTCAATGATGCTAACTTCCTTGAAGAGCCTCAAACAAGACACTCCATCTTGTTAGCTCCTGGCATCTTCACTGAGTGTTTCTCATGCGTGGAATGCTCTCCCTTCTCATCCCCATCTTCTGGCTTCCTTCCAGCCCTAGCTAAAATCCCATCATGTACAGAAAGCTTTGCCCAATCCCTCTTAATTCTAGTTTCCTCTGTTGACTATTTTCTATTGTTTGCAGTTTGCCTCCCATACTAGCTTTTGAGCTCCTCGAGGGCAGGGACTGTCTTTTGCCTATCTTTGTATTCCCCAGCACTTAGCAGTGTCTGACACATAGGAGACACTTAAGAGGTATTTACTGTCACTCCAAGAACAAGAGAACAATTTCATAGGATCTCATATCTAGAGCTGGAAAGGACCTGAGGACATTGAGTCTAATTCCCTTATTTATAGGTGAGTAAATTAAGGTACAGGGTTATGATAAGAGAAGATGCAGCTCAAAAAGGGTCTTCCATTTTCTCAGTAAAGCACAAGGGGAGGTCTTCAGGTATAAGAGGAGGTGAGTGAGGCATGGGAGGTTGAAGAAAAAAAGTCATTAGAGAAGATTATGATAACAATGGCCACAATAATAACATTAATGGTAATTTAGTTCACTTTATAAAAGATAATGAAATCCATTCATGTCAAACGCAGATGTTGTACTTACCAATAGCTTTGATTGATTCTCCTGGAAACAGTGGTGCCTCTTCCATTTGGGCCAGCTTATTTCCATCTCTGAGAGCCTGGTAAGGGAAAAAAACCAAACAGGATTAAATTTTATTTTCCATAGCTGTACAGGAATGCTACATTTTGCCAAGAGCACACAGAAACAGAACAGTGCTCATCCCATTTGTCACAGCACAGCATCACAAAACATCACACTGGCCATTGCAATAAGACATTATGTTATATTGAGACTTCACAGATACAAATCACAACACCGGGAATAATTTGAAAAGACAAGCAGACATGAATGATAAAGATAGGGACTAGACCTATAATTTCATTAGTATGGGTAACTCCCAGGTGAGGAAACTTATTTCAATGTGAGCTGGCAAGTTCCTCTGCAACTTATAGTTTTAGCTTAGCACTCAAAGATAAATGACTTAGGGTCACACTCTGTGTGTGTGTGCATGTACATGTGTATGTGCGTGTGCATCAGAGGTATGACTTGAATCCAGGTCTTCCCTGCTTCAAGATTAGCTTTCTAATCAACCATGCCATGCTGTCTCTGTGATAATTAACACAGTCAAGGAAATTAGCTGCATGATTTGATAGTTCAGTATTTAAAAATTGATCGATTTTCTGTAATAATAAATGGGAAATTAAAAATAACTATTTCGTTAAAACATAAATTTGATTGAATTTCCAAATGATCCATACAATACTTCAACATATTTTATTAGGGTTCCATTTTTAAACCAACCTAAACGGTTTCATATTCTCCATGGTATCTCTCCTTCAAACCCACAAAATAAAGTATGTGACAAATACACACCCAACCCCACACTCAAGAGTCAACAGCAATGTTTCCTTGTTGCATAGGCCTTCTGACAAATTCTAGTTTAGAAATCATCTTCTTTTTCCAACTACCCAAGTTCATTAAGTTCACATTTTTCCTTCAGTCTTGTTTTTACTTCTTCCCCCTACCCCCAAAGAGAACTTTGAGTTAAGTGTATTGCCCATGAATACTTCAAAGTATTTAGGCAACAATTTGTAGAACCCATTTAACTTTCAGGTTACTGTCAGACATAAAAGGCACAATTCAAAAATGTGAAATTAATTTTTTAAATATAATAAAAGGAGAAACTTGTCTGAACACTTTTTAACATGTCAGTGATTCAAGAATATCAAAAATTATTCAGTTTCCCTCGAGACACATGCTAAAAATTTTTTTTTGCTTTCAGTAACTGATGTCATGAACTAATAATTTATTTCATGCCCCAGTAAGAAAGCTATTTTAATTGAATATTTAATTTTAAATTACTATGGAATATTTTACATTACTAAACTAAATTAAGTCATCTAATATTATGTGCCAAATGTATTAAAAATAAATGCGGAGTGCTTGTTTAAATACACTTATTTCTAAGTACTGCTTAGAGAGCTAAAGTGAGTTGTTCAGTTTTATCAAACTACAACTTTTCTGGGGGCTATGAATAACTTCTCAGTTGGAACTACATATTAAGTCACACCAAAATTTGACAGGAAAACTGCTTAAAAGCCATTTCTCTACATAAAAGGACATCAAGAGGAAAGACTACACTTGGAAAGGATGGAAATTGGGTGCAACTGACAAAGCTCATCAGATCCTCTGAAGATATGTGCTCTAGAGACCCAGGCTGGGGATTCATATGCAAGGTAGGGTTTTCTACAAATTACTATATCTATATTAGCTAGAAAAGTAGCTACTTAGGATACTTAAGAATATGTCTTTGTGAGATAAAAGGCAAAGTCAATATCTTTATTAGTAAGCTAGGATGTACTTTTAAAATGACAAAAAATATACTACCAAAACAAAATAAAAAAAAAGAAAAAATGACAATATTTTAGATTTTTAACCAAAGAGAAATTAGAAAACTGAAGTTTTAGTGCACATGTAACAGATTATAAACAAAACTTACACTTGCTAAGTGCAGTGGAACCCCTTTACAGACCTGTCACATTTCTGAGTCTTTTAATTATGGGAATCTGTCACTGCTTTGGTTCATTGGACATGATTTCACTTAGAGCTACCTCAAACCCAAGTGCTCTCATTGGGTTTTCAGGTTAATCAAATACTTTGTGTCAACTTGCCAAGCTTGTTCCTGCTTCTTTTTGTCCCACCCTCTTACCTGTCATTTTCTGTACAGCCAAATCCTGGTACCTATCGCCCACAATAAGTTCTACTTCCTAAATGAAGTCTTGTCAGATTAGCACAGTTTTCCATTTCTCCTCGAAACTACCAAAGAACTTCTATATCCAATGTAACATTTAATTATATAGTCTCTTAAATTATTCACTATTATTTTCATCCCAACAAGGAGGGAAACTCCTTAGGGGTAGAGATTTTGGAATATCCCTCAGAGCCTAGTCTACATTGTAAGCATTCAAATTTTGGACTGATTAATACAAATGTATCCTATATACCAAATATAGATGACTAAAAACATGACAGCCCACACTGAAACTACAAGGAACCTAATTTAAACCCCTTCAAAAACTCACAAGGCACTTCAGGATTTTGGAGTACTTCAAGATTATCATTATAATAAGCATGTATCATTATCAAACTGAGGAGCCCTGGACGTTTCCAGTGAAAATTCTTAAGACCCACATCTGGATATCGGTTGTATCATAAAGGGGTTCTACTGAACTCAGAAATGAAAGGAGGGAGGGACTATAATGGGACAATGATTTTGCAAGTTTTGCTTTTCCAGAAATTGAAATTAAAATGGTTTCTAAGCACAGGATCAGTAGCTATACAACAAACAAGTAAAATTTGCCACCTGATCAGCTCCAGCTTCAGAATGATAGCCATTGTGTCCTTCCTGAACCTCCTGCTGAGCATCAGGCGAATGGACAAGAACGCAGAAAAGGAAAAGAGAAACACGTGCAAACAAATAGGTGAAAGAACAGAATTTTTTTTTTTTCCCTAACAGAGACAGTATGAGTGTAAAACTCAACACCTTTTACAGCTTTGTCACTCACAACAAATTTTTCCCCCTTGGAGTTAAAGACCCAGTTTGATGGACAAATGTCTTAGCATCCTTCTAAAACGGAATGACTATTCTTTGCTGGAGGAGGGGAAAAGAACAATCTGCACCATGGTTTTCAAGTGACAGAATATGCTTTAAAAAAAAAAAAATCACATAATTCCAGAATAAAGAAAACACAAAGGGGCACATAATATGCTCAAAAATAGATAACATAGCATGCTATGGAAGCTATATAAAAAGAAAAGTCATGCAAACAAAATTTAAAAGAAACCCAAAGAAATTTATGTTTTTAAAAGAGCAGAGCATACTTAAATTTTGTTTATTTGCATAGGCAGGCAACTCTGCTGGTAGCAGCAAATTTTATATTAGACAAATATACATACCATTTACTTTTTTGTTTTAGATTTTTAATTTTCTTTATTAAACTGCTACATTATAATTTATCTAATATATATTTATATATGTAGTACACTTACCTGATTATATACTGTATTCTGCAGATTTTTTTTTAAAGTGCATTAAATATTGCACTTTACATTAGTTCCATATTAAATATTCCAGTCATGACAACAATGTGCCTCAAAAAATGGTTAAAAGGTCAAATTTACTTTTCTTTGGTAACCTACCAATTGCTTTATAAGCTACTGCTTATGTCCCCAATATGACCTCTTTACTTTTCAATTCTTTAAACAGATAGTATGAAAAATAAAAGTTTGTAATCCTTTAAAAAAGTGATGTCAATTCTATGAGATCAAATAATTTGTTAAAAAAAAAAAAAAAAAAAAAAAAAGCCAGATCTATTATAAAAGAAAATTTGGTTTCACTATCAAATTTATACATAAAAAGATTATACCTAAAGAGTTATTGTATTAGATTTCATATTTCCAAACTTTAAACCATACCAGCACATATGACAACTGACATTTTCATACTTTGTCATTAGTTTGCAATTTGTGTCAGGCAGAAATCAAAACCATTCAAAGTTGTACAATATATTTCCATTTGGCAAAAATTTTATATTTTCATTCTTAAAATATAAAGCAAAGTAGAATTTTTTTGGGGGCTGAGGCAACTGGGGTTAAGTGACTTGCCCAAGGTCACAAGGTAGGAAGTATTAAGTGTCTAAGACCAGATTTGAACTCGGGTTCTCCTGACTTCAGGGCTGGTGCTCTATTTACTGCATCACCTAGCTGTCCCTTAGAATTATCTTTTAATGATGGTTCTTCAGAGGAAAATAAAAGTACAAACACACACCACTCTCCAATATACAATAGCACTTTGAAGTCCATGCAATTAGGAAGAAATACCAAATAAAATCTTGTATCATAACAATATGGATCAATAAAAGAAAAAGAAAACATTCTCATTAACTGAAAGGCATTTTTATTGGTGGGGAAAAAGAGAAATAATGAAAAACCAATTAAAATAATAAGAATTTTAAATGTTTAATTTTAAGCTCTATATTAACCTATAAAAGTTGAAAACATTAAGTCATTAAAATGGTTAGCTTATTCAAATCCAGATAATTTTGAGGAGTAGAAAGGAGATTAAACCACTGTTGCTAAATTGTACATTTCTCTTCCTCTCCATTATTAAATATAAGTAACTTTAAAATAATAAGAAAATGCATGCACATTACCAATCGTGTTCCTGTTTTATAGGTGTTCTGAAGGGACAGAGCAGGAAAAAAATGGAAAAAACAAAACATACTCTACTAATTATACTTACTACTAAAGATATTCCCTATTAATTAATATTCCCCAAAAGTACTAAGACTGAAGATGCCAAAATTACCTTCAAATTCAGTATCAAATAAATCCAGCGAATTGACATGTATTATCCCAAATTAAAAATTTATTGAAATCTGCTACAAAGCCAACTTAGTCTTTTTTCTGTAGTTCAGTTCTATAGCAAGGATGATACAATAAAAATAATATAGTACTCTGCAGTAGTAGGCATGCACACCCATTTGGTCAGAATTCACATAATAATAATCAGCTAGTAGCAAACATTTCTAACAACTTAAATATATGACTTCACATATACTGGTTTTTATTTGCACATGAAACATTATAACAAACAAAGCATTTTTATCACAACATTTAAAGCTATGACATAGCGAGCAGTTTTATCTGGTTAATTCATAATATTGTTGATAAAGTAAAAAAAACAAAAAACCAACACTAAACAGACTTAAATTTTCAATAAAGCGCAAAAGACAAACAGGTAGGAGGCCGATTTGCTGAAAGGCAAACATATCCTTACCCTGATGTCAGGCCTCCTGAAAACCTGTTAGTTAAAATACAGAATGTCATCAGAATGTAGAGACACTAGCAGGTTGCGCAATATATGAGGGAAAAACATTCTAACACTACATATACATCAAGAAAGAATATCCACCTCCAAAATAACATCCAATTCAATTTAGCACCTACCACATACAAGGTACAAAGACAAAAATGAAAACGTTCTGCTATTCAAGGACCTTGTATTCTCTCCTGGCATCATTTTCAAATCAAGATTAAATTAAGCTCACATCAAGTTCTAAGCCCAAGTAAAACACCTGATTTCACATCTAAACTTGTAACAAAAGCTATTTCAGGCAGTCCTCAGTTTAATTAAAATTGTGTCATGCCTGAAAAATATATAAAATACTATGCCAGTAGCTCAGAAACAACTGTTCCCCCCATAATATAAATTAATAAAGCTATATCACAAACATTTATGAACTACCTATCATGGAACCATATTTTAATTTAATTTTGTTAATTTTATTTTATAAACTGGGAAAAGAAAAAAAAATAACTGCCATTTATACAGCATACCATAAGAGAAGTTTCAACATAAAAATACATTTCTATTTCAAGAAAACCTAATAAATACTATACCTTATTTTCAAAGCAGTCCAGCTTTTCTTTACTTCCTGTTGGTTTTCTTTTGTTCTCTACTGTGCACTTTTTACCCCCCCCCCCAATCACCATGCTAAAGAAGGATACAATTGAGTATGGATATGTATATATACATAGATATACACATTCATATATATACATATATACTCATACACATATGTAAGATTGTACTAGGCTTATTTCTACCTGTCATCTGTTTCTCTGAAGGATAGCATCTTCCTTCATAGATGTTCAAGTCTTTTACTAAATCAACAAGCTTATTTTCAACACCATAGCAATATTCCAACCCAATCACATACTGAGAGACTGTCTATGAAAGTTTCCCCACAATTTTTTGCATCCCTTCTGTTCTTGGCTATATAGGCTTATACAAGAAAATTTTAATTTAAAAAATCAAAATTATCCTTTTTACACTTCAACAATACTCTCACCTTATAAAATAGTTTAATGTCTGATACTGCTGAATATATTTCCTTAACATCTTTTCCCCCGATTTTGAAATTTCTGACCTTTTGTTCTTCAAAAAGAACTTTATTATTTTTTCTAACTCAATAGTTTTTTTAGTAATTTAATTGGGATGACATTAAATAGATTTAGGTAAAATTGGCATTTAAAAAATTATATTGGCTATACCTACCCATGAACAATGAACATCACTTCAATTATTTAGATTATATATATATTAAAATGTATTTTATGTTTATGTTCATATACTTCCTGTATTTTTTTTTTGGAAGTTATATGCTCAGGTAGTTTATACTTTTTAGGTATTTTAAATATTCTAAAACAACACTGAATAGGATTGCTAACAGTGTAGTTTTTTTTTTATTTTTCACTTCTGATTTATTCTATTTTAACTTTTAGATCATGAATACCATATCCCTGCTTTTTTTTTTTTTACATACTAAATTCTACTTGTGTCCTTTATGTTGACTTTGTGTGTGTGTGTCATTTTTATAACATTTCCTGAAAGCAACATATTGTTGAATTCATATTTTTAATCTATCCATTTCCATTGCATTTGTAAATTCATCCTATTCACATTCTAAGCTACAATTACTTGTGTATTTTCCTACTTGTTTTTCCTCATTATCCTTTTAATTTTTTCTTTGATGCCTCATTTGCATGATAATTACTGCTTTTTACTTTTCCCTGTATTTTATTTTTTTAGAATCACCTCATCATACTCAACTCAGTCCTCACTTGTCTTTCAAACTACCCAAATAATGACAATCTTGAGTACTGCTAATATTTTCATATATACAAAGGAAATAATTGGATTTCATTGAGTTCATTATAATTAGTCTAATATTTAGCTTATGTTTCTCCTGAAAGTTATATGTTGAATCTTCTCTTAAGTTCTGAAGTTTTGTCACACACACACACACAAAAAAAAAAAACCCCCAAAAATCTTTAAGTGTCCATTTTTTTCCATTAAGTAATTTTACTAAAGTATAATCTTTTTGGTCATAATCCCATCTCTTCTGCTCTATGGAATAGAGCAAGGGTACTCAAACTACGGCTCACGGGCCAGATGTGGCAGCTGAGGACATTTATCCCCCTCACCCAGGGCTATGAAGTTTATTCAAAGGCCCACAAAAAGTTTTTGTTTTTACTATAGTCCGGCCCTCCAACAGTCTGAGGGACAGTGAACTGGCCCCCTAGAATAGAGTATTCCAAGACTTACAGTCCTTCAATGTAGTACCCGCTAGGTCTTGTGTAATCCTTATTGTAACTCTGTGATATTTAAATCGGATTTGTTCCCCTTTGTTGCTTACAATAATTTCCCCTTATCCTGGGAGCTTTGGAAGCTAGCTATGTCATTCCTGCAAGTTTTCCTCCTGGAATTGGAAACTGAATGGACGCCCATCAATTGGAGAATGGCTGAATAAGGGATGGTATATGAATGTTATGGAATATTATTGTTCTACAAGAAACAATGAGCAGAATGATTTCAGAAAGGCCTGGAGAGACCTGCATGAACTGATGGTAAGTGAAGTGAGTAGAACCAAGAGAATGTTGTGCACAGCAACAAGACTATACAATGATGGACGTGGCTCTTTTCAACAGCGAGATGATTCAGTCAGTTCCAATGATCTTGGGATGGAGAGAGTCATCTACACCCAGAGAGGACTGTGGGAACTGAGTATGGATCACAGAACAGTATTTTCTTCTTTTTTTATTATTATTATAGCTTTTTATTTACAAGATATATGCATAGGTAATTTTCCAGCATTGACAGTTGCAAATCCTTTTGTTCCAACTTTTTTCCTCCTTTCTTCTATCTCTTCCCCCAGATGGCAGGTTGACCAATACATGTTAAATATGTTAAAGTAGAAGTTAAATACAATATATGTATACATGTCCAGTTATTTTGCTGTATAAAAAGAGTCGGACTTTGAAATAGTGTACAATTAGCCTGCGAAGGAAATCAAAAATGCAGGTGGACAAAAAAAAAAAGAGGGTTTGGGAGTTCTATGTAGTGGACAACACAGTATTTTCACTTTCTTTTGTTTCTTTTTTGTTTACTCTCATTTTTTCCCCCTTTGATCAGATTTTTCTTCTGCAGCATGATAACTGTGGCACTATGCATAGAAGAATTGTATATGTTCAACAAATATTGGACTGTTTGCTATCTAGGGGAAGGGGCAGGGGAAGGAAGGGAGAAAAAAATTTGGAACATAGGGTTTTGCAGGTGTGAATTTTGAAAACTATGTATACATTTTGAAAATAAAAAGTTTTTTTTTTTTTTAAATAAAAGTTTTCTTCCTGGGATCTTTTTCAGGTCATAACTAGTGGATTGTTTTTCTATTTCTACTTTGCTGCTTTATGCTAGAATTTCAGGGCAATTTTCTTTGGTAATTTCTTGTAATAGTCTATGAAGAAAATTTTTTTTAATTGTCATTTTCAGGTAGTCCAACTATTCTTATAGTATTTTGCCTTGATCTCTAGAGATCAGGTGTTTTTTGGTTGAGATGTTTCCTTATTCTTCTTTTTTTTTTTAATTCTTTTTATTTTGTTTTATGATTTCTTGATGTCACAGAATGTCATTAGCTTTACTTTACTCAATTCTAGTTTTCAAAAAATTATTTTTCTCCTTAAGATTTTGATTCTCTATTTCAAGTTGCCTGATTTTCTTTTCATAAGTTTCTTGATTTTCTTGAATTGTTCTTATTTTTTCTCCCTATTTTTTCCTTGACCTTTCTTATTTTTAAAGAAAAACTTTTTATACCTTGCTTCTTATGTTAGTATTCATCACATCCTTGAGCTAAGTTGAACTCAGTTACAACTCCTGTAGGATCTCATGTTATTTTAACATGTATTCGTTGCTTTTCACGCAGTATTTATTTTTGTAGTCAAATCTGATTTTCTTTACTTATGTCGTCTGACAATCAAACTGTAATCTGTTATAGGAAATCACACTGCTCAAATCTCCTGTTTGCATCAGAGATACCCTCAATGGTTGCAGAGCCTATTCCCCATAGGGTTAGTTTTTTTTGGGTTTGGGGGCTCTGGGTTTTTCTTCCATTTTCTTCCCTGTTTTTTGAGGGGAGAATTCATTCTTAGGGTAAAAATCTTCCCATCTGCCAGATTAGAATTACTGAAGGCCTCTTAAATTATGGTGGGAAAAAATGTTTTCTGAAAGCCTCCCTACACCCTTTATGAAAAAGGAAATCCTGTATATTGAAAATAAATAAACTTACTACAATAAAAAAAAATCTTTAAAGAGAAGGGAATCCATGTACATTGTTCCATGTTCAAATTACCCAGGAATTTCTGATGATTTACCTCATGACTTAATTTAAGAGGCCTTCAGTAATTCTAATCTGGCAGATGGGAAGATTTTTACCCTAAGAATGAATTCTCCCCTCAAAAAACAGGGAAGAAAATGGAAGAAAAACCCAGAGCCCCCAAACCCAAAAGACTCTGCTTTGCTATCTTGACCTTAAATTTTAAAATGAGAATAAAATGCATAATGGTCAATAATGGTATCTTTCCTTGCTTGTTTTGTTTTATGTAGCGAAAAGCCATTTTCCTTCAAGGATTTGAAAAAAATCTAGTCAGTAATACTGCAGAAAAAGTAGAAGTACATTTCTAAAGGCTATTGGCCCACAAAAAGGGAAAACAGCAGGACTTAACCTTCAGGGCAAGGCAATACAGCCTCCAAAAATTACATAAGACATTTCTCAACTGCCACTTCTTTAGGTAGGAAAGTCTGATCCTGCCATCTCTGCTGTAACAAAACCCCAACTGGATAGCATTTGCTGTGTGTGGTATTTTGTGTGTTAATACAAATCACAAAATATTATCACTGGAGGTCTTTAATTGGAGGCTGAATGACCACTTGTCTGAGATCCTGTTGAGAGGATTCCCATTAAGATATGAGTCAGCAGCAGGATGAATACAGAGAGGCTTGGAGAGACTTACATGAACTGATGCCGAGTGAAATGAGCAGAACCAAGAGATCATTATATACGTCAACAACGATAATATGAAGATATAATCTGATGGAAGTGGATTTCTTTGACAAAGAGACCTAATTCAGTTTCAATTGATCAATGATGGACAGAAGCAGCTACATCCAAAGAAAGAACACTGGGAAATGAATGTAAACTGTTTGCATTTTTATTTTTCTTCCCGGGTTATTTTTACCTTCTGAATCCAATTCTCCCTGTGCAACAAGAAAACTGTTTGGTTCTGCACACATCCATTGTATCTAGGATATACTACGACATATTCTACATATATAGGACTGCTTGCCATCTAGGAGAGGGGTGGGAGGGGAAAATCAGAACAGAAGTGAGTACAAGGGATAATGTTGTTAAAAAAAAAAAAAAATTACCCTGGCATGGGTTCTGTCAATAAAAAGTTATTATAATTAAAAAAAAAAAAAAAAAAAAAAAAGACATGAGTCAGGCTAGATGACCTCAGAGGAGCCTTCTAATCGAGAGGTTGCTTCATAAGAATACTAGAGGTGGCTGTTCTCTGCTATGCTCCCCATGTGTCTAGTTACCACCAAAATACTAATGGCCAGACTGTACAGACACAGAACTAATAGCTCCCAGCTGCGAGAGAGAGAGAGAGAGAGAGAGAGAGAGAGAGAGAGAGAGAGAGAGAGAGAGAGTGTGTGTAGGTATGTATGCAAGACTTGAGAATGCATTCATCTCCTCCCATCTCCCCAATAAAGCAATAATAAAAAGTGAGAATGGCAAAAATCAATGGCAGAACCCAATTCCAGTGTAGAGCATTGTATCAGTTCATGACTTCAAGCAGCCCTGGAAGCTTTTCTTTGTTTTAAGTTGCAACAAACCTTAAGCTACTTTCCAATTTGTTAAAATTGTGAAAAGCCAAAAGAGTTGGGTGGATAAAGAACTTTTGCTTTCTTGCCAAATAGCCATAATCTGTTCCCATTTAGTCTGATGCTAAGCATTTTTGTAGTTGATATGGTTGTGTTTTAGATTGTGTGCTTTAAAGCTAAATCAAATGTTACCCTGTCTTTTAAGTTTCTCTCAGCATTTAAATTCAACAAACTTCTAAATTCCCATCTTGGATCATAGTTATAATTGCCTTTGGACTTTCTTGTATAACTGAATAGCAATGGTTAAAAGAGGTACTAACTATGCTAGACAAGATCTGTCAAATACAAAACATGATAGATTTTAGAACTAGGAGGTATTTTGGAGAGTGAGTACCTAGTTTTGTTCAATGTTCAAATGAGGAAAATGAAGTGCATGGAGAAGAAAGGATTTACTCAACAGTTAGCAGGAGATCCAGGAGTAGATATCAGCCCAGAGTATTCCTTCCATTACACCATGTTTCATTCCCTGGCCTAGCTTTATGAGTTGTACGATTACAACCATCACCTAAGTTGCTTTTTACTAATATAGTTCTTAAATTACTATTTTTAAATGGAAGTGTAAGCAACTATGGCATTTGCCAGTGGTAAGATTGTCTCTGATCTAGAGTTAAATAAGATTCCTGGCTCATTTTTATATTGTTAAAAAAAAAAAAAATATATATATATATATATATATATATATATATATATATATAATAAGAGAGATACATAGTATAATCTTTCAGCCCAGAAAAACTAACATAATGCCTTACTGATTTAAAGTACCAAACACAAAGACTAATAGCTACTTAATCTCAAAATAAAGAAACTTTTTTTTCCTAGTTGTTATACTCAAACTAATCTTTAATATGAAGTAATGTGAATAAATGCACTTATGTTATTATGGTTTTACTACCCCACATATTCCCTTTCTTTCTCTATGAAAATTTTTGCTAGATAAATAATTCTTAATTATTCCACATTTTATTTTGTCTAGAATTATCATATATTATTCAGCTGATAACGTATCAGTATTTACTATATCAGAGCAACAGAGTCATCAGCAGCCTCAATAAAGGATAAAGGAAACAACTGTTAGGGAAACATCAGAAAAATACTCAAGCCCCAAGTTGTGGTTAGTTAAATTTTACTCTTGAAGATAAGATTCATGGGAATGTAGTTTACTATTGTTTCAAGCTTTGATTACATGGATAGTTGTCAGAATTGTCATGAAGCCAATAGCAGAAAATGGCACATGCCACAATCTGGGAACTGCTAAAAGCGGTTGGTTATCTGTGGCTTGCATAAAGTTTTGGGGACAACCTTGGACACAGCCCACGGAGGCTCCTCCAGATTCTACTGCCCCATTGTGCCACTCGCTCCCTGAAAAGGAAAATTCCCACCTAATTCTGAGCCTTGCTTTCGATACACTGTGACTACACAATTGATTCCTATCTGACAGCCAAACAGAGCTAAGGGAGTTTTTCCCTCTGTTAAGATATATGACATTGTTATAACTATGTCCCTCTTTTTCCTTCTATTGCAAATGTCTGTCTATAATCAAGAAGCTTTACAAGTACAATATTAAATCTATCAGATAACAGATTGACACTGACACATCTTTGAGTTGTTAGAATAAGATACAAGTGTAAACCACCTTACAATTTTCACCTATATTTGTAATCAAATTATAATATAGGGATGAAATCCTAAGGGGGAATGATTAGACAAGACAATAAGATAAAGATGCAATGTTAAAGATTTCTAAATAAAATAGAATAGTAAATTTTGAGAGAGCAACAGGATTAGACGGTTTCCTCTAAGAACTATATATGTATGTGTAAGATTGGCTTCCAAATTTATCTACTGTAAAAATACAGGCTTTGAGTATGTTTTGGTAATAAGTTCTCAAAATCTGATTATGGATTTATTAAGAATCAATGAATTTACACATAAATTGTACCGATAATGGTAAACAAAGTGAAATTAATTTCCCATTGTTAACGTATCTGTCTGATCATTTTAAATGACACAAGAGTTTATTTTACGGTTGGATTTGGACAAATTTTTAAAAGATTCTTGTATTGGGTATAGGATTTAGGTAAGGACAGAAATAGCAAATGGTATATAAACTGAAATTCATTGAAGTTTCAAAATTGGATAACCAAATTTCAGTGACTGTACTAAATTACATTAAGTAAAAGATATTCAGGGACTAGATTATTATATAAGACATCTGGGACTCAAAATGTGCTGATTAAATGGATAATGAGAATGGGTTACTAGGCCCTTCTCAAAACCAGTCCATTTTGAGCACTTCAAGTAGTCTGATCAAAAAATTCCTTTTTTTTGTTGCAAAATTCAATTTATATACTATCTCAGTATTAAATTTTTTTTTTTTTTTGCAAAAACACATTACATAACATTTATAAGACATACTTTATACATGGGACATTTATATTACCCACCCCCCACATATAAGCATGTACTTTATATATAATGTATTTATAAATATTTATGTATCTAGAGCATACATTTATAGCCCACTATCATATAACAATATACATATCTGACTTAATGTAATTATGTCTGATGCAGAAATCGTCTGAATATCTATTGCATTATTTGAACCTAGCCCTAAGTAGCTAGGAAATTGGACCATCAGATCCAAAAGTTGATGCAAATGGTTTTCTCACGACTGTACCTCTCAAACAACTCATATACCTTGTTTGAAAACTGGCCCTGTGCTGATCAATTATTGTTTTTTAAGGACTCCTAACAAGTCCTCCTGACTACTGCCACAGCTGCCGAATCTGTGGGTGTCGTTCTGTGCCCAACTGCCAAGGCCCTGATTCAAGCATATGTTGGCAATTTCTCTCCTCTTTATTCTTGCCCCACCCCACCCCTTTCTGCTTGCAAGCAAATAATGGCTAGCAACAATATCTGGGACACACCAATAGGTCCCCTTAAGGAACTTATCTCCTTGTCAATATTTCATGCTGGCCAAACTGGCTTCTCATATAAGCCTCACTGCCTTATATCTACCTCTCCTTTATTGGCCATAAGGGTAGGGGTTCTTTCAGATGTCCACCCTTTGGCCAAAAGGGGAAAATGTCAAAATATTTTGGAGATACCCTGGTTTCTCAGTGCTAAGGCTCAGCAAGTAAATTGTGACTTGAGCTTGGCATAACAACAATCCTTTGCACTTGGAATGATCTCACCCTCCAGCAAAGTGCATAGATGTGACCAACACCAGTTGTTCACTAAAGGACTTATGATTTTCATATTAATAACTGTTTAGATTTATTGGATCCCTTTATTTCCCAGGGACCCGAGATCGCTCCATCACACCTCTCAACATCCTCACAATCCCCGTTTCTTGTAGTTGCTAAGTGAACTTAACCAGGTACCCTACTCCTGTTCCCGCCATGCCATCTCTGGTTCTGTATCCTACTATAAGACAATTTGGAGACTGTTCCTACAGAACCCACGAATACCTGCAATGGCCATGTGTGAACCTGCCTTGGGAAGTACTACTCAAAATCTAATAATAATTATGTCATGGTCTTGCTTGTAGGTTTTTTTTTAAATGTATATAAAGCACAGCCTTTGGTCTGGATTGTTAAGCCCTCCTCCTCAGGAGGACTTCCATTGTTTTTGTTTTTTCCCCCCCTCATTATGAAATTAAACTTCTATTTGATCCCTGGCTCTATCTCTACCTCGTTCCTTTTGGCTTTGGCCACCCACAGGTTAGAAATGTGGTTGACATCATAAAGCATTCAGTTATTTACCTAAGATAATATTATTATCAGTTTCTAATCACTAATAGGGCAGTTAGGTGGTGCTACAGTAGATAGAGTGCTGGGCTGAGAGTCAGGGGTACCCGAGTGCAAATCTGGCCTCAGACACTCCCTAACTGCATGACCCTGCAATTACCCCATTTGTCTCAGTTTCCTCATCTGTAAAATGAGCTGGAGAAATAAATGGCAAATCCTTCCAGCATCTCTGCAGGAAAGAATCAGATGGGATTACAGACAGTCAGATACAACTGAAATGACTGAATAACACAATCATTAACAATGAAAAGGATCACTTGCCAGTCTAAGAGGAATCTAATGCTACAAGGGGCTCCTGAGCCTATGGCTGCTACTGTTGTCCTTGTTTGTCCTCCTTTCTTGAAGAGGACCATGACATCAGGAGATGCCATGACAAGCAAGTGAATTGGATTGAAGTGAGGGAGAGCTGGGCAAGGGCACCTGTCTCCCTCTCCCCTCCAGAGCCATCTGGATCCAGCATAAGATATAGATCAGGATGACCAGAAATGGCCAAGACCTTGGCACTTTTAAGCTAAGGTTTTCAACAGGTCTCAGTTTGACTGAGGCAGCGCCCATTCAAATGAGTAAAGCTAGGTAAGAAATAAGGCAAAGAATCTCCTCTTTCAGCTATTACCAAAAAAAAAAAAAAAAAAAAAAAATCTAAATAAATAAATGAATGAATGAATCTGGAAGGAGAAGATCCTCAGGGTTTTTGGCCAAAGCAGAAATGATTGCTATTGACATTCAATCTGAGTCAATCAAGAACCAAACTGCTACTAACTCAATTTGGGATACATCTTTGTTTCCAATTGCCTTGCATATGGCAGTGATGCTCTCCAATTTATGCGATACTCTTGGTAGAAGAGCTTTGAGAATGACTGAATTTCCAGACCAATTAAGATGGTGGCATGAAGCCCAGCCAACAAGGAGGGAGTTTTATTGCTGACAAGCGAACTTTCAACAGCTCAAAGATTTGTGCTTTCAATTATCAATGATCTTCAAGAGTTCATCTGAAAGAGTACATGCTAGCTAGATCTCAGTCAGGTGACCCAAGCCCGTTTTCACTATATAAAAATATACTCCATCTGACTACCTTTATTGATCATACAATAAGGGAAGAGCTAGGAGAAAAATCACTAAAGGCAGGTAAAAACCAAATCAAACCAATGACTTTGTGACAATGTTCACAGCACCACAGAGCTAAAGCAGGAGCGCACTGAAGGCATCGAGTTCAACACTTTCTTTTTACAGATGAAGAAACTGAGGCCAAAAGAGGGCAAGTGACTGCTTCAGCATACACAGGTAGTACTTGTATCCAGGTTTTTCATATTCCAAGTCCAGCACCCATTTCACTAGACTATACTGCTTCTCACAAGGAATCACTGGCTACTAATTATTCCCAAGTGAGAAACCAAGCATCTCCCGAGCCTGCACGAACACCTGAAAAAGAGCTTAGTTAAATCATAATTGCTAAAAGAAATATAAACCCATTTTTAGCGATTCTACTCATATTATTTTGCAATGACACACTAAGCTCCTTAACCAGGGTTTTTGTTCTCTATTCACAACTTCAGAACATGAGAAAAGATAAAAAAAATTTAAACAATTGAATGCATGTAAACAAGAAACAGAAAGATCTGGAAATACAACCACTTCAATGGGCACTAAATAGAGAACTTACCATATACTACTTTTCTGGGCTGATTGTGTAAGAATTTTGTAGTTTTCTTTTAAAAATTCTAGTTTTGTGCATACCCTTTGATCCAGAAGTGTTACTACTGGACTTATATCCCAAAGAGATCATAAAGAAGGGAAGGGGATCTGTATGTGCACGAATGTTTGTGGCAGCCCTCTTTGTAGTGGCCAGAAACTGGAAACTGAGTGGATGCCCATCAGTTGGAGAATGGCTGAATAAATTGTGGTATATGGATATTATGGAATATTATTGTTCGGTAAGAAATGACCAACAGGATGATTTCAGAAAGGCCTGGAGAGACTTACACGAACTGATGCCGAGTGAAACGAGATCATTATATACTTCAACAACAATACTATACGAGGATCAATTTTGATGGACCTGGCCACCCTCAGCAAGGAGATCAACCAAATCAGTTCCAATGGAGCAGTAATGAACTGAACCAGCTACACCCAGCAAAACAACTCTGGGAGATGACTAAAAACCATGACATTGAATTCCCAATCCCTATATTTTTGCCCACCTGCATTTTGGATTTCCTTCACAGCTAATTGTACAATATTTCAGAGTCTGATTCTTTTTGTACAGCAAAATAACGGTTTGGTCATGTATACTTATTGTGTATCTAATTTATACTTTAATATATTTAACATCTACTGGTCATCCTGCCATCTGGGAGAGGGGGTGGGGGGAAGGAGGGGAAAAATTGGAACAAGAGGTTTGGCAATTGTCAATGCTGTAAAGTTACCCATACATATAACCTGTAAATAAAAGGCTATTAAAATAAAAAATAAAAATAAAAATTCTAGTCTTGCACATAAAAAATAGAATTAAATTTAAGTTTTGTCATGGTGAGATTGAGCCACGTACTTATACACAGTACCTAAGTACAAAGACAAAACTCCAAATCAGAACACTCATGAAGAAAAATCAATCTACTCACAATAAAATATTTTTCTGAAAGGTAAGGGCAAAATCAGCTAATTATTAGAATTGGAATCAAACTACCATGTTCAAGTGTTTTGAAGATTTGACTACTGTAACAGTAGCCAAATGGTTTTCTTTTTGTCTTTTTTTTTTTTAAATTTGCATGTAGAAGGTTCAGACCTTGACCAACAACAGAAAAAAAAAAAAAAAAAAAAAACACTCAACCAACGTAAAGGAATAAAAAGCATCAGCTGAGAAGATAATCAGTCAAAGATCCACTCAATTGAGTAACAAACAAAACTTCAGTTGCTATTCTGTGTCTGGAACAATGAAGTTGGCATTGTCACTTACCCGGTAATCTCTGGATATGCTTTCAGATGGCACTGACCCTGAAATCTGACTAGAAATTGTAGCAGCTATTAGCTGTTTGCACCATTCAACATGGGATCCTGTAGGGCTAAAAGAAAGAGTGTAATTAAAACCTTGCAAATTAAACAGGCTCCCAAGGGGAACTGAATTTAAATATAGTCATGTCTATGTAGGATGCATATTTTCTAGAACACTTAGCCATTATTATAATTAGCATAAGAACCCAAATGCTGACTGAAAGGCCTGTCAGTTGTATTGGAATTTATTTAACTCAAATATGGAAACTTTCATTTAAAGATTCTGACAGTTACGTAGTGCAATTCTCTCCATTTGTAAATATATTCAATTAGGATATCCATCAAAAACAAAGTGTGGCTCATGTCACTCATGAGATAGTGTCTGCATACAAGTTAGAGGACCAGCTTAGATAAATGATACATATTAGCCAGAGGATCACAGGAAAGGTCACCTAGGCAATTTCTCAGTGCCCCAGGAAGCTAAGACAAACTGGCAGAGAAGGTGGAACTTTGGGTTGGCAAGAGCTCTTCTAGGAAATCACAGATCAATTCCCCCTTTCCCCTCAAAAAAAGAAAGAAAAAAATTGCAGCCTCAAATAGAACATATACCTAAGGCATGGGTCTACTAAAAGCAAATACAATTTATCCTTTGCATGCTTAGCTCTTCACCTTAGTTCTGGCAGATACTACTAGATTGTGTCTTCAGAAGATGCTATGGCTTAACACATTTACTGACTGGTGGCCAATACTCTGGTGATGAGCCTCTGAAAAACTCCTTCTTGGACAGTGGACTCTTCCCAGACTCAGAATGTGAGCTTTTCATGCTTGGTGCTGTAGTATCTGCCACTTTTTTATTCCCTTGGTAGAGATGTTTTCTGAAAACCCAAAGTCAACTCACCATGATAGGAATAGGACTTTACTGGAGGCGTACCAATACCTGTGATGGCAGTAGCTGTTGCCTCCTAGGTGTAATACTTTATTTGACCTAAAGAAAAATAGGCTGTCCCATACTTCCTTAACTTCCAATATCTATTAGAATATCAGCTAGAATTACAAAACAATGAAGAGCGTGCTTACTGGGGGAAAGTTCCCTAAGGAAACCCTCAAGCTAGTCAACAGCCAAGTCTAGTAGATCATATCTACTCTCTTTTATTGGTCTCCTTTCTTCTACTCAGAAGGCTACCCCCAAGATTGGGCCCTCACTACCTCTCCCCCGGACTGGTCTATCAACCTTCCATTGAGTAGCCCTGCCTCTACCACATCCCCTCTTCATTCTCTGCTCCATACAGCTGCCAAAGAGACATGCTAATGCACAGGTTTCTAATCCCACTCCTGCTCAATAAGTTTCAGCTGCTTCCTCTTGCATGGGGGGGGGGGGAGAGGGGGAGGGGGGGAGGGAAGTCCTGTGCCTTTTAATGCCCTTTACAACTGACTCAAATCAGAATTCAGGTTTATTATACTTAAGACTTCTTGCACTCCTCAGTCCAGCCAAAATGGTCGTCTTTCTTGCTGTTATTTACACAGCACTCTATCTTCTGTGGGGTCTTTCACACAGGGTTTCTAGTTTCCTGTTCTTGCCTCATCTCCATCTCAAGCTCTCTAGCTTCTTGCAAAGTTCAGCTCTTCCTACATCAACCTTTTCCCATGCCCTCCTAAATACTGATGTCATCCTCCAACTAATGACTATTGCTATTATTATTATTATTTTTTTTTTTTACAAAACATACGCATGGCTAATTTTTCAACACTGACCCTTGCAAAACCTTCTGTTCCAAATTTTCTCCTTCTTCCCCCCAATACATTAAATATGTTAAATCCAATATATGCATACATATTTACACAATTATCTTGCTGCACGAGAAAAATCAGATGAAGAAGGAAGAAAAAAATTGAGGAAACAAAACGCAAGCAAACAACAACAGAGAGAGTGAGAATGCTATGTTGTGGTCCACACTCAGTTCCCACTGTCCTCTCTGAGTGTAGATGGCTCTCTTCATCACTGAGCAAGTGGAACTGGTTTGAATCAACTCATTGTTGAAGAAAGCCAAGAATAACATTACTTTTTATTTACTTCGCATATTCTTATTTGTGTATATGTTGTTTCCCATGATAAGGTGTCCTTCCTTGGGGGGTAGAGGGTTTTATTTTTACTTTCATTTTTGTCTTTCTGCCCCATTACCTGGCCCAATACACAGAAGGCACTAAATAAATGTTTGCTGACATATTTATTCTAAAGGTAATTGACATTACAAGATAACCTCAGGCTCCATCTCATTTTCTAGTTCTAAGCAGCAGTACAATTACTCCAAGTGCCAACATGCATAGCTATTTTTAACATAAGCATCCTTTAATTTCCCTCTATTTGTTCGTACGATTAATTAATGAGTCATCAGGTGAAGGGCAGTGTGGTATTAAGGAAAGAGAACTAAGATTTGTAATTAGAGGCCTCACGTTTAAACTGTGCCTTTGCTCTATTGCTCCCAGTAATTTACTTCACCTGAACCTCAGTTCCCTTCACTGTACCGGAAGGGTGGACCAAAAGATCGCTTAAACTTCATTCCAGCTGTCTGTAATCCCTGATGATATAGATGGCAAGACTGTTAGCACCTATAATTAACCATCCAAGTATTAAGAAATAAAGGAAAAAGAAAAGACAAGTTAACTTGACAGTTGTCAGAGTCAAGAAACCTGCAGACTTTTCAAAAGCACATCCCTTCTTAAATCACTAATAAAGCACCAGTTGGCGAGGGTTCCAACACACCTCATTCTATCCCAGACCATTATTTCTACCTGCTCTTTCTCTTCAGCAGGAGGGAGAAAAAAGGATAGATTTTCACTTTTCTGTTTAACCTCAAGTCCTTGGTTGATGAGAATTTTTTTGTTTGTTTTGTTTTTTTTTAACAGGTGGATGCTGTTCTTTTTCTAATTGCTCCTTCTCTTCAAGGCAAATATCACAGATTTGAAATAAAGTTTCTAAGTAATTAATCGAAAGGACACCGAATTTAGCATGCAGAAGGAAGGTTCTAGTCCCGACTCTGCCGTTAATCAGTACCGGTTTTAGTCACAAATAAAAAGTGCTAAGTTTTGATCTAATGACTCAATTCCTGGATCATCGTAAGTGATAATGAAAACACCTGCTTGAGCGTCCAAAGTCACAGAAGAGTATGGACACGACCCCCAAATTCATAGCCTATATTAATAAAGGTTCTAGTTTCATTTTTAATTCAATTGTAAACAAGAGATTCACAGGTAGCCACATTTTTAGTTAAGCAACCAGACAAGGAAGTGCAATTAGAGTAAGGCAACAGCAAAGAGAAGAGGTTTTTCTGGTTGTTCACTCATTTGGGAACTCCCTATAGTTCAGCGCTTTGGGCTAAGACATAGGAAGTCAAAATCCGAATACTACAAATTGTCAGTCATATTTTCTCCCTCCTGATGATACCCTCTGGTGCCAGGGCTGTCAACGAGGGGGCAGACCAGAGTATCAGGTGCCCTGACAGCCCAACGCTTTGCCTCTGCCGTGCAGTGTGCTCGGGTCTGCTGGGTAATTTTCTGCTGCAGATTCCTTGGGTTAAATGCAAACAAGAACGTCGGTCTTGTTTTAAGAGGTTTCATCGGCAGAAGAAAAGAGTATGCTTTCTTCCCCTCCCAAATGGCCTGGAGGGATTACACCGAGCCCACCAACCCAATTAAAAAAATCAGACAATCCGAATCCTCCCCCCAACACCCCGAAAACAAAATAGTAACGCGCTATTTGAAACTTGCCCCATTTTTCCTTTTCCTTCCATAAATAAATAGAGCCGGAAGAAAGGTTTGTAAGGGGAGCAAAGCGCCGGCAGTCCGGGGTGGGAGTAGAATAAGTTACTCGGGCGAAGAAAAGGAGGCGACACTAGGCGGGTTTCTGAGCAGCAGCAGGTGGGGGGGGGGGGGGAAAGAGGGCGGTGCGCCCGTGTCTCACCTGGAGCAGAGTATTCCCCGCTCCCGGAACAGGACTGGGCACCCAGAAAGCGCTTGACAAATGCTTACCGACTCGGGGAGGACGCGGGGCACCCCTCAAAACACGCAACCCAGAAAGGGGGGGGGAGCCAGAAAGCCAAGGGAAGCGTGTGGGCGCGCAGGACAAGCCGGGGGGGGGGGCCGGGCGGGGGGGCGGCGGCGGCCCTCCCCCCCCGCCCCCCCCCCCCACCTCGCCCCGCTCCCAGCCTCACCTGTCCAGGGTCTCCACGCTGGGCTGCCTCGAGCCCACGGCCAGGGCGCCTACCGGCCGGGGAGGCCTCCGGCCGGTTCCGAAGCCACTGAGGCCCCCGCCGCCCTCCGCGCCCGGCGCCCCCGGTTCCATGGCGGAGCCTCGAAGTTGGGGGGCGGCCGGTTCGGGCCTCGTCAACGCGAACTGCGAGGGGGGCTGCACGGAAGGGGAGGAGAAGGAGGAAGAGGAAGCGGCCGAGGGGGTTCGCCGGGCGCCGCTTCGGGCCGCCGCCCTCGCTCCTCGCCCCGCCTGGGACGGCTTCAGGCAGCCCCTTCCAGCGGTTCTGCCGCGGTCGCCGCCATTAACAATCACCTGGCGACTCCTTGCTACCCATAAGGCCCCGCGCCGCCGGGCCCCCGGGTGGGTGGCTACGCCCCCGGCCGCGAGGGGAGGAGCTGGTGCGCGGGATTTCCCCGCCTCCCGGAGGATGCTCTTTCCCCACCTTGGCGGCGGAGCCTTTTCCCGGGCAGAGCCCACCTGTTCTCTTCCCGCCAGCCGGAGGTCCCGGATAGGTTTCGGTCCAAGAACTTGGAGGAGGGAAAAAGGGACTTCGTAATTCAAGGCCTTTCTACTGCTATTTTATTTCGTGTCTTTAAAAAATACGATTCCGAGGAGTTCACGGTCTTCGCCAGAGTGCCTACGGGGTCCAGCACACGCAAAAAAGGGACCAGCCTGGGGGGGAGGGGGTCGGGGGGGATTAGTACTCTCTCCAAAGATTGCTCGGTGAAGCCTTCTCCGGAGAGCTCTCGTTAGGGCAAATTGTCCCTTCAGCCCTCCGAGCCTCAGTTTCCCTTTTGGGCACGGTAATATACGGGATTGATACAATGACAGCGATAGCTTCTTCTAGTTGCAAATCTCTGACTCCCAAAATGCCCCCAATGTGAAGTCCTGTGTCTGGCATCGAAAGCCCTTAGCAGACTGGATCGCACGCATCTCGCCAGGCTTAGATTGCACGTCCCCATGTCCAGGCCAAATCTCTGTAACTTGCTCTTTCAGGACAAGCCATTTCTGTGCCTTTGCACAAGCTCCCTTCCTTACCTCCCATGCCCAGCTGGAATCCACTCCGTTCACCTCTGCTTCTTGGAATCCCTAGGTCCCTTCAAGCTTCAGTTCAAGTACAACCCTGTCACACAAAGTCTTTGCTGATCTCAAGGTTATTGCCGTTCGTCCCCCTGCTTGCCCACTCCCCGAGAAAAACGAAGACATATTTTGTATTGGCTCATCTGGCTACATTGGAGATCTGGGCTGTTCAGGGGTTTTTTGTTTGTTTTTGTTTTTGGCTGAGGCGATTGGGGTCAAGTGACTTGCCCAGGGTCACTCAGCTAGGAAATGTTAAGTGCCTGAGATCAGATTTGAACCCAGGTCCTCCTGACTTCAGGGCTGGTGCTCCGGGCTGTTCAGTTTTGATGCCTCTCTCTGACCTTAACGCTCAATAGGTGATTGAGATTATCCCGAGAGTTTCTTAAGTGGTCTCCTAGTCTAGATCCTTTCTCCCCTTTTCTCTCCATCTTGTACACTGCTGTCAAACTGATATTCCAAAAGATCAGACCATATCCCTCCTCTTGTCAATGAGATCTGGGGGCTCCCCATTTCCTCTGTGATAAATACCAAGTTCTCTGTTGACATTTAAAGCACTTCACAATCTGGCTCCTGCTGAGCTTCCTAGACTCTCATTTCACATTACTCCCACTCACATATTTTACGTGCCAACCCAATTGGTTGCTGTTTTCTCTTACCCAGAATTCCAACACTGGCCTCTATTCAGTCTTTCGACATTTATCAAACCACTTCATTGGGAGCCTTTTATCTTATCTTTTTTGACCTGCCAATAATGGATCATTTCTACCATGTTACCTTTTTTCATACTTACACGCCACTGAACAAAGTGGAATAAAATCAGGAAACTGTGCTGACTGGATCCACTACACATTTATTTTACAAAATCTCAAGTGGGTCCTCATGTGGCAAGGCAATCCTTTTTACCCCCCTAATTGACTCACTATCTCACTCACCACAGTGGCTTTTCCAAACCTTTCATCCCTTTTCAAACCTGCCTACCCCCTCCCCCCAAACTCTAGTTAAGAACTTTGCCTCATATTTCATGGAAAAAAAAATTGAGACTATTCACTGAGAGTTCCCTCTTTCCTCCTCTTCATCTTACATCCTACAAATGCCTTCTGCCATTATTTCCACCTTCACCCCTGGGAAAGGGGTGACTCATGTTGCCAAGGCAAACCCCTGTAGATGCACAAGTGATCCCCTTCCATCACATCTTTTCCTGCACATTACCCCCTTTATTATGTCCACTCTTTCATTTATCTTCCATCTCTGTCTACAGGCTGCTTCCTTACCTCCTTACTTACATACCCATGTGTCCCTCCACCCTTAAAAAACCCTCACTCGATCCATCCATGCTTGAAAGCCATTGTCCCACATTTCTGGTGATTCTTAAATCTTTTTATCTAGTCTTAAGTGTCTCCTAACCTCCAGTATTTCATTTCCAACTGCCTATTGAGTATCTTAATTTTCCATAGACATGTTAAATAAAGTCCAAAACTGAACTCATTACATCTCCACCCCTAATTTTATACCCCATACCTCCCCGATTTCTCTCCACGTATTCTGCAGTCGATTTACATTAGAAACACTCCATCCCCTAACTCTGGGTATTTTCTTTGCCTGTCCTCCATGTCTGAAATGTTCTCCCTCCTCGTTTCTGGCTCCTGTCTTCTTTCAAATTCCAGCTAAAACCCCATCTTCTACAAAAAACCTTTCCTGATCTCCCTTACTGCTAGTAAGGAGATGGTCTTGGATGCAATGGGAAATCTTGGCTTTTTAAAACTAAGGTCTTGTACACAAACTGATGCTGAGTGAAATGAGCAGGACCAGGAGATCATTATATACTTCAACAACAATACTATATGATGACCAGTTCTGATGGACCTGGCCATCCTCAGCAACGAGATCCAACCAAATCATTTCTAATGGAGCAGTAATGAACTGAACTAGCTATACCCAGAAAAAGAACTCTGGGAGATGACTAAAAACCATTACATTGAATTCCCAATCCCTATATTTATGCCCACCTGCATTTTTGATTTCCTTCACAAGCTAATTGTACAATATTTCAGAGTCCGATTCTTTTTGTACAGCAAAATAACGTTTTGGTCATGTATACTTATTGTGTATCTAATTTATATTTTAATGTATTTAACATCTACTGGTCATCCTGCCATCTAGGGGAGGGGGTGGGGGGGTAAGAGATGAAAAATTGGAACAAGAGGTTTGGCAATTGTTAATGCTGTAAATTTATCCATGCATATAACCTGTAAATAAAAGGCTATTAAATAAAAAAAAAATAATAAAGCTAAGGTCTTTAACATGTCAATTGCACTGCTGTCACCTCCCTGATGTCATGGCCATTTTGAAAAACAAAGGATTAACAAGACCAACTATCTCTAAGGCAGGGGTCCTCAAACTTTTTAAATAGGGGGCCAGTTCACTGTCCCTCAGACTGTTGGAGGGCCGGACTATAGTAAAAACAAAAACTTGTTAATTGTCCTCAGCTGCCGCATCTGGCCCGCGGGCTGTAGTTTGAGGACCCCTGGGTCTAAGGTATCTCTCAGTTTGTTTACTTACAGTTGTTTGCAAGTTATCTCCTCCATTAGAAGGTGAGTTTCTAGGGAACAAGGATTAGCTTTTGCTTTTCTTTGTATCCCTAATGCTTACTTAGCACAGTGGCTGGTACAAATGCTTTGTACCAGCTTAACAAATGCTTACTAATTGACTGACCCAGGTTCACATAGTATGTATCTGAGACAGGACTTTTTTTTTTTTTTTTTATTAAAGCTTTGTATTTTCAAAACATATGCACAGATAATTTTCAACATTCACCCTTGAAAAACCTTGTGTTACACATTTTCCCCTCCTTTCCCCCCATCCCTTCCCCTAGATGGCAATAATCCGATATATGTTGAACATGTGCAATTCCTCTATGCATATTTCCACAATTATCACGCTGCACAAGAAAAATCAGCTCACAGAGGAAAAAATGAGAAAGAAAACAAAAAGCAAGCTAACAACAACCAAAAAGTGAAAATGCTGTGTTGTGATCCACACTCAGTCTCCAAGTCCTCTCTCTGAGTGCAGATGGCTCTCTCCATCATAAGACCATTGGAACTGACCTGAATCATCTCATTGTTGAAAAGAGTCAAGTCCATCACAGTTGATCATTGTATATTCTTGTCGCCGTGTACAATGTTCTCTTGGTTCTTCTCATTTCCCTCAGCATCAGTTCACCTAAGTCTCTCCAGGCTCTCTGAAATCATCCTGCTGGTCATTTCTTAGAGAACATTAATATTCCATAACATTCACATACCATAACTTACTCAGCCATTCCCCACATGGGCAGCCACTCAGTTTCCAGTTCCTTGCCAATACAAAAAGGGCTGCCACAAACATTTTGGCACATGTGGGTCCCTTTCTGTCTTTTATGATCTCTTTGGGATCCAGGCGCAGTAGAGTTACTGCTAGAAAAAAAGGATATATACAATTTGATAGCCCTTTGGTCACAGTTCCAAATTGTTCTCCAGAATGTTTCAATCAGTTTCCAACTCCGCCAACAATGAATTCTTATCCTAAAAGCTGAGGTCTATGGATTTGTCCAACAGTAGATTACTACAGTCATTGATTATTTTGTCCTGTGAACCTAACCTATTCCACCGATCGACTACTCTATTTCTTAGCCAGTACCAAAATGGATTTGATGACCGCTGCTTTATAACATAGTTTTAGGTCTGGCACAGCTTCGTTTGCATTTGTTTTCATTAATTCCCTTGAAATTCTTGACCTTTTGTTTTTTCAGGTGAACTTTGTTATTATTTTTTCTAGCTCTGTAAAATAATTTCTTGGGATTGGTATGGCACTGGACAAGTAGATTAATGAGATAGGACTTGGAGGAAGATCTCTGTGACCCAGCTTGCCCTTTATCAACTACATCAGAAATGTAAAACAGGCTAGGTGCAACAGTGTAGACAAAACCACATTAAAATGTAATGGGGAAACTGTTAAAAACCTAAATAAAAATACAGAAAAATTTAAATCATTTTAAATAACATTTAAAAACTAAGTCAATATGTGGCCTACAGGAGTCCTTATGTACTAATTAGCGGCTCTGTTTCTATTTGAATTTAACACTACTGAACCATACCATATTGCTGCTGACCTTACAATGTAAGAGATGCTCTATGAATATTTGTGATAATTTACTCATAAAATTGTTTGACATACTTAGAAAGGCTTAGAAAAACTGTGAAAACTCAGGAGCAGAAGTTATTTTCTCCATTTCTTCCACATTAAAAAAAACTTTTTAAAGAAAGGGAATAGCTGTTCTTAGAACATATTTCTCTTCTGAGCCATCCCCTTCCCCACCCCCCAACCCTTTACATACCCTTCTACTCTGCAACTCTGGTATGGTGGCAGGAGGGTGCTCTGTCTTTCTTTGACTTTTACTCTCCTCTCAAGAAATGCCCTTAACAAATCATTTAGGTAAGACTCAGTTATATAGACTGGGAACAGTAATACAGGTAGAGAGAGGCAACTATAAAAGTCTACTCAGTGTGACTCAGGCTTAACTGAGACCTTGCTTCCGATTTGTGCGCTTTGATACCTGTTTCTATACATATGTTGTTGTTATGGTTTTAGTCATGTCCTATTCTTCATGACCCATCTTCTAGTGTTCTACCTTTCATCATTTTTATACTGTCCATAGGGTTTACTTGGCAAAGATGTGGGAGGGGTTTGCCATTTCCTTCTGCAGGTAGAGGTTAGTGGCTTACCCAGGGTCACACAGCTAGCATTCGAGGTCAAGTTTGAATGTGGGTCTTTCTGATTCCTGGCCCGGTGCGTTCCACCCATTGTACCACCTCGCTGCCCTAATGGCCTTGGATTGTAACAGATGGTTGTGTTGTGAAGACACTACATAAGAGAGGGATGCTAGGAGAGAAGCAAAAGGGTTTCCAGGGCCACTGTCAGAAAGGGAGAAATTCCAGTTCCCATAGGATGCAAGCATAGAAGTTACCAGGGGCAAGATGCCAGGGAGCCTTTTATTCAGAGGTGACTTGTAGCCACTTGGTCTTTTGTTGGAGCTTCCAAGCCTTGTGGCTTGGAGGTAACCATGAAGTACAAGTTCTAGTGTGTCCTGAAAAGCTCACTGCCAGGTTGGTCTCAGTGAGTGATGAGTTTTTGTCTATTAAATCTTAGAAGTGATCTGTTTTTCATATCCAAAATAATAGCTAATTACCAAGAAATCACAAATCCTCATGCCTGAGCTCAACTCAGGTATCACCTCCTGGTATCATATCTTCCCTAATTCTATGACTAGTGTCCTTTCCCTCTTAACAATATTTTTGATTCTTTATGTGTCTTATAGTCCTGCTAAAATGTGAATTAACTGGGGGTAGGGATCGTTTTCTTTTTGTCTTTCTCCAATACCTAACAAAATGCACTGGACAGTAGGCGCTCCATGCTTGTTGAGAAGCACGGGATCCAGAACATGGGAGGTGATAGTCCCCATGGATTGTGCCCTACGCAGACCATATGTGGAAGAGTGTTCAGCATTAGGTACCACAATCTAGGAAGGTCCTAAACCCCAGGTTAAGAACCCCTGCTCCAGAAAGAAAGATTTCATTGAACAACTTTGTAATAAGGTGCAATTAAAGTAAGTTAAAAAAAAAAACCCAATCCAAAATGACCCTGTAAAATAAAAATAAATACATATATTTAGATTCCCCTCTCCCCCAGTCTCTGTGGGTTTTGAAATTTAAAAATAAGTTCCTTAGATTACATCAATGAAGACGAGAAATCCTGTTCCTGTCAGCCCTTTCCTTACTCAGCAAGCTATGCTTCCACTGAGGCAAGCACCATCTTGTGGCCTTATTTTTGTACTGCATGAATTAGCAAAATCTCCAATAGCCAGAAAGGCTATTGACTTGATAATCAGCCAATATTCATTTATCTCCTACTCCAGGCAGAACTCCTAGGAAAGAGGCCAGAAAACTAGCCTTGGAGTCAAGGCAGCTGTGCTTCCAGCTCTGGGCCTGTTACCTCATCTTTAAAAGGGGGATAATAGAGTTGTGAAGAACAAAATAAAAAGAGAAGTAAGTAAAGTGCTTTGCAAACATTAAAATCCTATATAACTGTTAGCTATTGCTGTTATTAATCATCATGTTCTCATCTTTTTGGGGTAGAATTCAGATAGGAATGGTTCCGGGACAAGGACCTATTCTATTATTATTCTGGAACATTATTCGAGCATTCCTATTCCCATTATTTCCTCTTTTTCTTTTATATTTCACACCATTATCATTGTTATCGGAAAGGGATGCACAGTGAAGCCCCCCTGCATGACCACATGATATGCTTATCTGGACAAAAACCACAGAGGAACTCGATGGCCTATTTACCAGAGGGGCATGTTATCTAAGAGATAATAGTATCTGTCCTAGACTTAGAAATGAGGCTACTGAGTCCAACCCCTCATTTTACAGAGGAAGTGACTGGAGGTCCAGATTAAGGGACTTCTCCAGAGTTCCCTAGCTCAGAAGCATCTGAGGTAGGATTCGAATCCAGGGCTCTTGACTCTAAATACAGTCATCTCTTCATACTACCATGCTGTTACCAACTTGAAAAACTCAATGGAAGAAATCTTCTTCAATCTTCTAGTCATTTTCCACTCAATACGCATTCATGATTAGGCAGTTTAAGATTCCCAACTTTAGACAGTATTTTCACTCTTTTCTTTCTACCTCATTTCACTATCATATTCTCATAATTTCAAGATCTTTTCTTTCTACAGGACCACTTTTTCTTGGCATCATTTTGCTAACATGCTGATCAAAGTGCCTGTATCATCGAGCAGAATGATACAGAAAAAGGAACCACAAAAAGGATCTCATTTCTACATGGAAAAAAACCGTCACACCATCAAACTAAAAGAAATCGTCATGATGTGCTTTACAATTCTGCAATACGCTTAAAAAAAATGTTGAGGACTTTTCTACATGCTATAAGTGAGCAAATAAAATCCTCAGCCTACAAAACATTCAACAAAGAGATAACATTCAAAATTAGGGGAGTGGCGGGTGGAGGAGAGCAATATCAATATTTACGGAGGAAAGAACACTGGATTTCCAAAGTCAAAGGATCTGGGTTCCAATTCCCCCCTTTCACCACATTCTACTTTGTGAGATCCTTAACATCTCTGATACTCTCTTCTTTTTCCAACTCCAGTTCCAATTCCAATGACATCTCTGTGATACTCTCTCAAGAGGGGAGGAAGTCTGGATCTTTATTTTAGTAGTACAGGGGAACTCCCAAGTAAGAGCACTCCTGCCATCCATACTCTTAGAGAATTTCAACAATGAACAAAAAGATGCAGAAAGGAAAGAGACTTGGCCCAAAGTATAAGTAAAGGGAGACACTGATAAAGCAACTGTTCCAGTTACACATTGTCTTGATCTTCAAGTTTTAGGAATGGAAAGGTCATGAGATGAGTAAGTGGAAGCTCCCGGGAGGGGGTGGAGAAGCTTTCCCCTAATCCCATAATAAGCAGAACAGAGACTTGAACCCAGGTCACTAAATCTAGCACCTTGTTTTTTTTTTTGTTGTTGTTTGTTTGTTTTGTTTTTTTTAACTCCACCACACTCTCTACTTCTCAAATATAAAAAGGAAAGGAATGAGATCTGGGATTCCAAAGATTCTGCTTAATTTAAGTATCACCTTTTAAAATGAAGATGTCTATGAAAATAAGGATTTAGGTCAATATTCATGCTACTGTTAAGTACAGTTAATTGTCATAAAAAGACACAGCAGAGAAATCACTATGGTGGATTATAGAGAACTATTTCAAGAAATCGATATAATTTAAAAGGGTGAAACAAAAACGGTGAAATAAAAAAATTCTGACTGAAGCGTTAAAATGGCATATCGCCAAAAGGAGTTTCGTGGATGCATACAGACTGCTGCCATTCAGATGGTATTTGAAGATGCTCATAGCTTTAAAAGAACACAAAACATTGGATTTTCATAGCCTTTTATTGAATGATAGCCAATTTCACTTTAAAGACAAATGAAAACTTAACCCATTACATTTTTGCTTTCTGATGCATGATCCAACTGAACAAGTTTTTCCAGGCAGTCTTGGAATGAATTACTTCATCAAAAGAAAGGATGCAATCTCATCTGGCCTCTGGATGTCTTAAGGGGATCTGCTTAATGTCACAAAACTGCAAGACCATTAATTGCAAGTCTTGCCTTAACGAGTTTCACTCTGGTTGAGGTTATTCTCATAAAGTATTGACTAAATAAAACAATCATATTCAGCTATATAATTTCTCTCACACAATCAACTGTTCTTTTCCCCATGAAGCTTCGCTCTGTATCTCCATCACAGAACTTTATAAACAAAATCCAGAGTAAAGGCAATTATGCTTTCAAATCTGTATTATAAAGTTATATATGTAGAAGTCGCTCAAGCAGAAAACATGTATTTGAGTCTCCTTGCTCACTGAATTAATGCACTTACTTAAATGCCCGTTAATTAATACTTAGAGAGCTTTTGAAGAACCTTAGAACACTGCTACTGAAATACAATGAAAAGCATACAAAACATAGAAAGAGGAAATTATAGGTAGAAATCCTGGGAATTTAGAACATAATACAAATAGTTACTTCCCTGAAAATATAGTGCAATCTTTTTAGTACAATACATTGATCATAGCAGGTGTTCAATTATTATTGCAGTGAAAAAGTTTTTATAACACATCCCAAAGTCCTATTAAGCTTATTATGCTTAATTTTTATGGGACTAAAACGTGTGGTTAAAATGCAACGCATGATATTTACAGTGTTACAGTGTTTAAAAAAGAAAAAAGCGTGATCATGTCAAAAGCTGTTTCTAGACTTACATTATGTGTATATTACACCACTGCACTTCGAATGGCTTATTTGGTAGACCCATACAGCTACGGCCTATACAATAATTTACAAAGATAAGTTTCTTCTTGCTTAGATAACTACTTGAAAATATAATCACATCAGCTATAAATAGTTTTTTACAAATTACTGTAAAACATAGTGAATGTATCTGGATAGCCTAAATGCTTCCCAAAATAGGTTTACCATATGAATTAGTTCAAATAGCAAAGAGAAAAGTTTGTGCTTCTTAAACTGCATTTAATAGCACTGAAAGGCATACCCGAAAAAAAGCAAAATTGCCAAATGCTTCAAGTAAGAGGTTGTAGAATCAGTTTTATGTGGTTGCTGGAAAAACCATTTAAACTGAAACTTCTCACAATCCTCTCAAGAAGGACACACATCCTCACATAAAATGTACCCATGGAGAGTCACCCTAGATGTACAATGCAGCAAAAACCCACAGGAGAGATGCTCGATCAAAACTTTGGTTCCTATATGCAGGCTGCTCTGGCCAGGCACAGATTTTCAGAAAATATTGACAAGAGCAGCACAGCGGTGACATTTACAACGAGGCAATAATGAGGTTTTGTTCCAAATTGAAAACCAGTCCCTATTTTAGACAACTTCTTGAAAAGAAGACATTTTAAAAATGCTTGGAAAGCTTATAAGTGTTTTCTCATATTTAACTGAGGCCTACCAGAAAGATGTTTTCTTGGAAAAAATAAACCTCTCTTAAATATACCCAAACAGACCTGGAACTGCACCGAGGGGGGTGTTCTCCTCCCAACAATGCAGCTCCTGACACATCCATACTTGCCCAGACCATGCGACGCTTTTCTCCATCCTTCCATAAGTTTGCCATGGGGTGAATTTAAATATGTCGGAGACAAAGTTTCATTTCCAGAATGAGGAAAAACTCTCACCTACAATGACTTTTCCTAAATGCATCATCATTTGCAATGGTAAAGAATTTGGCCATTATTTAAAACATCTTACTTCTGGAGACCTACACTAAGCAAGTTTGAGTTTTATATTGGCATTAACACTAGCATCTTTTATATCTGGTTGCATTTTAGACAATGTTAAGCAACATAAGCTGTTAGAATAAACTCAGAAAAAAAATCTATTTCTAACTTTTTAATCTCTAATTCAAAACACTGAAGCTTTGTTTAAATACATAAAGTAGATTGTATCCATAGCATTTAAGATGTAAACTACAATTATGTTAATATAAACACTTTTAAAAAACTAATTGCATTACGTTTTTTCTCAAAACCCTTCCTAGCATTCCGATGGCTGCGAGAACGCTGCATCTCCCTCCAATGGTAGACTATGAAAGGCACATGTTTAAGAGGTTAGGACTGCGCTAGTTCAAGCTCTATGTGGATGCGCTCGAAAGAAAGAAAAAGAAACAAAGAAAGAAAGAAAAAAGGAAAACAAAACCCTAAGAAAAATGTGCAAATCAGAAGCATTCAAAAATTCCTCTTTTAGGATGGGAGATCTAAACTAGCGCGGGGGTTCTCCCTTTAAAAGGGAGTTTGGACATGGGGCATCATTTGGGAGGTGGCCGAAGAGGAAGCCGAGGAGCCGGGGAGCTTGGCGGAATTGGTCATTTTCATTTCTTCCAGCCTCTTCACGTATTCATCCCGTAACGCCAAAAGCTCCATGTAACGCTGCTCCACTGGGTTTGGCTGCTGGAGAGACACACACAAAAGGGCCACCCTTTATTTTGACCATACTGCAAAATGACATTTGATAAACTGAATTTGCCATGAAATCGATACATTTCAACAAAGATGATCAAATAGTAAAATTCCATTTCTCAATCTGTTTGTCTCCATTAACTTCAAATTCTGAAGATACCCATTACGAGTTCAGCCAGCAGACAACAGCACACAGATATATGTCCATATGGTTTCCTTTTAATTTTTCTAGTGCTGCTGCAGTGGAATGACATTTGAAAATAATTAAACACGACTCAATCCCATGCTGTTCAGCTTGCTACTATTTGCTGGAATGTTTTGTCTTTTTTTCTGGACCTAATCGGGTCCAAACCATGCCCACCCAAAAAAATTGTGTCCAAAGCAGTCAAAGGACAGTGTGAGAATCTCTGGCAAGCTAAAGGAAAGGGGCAGGGAGTGGTGAAGGCAGGGGGTGAGGGATAAAGAACAACAGGGGGGGAGAGGGGAGAGGGAAGGGGCGAGAGGCTAGTCTATCATAGCGCTGATGCTCCTAATATGATAAATGGCTATTTTTGATTCTATTGGGAATATTCTGCTTCTAGTTAAAGAGAAAACTGAAAAAGTATACTGGGGCTCTACCAAAAGCACCACCAGTCTATTTGGGAATTCTGTCCGGGTTTTTTGATTTTCAATTGTTTTAGGGGGTTAGGGAAAAGCTGAGACATTGAAGAGCTACTGATCATGTTACAGTGGTTCCCAGACCCTAGTACTTTGAGATCCACCGCTATGGAGCATCTGCTTAGATGTTTTTTCCTCCACCTAAATATCATGACCCTGGGCCACATGCCATGCACCCTTTAGGTGCTCCATCCTTGTCTGTTTATCGGCTAGATCACAGCTTGCTGACTATTTGGCTTGCCGACTAATCCCTGAGTGCAGTGTAAAATTGCATTACAATTAAATTGTAAGGTCTTTTTATCTCAACAAATCCTATGAAAAAAGCCCAGGCACGGATGTAAAGCTATGAGGATGCACCCCATTGTGGTAAATCATCCAGACAACTGACTTCTTTTATTTCTCTGTTGTGTTCCAAATGAAGAACAATGCTATCCATCCAAGCTCAATTACATCATCAAGTCTTCAATTACTCTGAGCTTATGTGACTATAAGGGAAATAGATTCTACTTGTCCTTTTCAAGATGGGTTTTCAAATGCAATTCTTCATTTATCATTTCTCCCTTTATCTGGTCACAAATGAGTTGATTTTAATTCTGCTGATTTTCAAGGAGACCTCCTTATTGCCCAAAAGGAAGCCGACAATCTCTACAGAAAGCACTGACCTATTGCTTCTAATTGCTGGTGGCAAAAAAGGTCAAAATAAACATAGGGAAGCCAGATTTTATGAGACAAGTGCAGTGTTGTAGCTATGGGATATTATTAAGGAAAACATTTTCCGTAATTGCAGTTAAATACAAAAATCCGGTAACCCTGGAAAAGTATTGCCTTCTTTACTTGCCATCGGAAACACAAACTCTTGCTAAGTAAATTCTCTCCGTGTGCTTCTGAAATCACAGATTCAGCTAGCCGATGTTCTCGGGCCCGGGAATCTCATGCTTCCCAAAAGAATACACATCACTAAGCAGCAGGAGCCTTTTTCATGCAAGCATCAGAGACCTTAAAGCACAAGTGCCAGCTTGAAACTGGCAACATACCAATGAGAGAAAACAGGACCCTGACTGGCATCTTACCAGCTGCGCGAATGGGAGAAACAAAATAGGAGACAGCACACAGAAAAGGGAATCTGCTGGTGCCCCAAAATTCCTGTCTCAATAAAAGCATGTTTCTTCCCAAAGGCGGGATTGTAAAGGTTGGGCTGTTGGAGACAGCATGTTCCTAAATCTCCCCACCAAAACTTCAGGGAAAAAGTTAAGCAGAAGAATACCGAGTACTTGTAATGCTCGGAACAAATAGCTCAGTGAAGGGATACCGGGCTGTTTGGTAAATGGTAGGTTCCATGGGCTCAAAATGAGATGCAGGGCTTTTCACTAAACAAAATACACGCACGCATGCACACACACACACACACACACACACACACACACACACACACACGGCTTTTAATTATGGTCGGTAAGTGGCCAAAGAAGCCTTGCAGTTCAATAACCAGTCAGTTATCCTTCTGGAGTGAAGGACCCTGATAAAAAGAAATAATTCTCATGCCAGGACCCTAGTAGATATAGCAAGACCTGAATGGGGAAAGGGAATATTCCATTTTCTCATTTTGGCCTCTAAGGTAGGGTAGAGCAATGTAGTATTGTCTATGTGATAGCTGTCAACTTCATGATGGTAAAGGAAGTTCCTGGAAAAACACAATTCAGAAACTTCCAAACTTCTGTCGATGGTAGAAAATTCATAAAATATCCTAGTGTCTAGGTTGGCTTTTAAATGGATTGAAGCTACTGATCTAAATAAACTCCACTCACTTCCAAGTACCTCTTTTGGGCTTGGTAGTTTTTGTCATGAGATTCAAAACCATTCCCAGCAGCATGATCTAAGATGGAAAAGAATTACTGATCTAAAACATCATGGCCTTGCTAATAATTTCATTTCACTTACCTGTTGCCTCATTCTGGTGTTCCATCTGATATAATAATTCACCCAGAGCTCCAAATGGCGCATGCTGGCAACTGGGTATAAAGCTCGGTTCAATTCCTTAGTATAAAAAGGGTTTGTGTACTTTCTTTTATCGCTGTTTATCATTGACCACAAAGACAGAGTTTTCATCATGACTTTCTGTAGAAAGAAGAAAACCAGAAAGCCCGGGTGAGAACAGAGACATCCCAACAGGTGAGCAGCATGTCAGGCCGCGCTTGTTTCTAGAGGGGTGACCCACCTGGACCTCTCTTAATTGCAAGGAAGCTAGCGAAGCTCACAGAAACACAGAATTAGAGGCAGGAGACCAAGCCGATGAGAGTTCAGGGTTGGAAGTCGGGAGGACTTGGTGCTTATTAATTGTGTGACCCTGGACAAGTCATTTAACCTGTTTTGCCTGTTTTCTCATCTGTAAAAGGCTGATAGTAACAGTCCCTATCTCGCAGTGTTGTTGTAGCTGTCCCGAGGATCAGATAAAATAATATCTGTAAAGCACAAAGTACAGTACCTCGTTCACAGTAAGCACCATATTATAAATGTTACCTAGTTGTTCTTGAGATGGGCAAATTTCTTAATCTCTCTAAACCTCAGTTTCTTCATCTATAAAATGGGGATGAAAACAACACTGACTTCAAAGGGTAGTTGTGAGGATCAACCCAATTTGCACATATTAAATACTTGACAAACCTTGGAGCACTCTACATTTACAAGCTGTTATTATTATTATTGTTAGTCACTGAGTGCAATTCCCTCATTTGCTACATGAGGAAACAAGTCTCTAAGGTTGAGATGATTTGTGCAGGATGAGCTTCCAGTTTTCAAACTCTGAGCCCAGAACTCTTTCCATTGGTCCGGGCTCCATGGGAAGCCCATCACCGTTGTTGGTGAGAATCCTTTTTGGGGAGCTTAAGAAAGACGCCGAGTGGCCTGGTGACCCGAGCAGAAGTGTTTCTGGACTAATCAAAAATGTGGGTCACATATGGATTGGTCATTTTCTTCCAAGTGATCAGACAGCTATTATTTCCTCATTTAAAAGTGTTTACAGCAGATAATTCGTTTTTGTTTTTATAAAGCCAATGAAGTTTTCATCTTCTGTGTAAAAAGGGAAGGCATTATTTAACTGCCGGATGGTTTATCCACACAGAACTAACATTCAGGTGATCTGGAAACGCCATCCACATAACTGAATGTTCATTTTAAAAATTTAGAAGGCTGTTATCTTATAAAACAATTTTCCCAAATTGATAATTTCTATCAAATACTAGTTATTTTTTTGTTGTTTGTTTGTTCGTTTTTTGCTGAGGCAGTTGGGGTCAAGTGACTTGCCCAGGGTCACACGGCTAGGAAGTGTTAAGTGTCTGGCACCAGATTTGAACTCAGGTCCTCCTGACTTCAGGGCTGGTGCTTTATCCACTGTGCCAACTAGCTGCCCCCAAATACTAGTTATAAATGAGAGAAAGAAAAGAAAGCTTAGGAAATAAATGTAGTAAAGAAAAAATACATAGACAATAAATAAAAATACAAAACATAAATTTCTTGGGCAGCTACAAAAGGCATATATTCTATTCCTGCAGCCAATAAATATTTGTTAAGTGCCTTTATGTGCCAGAAACTGTGAGAAGTGCTGGGGATACAAAGAAAGGCAAAAGACAGTCTTTGTTACCAATGAGCCAGCACGCAAACAGCTTTGTACAAAGAAGTGACAGACAGGATAGACAGGAAAAAGACAGGGGAGGCACTGGGATTAAGGGGAATTGGGCAAGGCTTCCTGTCTGAAGTGGGTTTGTAGCTAGGCCATGAAGGAAGACTGGAGGCAGAGATGAAGAGGGGAAACATTCCAGACACCAGGGCTGGAAAGAGAGGTGTCTTGTGGGAGGAGAGGCAAAAAGACCAGTGTCACTGAATGCTTTTAGAGGCTGTTGGTAGGTGGAGGTGTAGGAAGACCAAAAGGTGGCGGGGCAGGCTGTGTTTGAAGGGTTTTAAATGCGAAATAATAGATTTTCTTTCTGAGCCCTTAAGTGACAGGGAGCTCACTAGAGTTTATTAAGTGGGAGGTGGGTCTCAAGGTTAGATCTGCCCTTTTGGAAGCTCACTGACAGAAGAGTAGAGGATGGGCTAGAGTAGGAGAAAGCTTGCTTGTGGCAGGAAGGCCATTGTTCCAGATGTGAGGCACAGAGTGGCAGAGGGGCCAGATGTGACAGATGTTAAGAAGGTAGAAATGAGAGAATTTGGCAACAGAAATGGATATGGGAGATGAGAGAACATGAGGAGTCGAGGATGACAGAGAGACTATAAGTCTGGGTGACGGGGAGGATGGTGGTACTCTCTTTGGTAATAGGGAAGTTGGGGGGAGGGAAAACTAAAGGGGAGACAATGAATTCAATTTTGGACATGTTAAGTTGAAGATGTCTCTTTTTAAAGAATTGCCTATTTTGTACAGATTTTTCCTCTCCAGGTTTCATGCCTGACTCTGAACCTTTTCTCCCATATCCCAGAAGTCACCCTGGAGTTCACGCCACCCTTGGACTTCTTACACTATACGTACATTATGCCCCTGTGGTCCACTCCTCTGGATGTTTCCTCCCAAAAACTTTATTTTAAGGAAAATGCCCCTACCAATCATGCATTTGTTCCTCTTCAGGACTCTGCCAAGGACCTTTTCTCCCTCCTTCCACTCCTCACTCTCCCTACCCTCCTTTAAGCTTTCATACTGTGCTTTCTTCTCTCATTAGAATACAAGCCTCTCGGAGGCAGGCAGGGATTATTTTTCTTTCTGCTTGTCCTTGTATCTCCAGTGCTCAGCACAGTGCCTGGCACAGAGAACACGCTTAATAAATAGTGTGGACTTAAGCTGACTTGCCAGAGCTTGCACTTCACTACCATGATAGACCTTAAGGTTATTTTCTTTGTGGGTATTAGCTTGAATGTGAATGGCAAAGTGGCACTAAACACAAAAAGCAGCCAAAAGAATCTTCAGCTTCCTTCAAATTATTTGCTGTCATGGCAGACTTCACATAAACCAGAGAGTTTGTATTAGAAGATGAAGAAATGTTGGTCATATGGAACTGGAATCTACCCACCTCTTTTTCTCGAGCATATTCACTGTTGAATAAGAAGGTACCAAATCGACAACTGTACAGATTATCCAGAATGGTAACCAAGAATTGTTCATTGAATTCAAAAGCTGTAGGAAACTGGCAGAACACACACAGAGAACAGATCAAAAAAAAAAAGGTAACTTTAAAAATGATCAATTATAAAACGAGCATTTCTAGTTTTGTGGTTGTTTTCTTTGCCGTGGGTGCTTTTATTTGAACTGCTCTTATGTCAGTCTACAGGTAAAACTCCTCCCGGCCCCCAAGTACTGGCACTAATCTCAAAACTTTTAGGGAAACTTCATTCACATTTATGTTGGGGGCAGGGAGGCAATTCAGGGGGCCATTCATTGTGGCTCTGACAATTAAAAAAAACAAGTTATTGAGGTGGGAGATAGAAAAAGTTTTTGGTTTTTTTTTAATGATTACATAATTTGCAAGCAAAGCAATACTGGTGCTTTTCCTCATCTGGGTAACGAGCATTTATATTGAAGAGAGGATGCCAGAAAATCACGAGGTTTGGTGAAGCCTGCGAAGGACAGAGACTGGGTTGTTTTTCTTTGTATATTGTTTAGTGCTATGCCCGGCATGTAGGAAACACCTGACCAGAGTTTGAGCACAGTACTATCAGCACATGCAAATGCTGTGCATGCTGAAGGGCCTTCCATCCAGAGCAAGGCTGACCTTAGACACCTGTAGTCCCCCTAGAGGCATATACGCCTCATGTCACATATTGGAAGCTGGTCCGAATCCTGATTGCTTTGGGAATTGCTTCTTTTTCCCTCCCTCTTTCACTCTGTGTCCTAAAGAATTGCTTCAACTGTTATCAGACCATAAAGACAGCAGTAGGACCGTAATTGGCCAAAAAGGGCAACTCCAAACATTACCTCTTCCAATCCTTGCCATGTACCTACCAAACACTTTTGGCTCCTGTCATGTCTGAAATCTCTGGGGAGACAATCCCTGCCCCTGAAAAGCTCTTCCCTCCCCAAGGCAAAGAAGACTACAAAACCCCACCCACTCACCCCAGCACCCGTGTTTAACTGTAAGAGAGCCAATGCTGGGAAAGCACTAAAAGAAATGATGGGAAAAGCTAGTAAGCTCAGATAATCCTGGGATAGATTTGTTCAAAATGGCAGAATACCAAGCCCTGCTCTCCCAAAAGATACACTGCTATTTGTTTACCTCCATCCACCTCAGAGGGGCAGACACAGTACCTGACGATGAGACGTCTGTCCTACAATCCTTCCTTCTATATTCCATGAAAACCACTGGGTAATTTCACAAGGAGATGACTGACAGTTCTAAGAAGTCTATCCCTGTTATAATCTACCCTGCAGATCTAAAACATTTTTATCATGGTCCTTCAGTTCCCCTGTTTGGGATACTCTACTCCCTCCTCTTTTTGACCTACTGAGATCCCATTCATCATTCAACAACACAGCTCCAGTCCCATCCTCCCCCCACTAAGAAACCTGCTGAAACTTGTCTAATTCGAACTGACCTTTCTCTTCTCTAAATTCCAGAGTACCCCACATAATCTTGCATTTTATGACACATTTTCTTATACTCCCTACTTTATGTATTTGAGTAATGCATTTACATGATACATGTATACAATGATACAGCTATAAAATGAAACATTCTTCAACTTGATACATGCAGTACCTGTTTAGACATCTGCCATACACAATCCATGAATTGCAGAAAAATGGGAGAGCGGTCAGTGTCAGCATAATTTTTCTCCCCATGACCTATTCTCTGAAATGAGACAAAGAAAGGTATTTGAATAGAATTTCAAGGAAGCAGGTTGGTACCCCGATTTGCCTTCCTTAGTTTAAGCAGCACCTGAATTCTGAATCAGAGATACAACACACAAATACTTTAGCACTTCCAGGATTTCCGATTTCACCGTTATTGCTACTCCCTTTGCCGATATGGCTCCCAAAGCCCCCCCATCACTTAGAATACAATCTTCAAGGGTTGTTGTGACCAAAACCATCATCCTCCTGGCACCAGCCTGGTCTGCAGCACACCCCAGTACCAGTATGGTCACTCTTCTACACCATGACAAAAGAATGGAGGATGGCTGTGGAGGTTTACAAAGCAGTACATGACATAGAAAAAGGCAAGCGGTCCAGGCTTTTGAAATGCTAGAAATTCAGTGTGTGCACTCCTCTATATGAGAATTTCAAACCTGGATATTCTGCAGTATCATAAAAGTATTTTGTGTTATTACAAGAACATCTATTATTTTTAACCTGAATCTAGGTGGGCTACATTTAGGTGAAGGACACTTGTGAATAAAAAGGAACAAGTTATTTAACAGAAATGTTTTAGGAATACAAAAAACTGACAAGAGTTCAGGTGATTTTCACAGTTACCAAGGTACCAATGCTTAGGTGGTACAACTTTGAACCAGAGGGTCAGCATGGTCAGTGAAAAGTGTATCCAATAAGGAATCTCAAGGTTAGAGTTTAAATCCTGTCTCTGGTATGACTTTTTTCCATCTAGAAAATAAGGGACTTGGATCAGATAGTCTCTAAAATCCTTCTAGAATTAGATATATAATTCTATGATCATGGACAAAGGAATGTACCTCTGCCCTTAAAAACAAAAACCAAACATATTTCTTCACCACTTTCTTTCCAATTAAATTTTGGCCTCTTATGGGATACGGATGAAGCATCAAAGTCTATATAAAATGATTTTAAAAAATTAGCACGAGCCTAAATAATAACAGGCATTTAATAAATGTTTGGTGAATTAAACTGACTACAAAAGTAGTTTCAAAATTTGGAAACTACAGAAAGCAGCTCTTTTCTTTTAATGTGATTTCCGAAGATTTCCAACACTAAAAAAACTTTAAAATGGCAAAACAAGGTTTTAGAAATACTTTTTAGTAATCCAAGGAGCTGTGCATTTTCAAAAGATGTACGATTTTAATACTCTACAGGCAAAGGAAATGCATGCTTCAAACAGCTAGTTTTTCCATCACAGACATCTGTAAGATTTAAACTCTAATACAACAACAAAATTACCGATGCAAATTTGTGTCCAAAGCTTATCCACTCTTTTTGTATCAATACTTCAAATCCCGTAATGGTCCGGTAGTAGCTGTCTAACATTAACATGGCTAGAGATGTGAGCTGTGCCGTTCTATCCCATCCATCACTGCAGTGCACCAATACCGAGCTTCTCCCAGAGGCCACTTTATCTGCAACTTGAATAGCTCCTGTTAAGACAAACTGTTAAGCAAAAAACAAAACAAAACACTTTAAAAAATGCTGATAATTAAGATGAAGAAAAATACTGCTGTGATTAAAATTTGTTTTAAATATCAGCAAAACCTCTATTTTAAAAAAAAGTTTATTTCTGGAACAGAGAAATTTCCAAGCATGGAAAATTTGGACATCTAGAATCAGCTGATTTTCTCCAATCTAAATTCATTCAAGAAGTAGAAAAATTGCTTACATGGATGTATTTATGAGCAGGAATGAGAAAAAGGAGCAAAAGAATAATGAACAAAAAATTGAGGAAAATGACTCCAGAGAAGTTGGATTAAAGTGGCCTCCAAGTCCAATCACACTGGATTCCATGTTCTTAGAACTAGAAAGACAGGGAAGAGAAGGGAAGTGGGACGGAGCCATTGACGTTTTTCTAGAGGGAGGATAGTAAAATTTGCAAAAAACATCTCTGCTCAAGAAGAGATAATTTAAAAAGCAGGTTGAATAGAGCATCAACCTTTAAGAAGCTGCAAAAGAAAGGAAAAAATGACGGGCAAAAAGGGTGACCAAGAAAATAACAGCAAGTGCCAATTTCTCAACTTTCAAAAACCTCTGTCAATAGTCTGGACATGAATATGAAGAGGAAATGGGCAGGCCTTTCACAAAGGATTTTCCACAATAAGCTGGCACACAAGTGGCAAGAATATAAGATCCTAGAGTTTATTGTTCATTAAGCGTAAAAAACCCCTCTGACTCATCAGAATAAAACGCAGCCCTAAAGGCTCTCCTCCCAAAGGTAGTCACCAGTAGCAGGGGGGATGTGGGCCTAGAGATCAGACAGAAAAGGATTCCCTTCTTATAGGGTTCCCCACGTGTTATATACAGATAACACCATACTAATCACAAGGAACCCCAGAACCAGAACAAGATAAAGGTCTCACTTCAGTGACTAGAAAAGACTGGGCTATCTATAATGGAACCACGTGTAAAAAACACCCATTGCCCTGGTGGTACCACGCAGCTGGCCAGACAAGTCTTGAGTCAGTCCATTCAAATGCTTGGGTTATCATTACAACTGGTCATTTCTATAGTCATATGGAAAAGAACTTTCTAAATTCTAATGGTCATGTGACAAGCCTGGTATTTTTCCTTTGACTGTAGTATCTCAATAAAACCTCATAAATCTAGGATCAGTCAAGGAAAAGTCAAAGGTCAATTATAAAATCAAACTGTTGTTAATGAGGTTTTATCTTTCTTACCATTTAGTCTTAAAACCTTAGTCTTTCTTCTTTTCTTCCTTTCCTTCTCTCCCTACCTCCAATCAATCACTAAATCCCATTAGAGCCTTCCTTCTTGGGAATTTCTTTCCCCTTTCTTATCAAATATCATAATCCCAGGCTAAAGAGAATGTTTTTAAAGAAACAATATAAGCATTATACACCAGAGAATGTATAATAAGCTTATCTGTGCCCTAAAGGCATGATGAAGCTCATTAGAATGCGTGTGGGAGAGTCTCCATTAAAGAAACACCTGAATCCAGATTCATCAAGGGCTACTTCCTTTATTTAAGCCATGTCTCCCACTTCCACAAAGTATTGATCAGGCAGCCAATTTCCAGGATTAACATGTACTGCCAATTCAGTACCACACTAGGCTGTATTCAATAAATGAACAGCGGTAACAAATTCAAATGTCTATTATTCCAAATATAAACATTTCACAAATAAGTTGACAATAACATAAATTTAAAAGTCCCTGGCTTTAATTTTCGAAGTGGACTTACTTTGACATGTTCTAGCCAATGAGTTGACTCCAGACTTGATAGCCAATGAGATTCTTCTACATTAGGATAAACTATATCCTTCAGTTTTCTTAAGGATTCTCTCATGACATGAATATTGTGAATATCCAGGAAGAAAATTTCTGCATTGTGATAGACATCATCACTTTCATATCCTCCCCCTGTTGCCTAAGAAAGAAAAAAACATGCAATGTTTTCAAAGTGCTTTATAATCACACATTTTTACAACTGAAATGAAGTAAGTGGGGCAGGCCTGGAAAAGTCCACCTTCTACACAAATTTATACACAGATATAAAATTAAAGTAAGTTACTCATGGCAAAGAGAATACACTCTGTGACACGGAGGGAGAAACAAATATGCCCGATTTTATATTCCAAATGATTTTTTAAACAATGCAATTAAAGTCATCTTTTTGGTCAGCATTAAATACTTAGGAGAGGAGAGGAAAACTGGGTTATTACTATGGCTTCTCATTTTAAAATCTGTTCCATTTAGCATTGGATCATCCTGCCATTGTGATAAGGAACAGTGATTTATGTGTAAAAACCATAGCTTCCATCTGTTTAAAGACAACAGTGGTCTGCGTTTTGGCACCAACTAGGGAAAAGGCTTGAGAACTTTGAAGGAACACAATCATCTCCACCAAAGGCTAGTAAAGAAGGAAAGTATACACTAACTCAGGCTGACTTAAAAGGGTGAGCAAGAAGGCATTAGTAAGGCTGGCTGCCAAGAAAACATGATTGGAAAAGGACAGTCACATTACAGATGTCACACAAAGGTTCCCTTTCCTGTCTATTTCTAACCCTTGGAGGGAAATGATGCAGTAGCCATAAGGAGGGGGAGAGGGGGAAAGGAGAGACAGGAAGGAAGAAGGAGACTAAGTCAGGCATCAAATATCCAGAATATCGACTGGATTGAACGAACCTCAAAGGAGGAGACGGATGATGATGATGGTAGAAGGAAGACAATGGGGAGTGAGGAGTCTTCTGACTCCCTACTACAACCAATGGGTCTGAGATATGGGTGAAAGCACAACCACTATTCGAAAGGATGGCCAGGTACGGTCACCTTTTCCTCAGCAGGTGGAAGCCGGATCTCAGTGAGTGCCAGAAGATGGAGGAATGAGAAAGGAAATGGTTTCAGATGAAAAGAAGTTTATTAATTATGGAGAAGGCATTCTAGAAAGCAGAGTAGAAGGGGAAGGTAGATTTGGAGTGGAGCATTTGAGGGGGGTCGAGTTTAAGAACATCAGAGCGAAGCATGTGGTGATGATGTTGTGGACAGAATAAGCTGTTGCCAATCAATAGTTAATAAATATTAAGTGTCTACAACATGCTAAGCACTGGGAATAGAAATCTGGGGAAAAAGGCAATTCTTGCCCTCAAGGACCTTACAACATGACAGAGGAACCTGAAGACCAAGGGACCAGGGAAGGTCTGCATTGGAAGCATCGTGGCAAAAGTCAGGAGTCCTGGAGTGTTGCAGCCAAGTGAGTGATGAGATGTCAGGTCCTTCAGGGCATGAGTGTATCAAACTCATCTAGGTGGTGAGTGGCAGGGTCATGGCTTGAACCCAAGTTCCCTCATTTGTAAATAGTCACCAGCAGCTCTACTATTGCAGCATTCACCGAGACACAGTTTTACTAAGTACAGATGCAGACGGCATTGAATTTGGATAGAGATAAGATTGACTTGTTTCACAAATTCAAATATGGCTTTCAAAGTACACAACTACCTTTCGAATACCTTGATATTTTAAATACCCACATTAAAAAGATTTCCATGGAAATAAAATATAATTTTATATATGCCACTAACTCTTACAGATCCTGACAGAAAGGAACAGAAGGTCTATATTGTAGAACTGGGGCCAATCCAACAAGTCCACATTTGGCTTGGAAGGGCATTATGGGCTTTTCTTCCAGCTGTAGGCACCTCCTTTTAAATTGGATTGGATATGTACCAATCCTAAAATTATCTGAATCCATGATGGCACAGAGAGGCAGCCAGAAGCATGCTGAGGAGCTTACCTGGGATCAGATCTTTCATGATTAATCAGTAAGGAGGCAACACTTACAGAAGCACTGAAATCTTTTCAGAGTCTTGTTTCATTCCAGACACTATCATGGGATCAGAGACTTGGAGGTAGAAGACTGTGGAAGTCAGCTAGTGCAACTCCTTCATTGCCAGATGAGGGAACTGAGTGCCCAGCAAGGTTAATTAACTTGCCCAAGATCTCACAGATATGCAGCAGAACCAGAAGTCAAGCCTCTCCCTCCAAAGCCAATGCTTGGGCGTCCACCTGGCGAGGTGGTTGCCCTCTGCATTATAAACCTCGGACAAATAGAGATACACTTCAGGTATCCCTAGGCAAATTGTCCAGCAATCCCAGTTATCCAGAAGACAGCCTGGAGCAAGGAAGGAAAAGAAGAATTCCCGGAGCACCCAAAATCGTGCAAAGCCGGTGCCCTCATGGCCCACTGCCTCATTTTAGAGACAAGCTAATAGGTGTTCCTGTGTCTTTTTCTAGCCTACAACACACTATAAAAAGGTAAAATAAGAGGCCTGCTTGGTGCAGGCAAAAGGAGAGTAGTAAGAAATGGTAGCTGACAACTCTATAGATATCAGGAGGTGGGAGGCCTCCCTCCGCCCATGACAAGAAGTATCAAAGGTAGACAGGGAGCTAAAAAACCAACCACCCCCATTCGACCTGGAGCCATTTAGTGTAGGGGGCAAATAGCCTTTCACATCTCAATGGGTCCCAAGGGTGCCCGATGCAAGCAATAATGGATATTCTTCATTAGCTATCAAGATAATGTTTGTTTTCCGGAACCTCCACAAAAGGGGGTAGGAAAGTGTTCCATCTTATAAGGTTTGTATCAAAAACATTTAAAATAAAAAAGACTAACACTTAAAAGGGTAAGCTTCAGTCATTTGGAAAATCCTTTTATATGACACATATCTTCAAACAGGCCAGAGAACTGAGATACTATTACATACACACAGAGAATGGAGGTACAAGATTAGGATTTATAATAATTTTATTTTTTGGTAGCTTTGAGTAAAGCTCTATACCCTGTCACAGCAGTAGTGTGTCCAAATGTCCTGAAGTACAAAGCTAGGCTATTCCAGCTGCCTTCGAATGTACTGACTGCTGTTTAAATGGCTATGATATCACACAAAACTAATTTTACCAAAATCCATTCTGTGGTCCAAACTTTCCCCTTAAACAAACAAAAATGTTCTTATTTCAGTTTCAGTATTGAGTTTCACTTCTCCCATTTGACCCTCCCCATTTTCTCTGCTGTAAATCGAGGGAGCTGGACTTAATGATCCTCACCTCCTGGGAGCCTCAGTTTCCTCATCTTAAAAACGAGAAGATTGGACTATGGCCTTGGTTCCTTCTAGTTGTAGATGGAGCATTCTATGATTGCTATGATTTTTTTCCAGTTCTGACTAATGCAGTCTATGAGCTTTGTTAATTTTAATGAATAAAAAATAACACTCACCTATAAAATACTTTCTGTTTAAGAAAAACCAAACCAATTCCAATCAGGTCATTAACTAATATGCTTACCTTGTTGGCTACTGCATTCACACTGGGTCTTGCATCAAAGATCGCAAGTTTGGAAATCTGTCCATTAGCCTCCCTGATAATATCAAGATACTTTTCATCATCTTTATTCCTTTTACCACCCATGCCAACAAGAGGCTGACTGCAGCGCATGATGACATTTTTATTTTCTGGATGAATCCAGGACAGCACCTAGGAAAAGTTCAGACACTGTCAGCCACTGAGAAGCACAACAATGACATGTGTACCACTGTGAAGGAAAGCATATCAATCAGCCAAAAACTATTATTATTTACATGCAATTTTATGGCTCTTTCCTCCCTCCACGGCATTGAACACTTCTGAAAATATCACATAGTACGATTAGGTTGAATTACATTGACTAAAACTAGATTTCATCACTTAAAAAGACATTTTTTTATTGTACCTCTGAAGCTATCATATAGGCACAGCCTTAACAGAGAAGTATTTTTGAAAATTATTTGCTAGGAGCAACTAGGTGGTACAGTGCATAGAGCACCAGTGCTGAAGTCAGGAGGACCTGAGTTCACATCTAGCCTCAGAAACTCAATACTTCCTGGTTGTGTGACCCTGGGCAAGTCACTTGATCCCAATTGCCTCAGCAAAAATAAATTAAAAAATTATTTTCTATATAAACTCAGCAAGTCCCTTCTGGCTAACAACCATTTAGAATACTGCAAGGGGCCCAGAAGGAATCTGGAGTAGGGCGAGGAGGCTGCTGGTGTATGTATATGAGAAACGGCAATCAAAAGATCTCTGAATACATGATGTCTTTCTGATTTTCAGCACGAATGTGTAGGCTCCTTTTTTTCCCAGGGAAAACTCCTCAGTCTTTTATTCTGAGATTCTTTACTCTCATTTTAAACACACTAATAAACAAGTGATTTGGTTTCCCAGTTCCTATCAGATTAGAAGTAGGAAACTGGGGAATAGGAGGGTACTAGGAGAAAGTCTTAGAAGCAGTCTGCTGACAACAGCAAGAAGGAACTTCTGACAGGGAAGGAAGGAACAGAAAAATTATAAAAAAGAAGGAAGAAATTTGAAAAGCATGCACAGAAGTCTCAGGCAACTTAGCGTAAAGTCCCTGATATGTATTTGGTATCATTTGAAGGAAGAACGCAAATGAATAGTTATTTTATGTTCACAACAATGAGGACAAGGAAGAGGAATATGTTTTGGAAATATCCACATCCAAATAGTAAAGATTTCAGCATTTAAAAAGAATAAATCAGTTATGTTGAATAGCTCATTTTCTCCTGCTGCGAGATAAATGAAGTGTTATCGTATATTATATTTATAATTTGGCTTTGTTATACCATAATTCTAATTTCACTTTCTGCTTGCTTTCTTTCTAAGAGGCACCTTTAAAAATCAAATATCAAATGATACCTAGAATTAATTTTGTTAGACCCATAATTAAAGGGACACGCATTTGCTGGATCTGTCAAGAAATTGGAGTTTAAACAAAACTGTAAAGTGTAAACTCCAAAGTCATCCTTATAAAGATAGGATTTTTCACCACACCCAACAAAAGCCAACTTCCAAAAAGGAAGAGGAAAGTCTCTGGCTTGGGCTTCTAAGTTTATATTGATGGCAATTCAGTGAGAAAAGCAAAGAGCCAGGTTCTGTGAGGATGAAGTTGGGGCATTGCTTCTGAGCACTCTAGGATAAAGCCTCACTAAGTAGAAAAACTTGGGAGGAAGGCCTGGCTGACAATGACAAGCTTCTGTTAGAAAATATTTTGGGGAACAAGTGCAAGCTAATAACCTTCGAGTATAATCTGGTTCGTTTTTCACATCCAAAAATGTGTATGTAAATGCCACCAAAAAGGGATGTACTATTTTTCTACTAAGAGTTAGGACTATACCCTAGGGTCTTTTGTGACTATAGGTTCCAGTGTAGTGAGGCATCCAGGCTTGAGCAAGGTGGGGAAGAACAAAACCAACGAGACTGTGAAGGCTGACTCCGTGACCTTGGCTGTAGCAAGACAGTGTTGTAATCAGAGCCAAGAACCGTGTACCTCTTCAAATATGGTCAGTTTAGTTTTCATTGTCCATTATCCTCTTAGTCCCTCAGTTGAGAATCTCCTCTCCTACTTTCATCAATCAACAAATATTTTATTAAGTCCTTCTGGTAGGGCAGGCACCATGCTAAATGCTAAGCTACAGAGATCAAAAACAAGCAGCCCATGACCTCAAGAAACTTATGTTGTTGCGGTGGTCATTTTTAATCATCTCTGATTCTCTGTGGCCCCATTTGGGATTTTGTTCGTACAGATACTGGAGTGCTTTGCCATTCCCTTCTGCAGTTCATTTTATAGAGGAAGCCACTAAGACAAACAGGGTGAAGTGACTTGCCCAGGATCAGCCAGCTTTTGAACTCGGGTCTTCCTAACTCCAGGTCTGGCACTCTATCATTATAATACCACCTAGCTGCCCCAAGAAATTTCCATTCCAATGGAAATGACAGCACATTCACAAATAGGGTATCTACCGACTACATACAGACAAGATACAAGGTAACCTTAGAAGGGAAGGGCATTCAGCTCGAGCTCCCTCATCTCACAATCCCTTGACACCATTTCCCACTAGCTTAACTCTGATCTGTTGAAGAGATGGCCCTTATGCACAAAGGGATGGGACGGGAGATGTAGAAGGGGACACAAAAAGAGCAATTTCTTTTCAATAACCCATGTGCCGGTGGCTAGGCAAATGCAAACAGGAGCACCATATTAATTGTCTAGGAGTTGATCCCACATGCCAGTAGGTCTACTGGATATTTTTTAAAGTATTTTCTATGCACCAGGTACTAGGGAGAAACTGTAAAGAAAACCCCTCCCTCCAGCCCATTTCCCCTCCACATCCTATCAAGTCATTGAGCCATCCCCTCAAGCCTTCCTGCCATATGCCTGCAGCCATGTGCATGCTCCGGTGGCAACAAATTACTCCTACAGTCAGTTCCTCCATCTGCTTTATCTTTTATTTCTTCTGGTTCCTTATTACATACAAACATGGCCAATTTCCCCCTCATATTTGAAAAATCCTCCCTGGATCCTAGCTATGCCATCCTTTACATATATATCTGTGTGTTCAGATGTATGCATGTAGACATACATCTGTGTGTATATATATATATATATATATATATATATATATATATATAGAGAGAGAGAGAGAGAGAGAGATATCTGTATATATCTATATATATATAGACATATATCTGTCTCTCTCTATATATATTCATAAACATACATCTGTAAATATATATATCCACATCCATATCCATCTTTCTTTCTTAGCCAAACTCCTAGAAAAAGCTGGCTATATTGATTGCTTCTACTTTCTCTCCTTTCACCCTCTTCTACAATCTGGTTTCTAATCTGCTTACTGAATTGCAACTGCTCTGGGCAACGTTACTAATGCTTACTCATTTGCTAAAACCAAAGGCCTTTTCTCAATTCTCAGTCTTCTGCAGTTTCTGACACTGCTGTCCACTGCCTCTTCCTGGATACCTTGGTCTCTCTGGATTTTTATGACATTCTCGGATCTCTACCCACCTTATACGTTGCTACCACTTAGTTCCGAAGTCTCCATGCCATCTTCATGCATTGCACACCCTCTAACTGTGAATACACACCAAGGCTCTGACTTGGGCCTTCTTTTCTTGCCACACTCTTACTTGGTGACCTCATCACTTCCTATGTGTTCCATTATCACTTCTATATAGATGACTCCCACATCCATATATCCAGCTTAGTTTCTCCCCTATATTCCAGTTGAGCGATGCCAACAATGTCCCATGGCACCTCAACTCCAACTTGTCCAGAAAAGAATTCTTAATCTTTCCTCCCAAAACCAAACCCTCCCCCAAACTTCCCTGTTTCTGTTGAGGGCATGAACCTAGTCACTAGGGCTAAAACTTCAGCGCCAATCTTTGGCTCTTTATTCACCCCCCAAAGTCAATCAATTACCAAATCATGCTGTTCCAATCTCCACAACTTCTCTAGCTTGTATTCCCTTCTCTCTCATTAATTCTTCTCTCATAAACTCTTCTAGTTCAAGCCCTTGTTAAATCTCATCTGTCCTAGGCAATAGCCTTCCATTTGGTTTCCCTGATTCAACTTTCTTTCTACTCCAATCTATCCTCCACATAGTTGCTAAAGTGATTTCCCTGAAGTGATTTCACCCTATAACATCCTACAGTAGCTCCCTATCACCTCAAGGATCAAATATCAACTCTTCTCTTTGGCATTTAAAATTCTTTAAAACCTGATCCATTCTTACTTTTTCAGTCCTCTAATATCACTTCCCTCTACATACCCTATTTATTGTTCCTTACACACAATACCTCATTTCTTTTCTTTGTGTTGGCCATTCCCAATGTCTCCAATGCTCCTCATCCTTAACTCTGCCTCTTGGAATTCTTGCTTTCCTTTAAGATTCAGTTCAAATGAAACTCCTATAGGAAGACTTTCTAGTCCTTCAAGCTACTAGTGCCATCTTCCCTTATATTCTCTTTGTTTACATTTTATATATTCCTACATATCTAGATGTTGTCTCTTCTGTTAGAATGTAAGACCCCCAGGGATTGTTTTGCTTTTCTCTTTCTGAGCCCAGCACTTTGCACTGTGCCCTTGCTAGGTACTATCAGAGCAGGCAGATCTAAATGCTTGTTGATTAAGACATGTACAGATACCAAGAAGTACAAATTAATTTAGGAAATAATTCACATTAGGTCTACATTCCATAATTATGTCCCATAAGTATTCTTTAAAGCACATGAGCTACTAGACTCAGATGTTAACAGCAGACCTAAAGAACTCTTAATTTCTTAAGTCTTCCTTTTGAAAAAGCTACCAATTTCAGAATAGATATCTCTGACTGATAAGACCTGGAAATTTGCAGACGGACAAATAATTCAAAATGTCAACACAATAAAAATATCGTGTACACAGCACATCTCAGAGTATCAACAAACCTTTTAAGATAAAAAAATTGCTCCCCAGGGGTCAACCCAATGAGCCACTGTCAATATCTGAAATACAGAAAGCGGGACGGGTAGGTACTACAAGAACAGAGGAGGGGAAATGCTAATTCAGTTTTCAAAAAAGCAAACAGACAAGAATCTGTAAACTGTGAGCCGATGAGCTTGATTTTGATCCTGGAAAAACTCTAGAGATAGGTGTTAAATATCTGGAAAAGGAAATCGTGATTACAAAAATCCAGCATGGCTGGAGGGGATGTGGGGAAAATAAGGACCCTAATACACCTACTAGTGGAGCTATGAACTAGTCCAACCATTCTGGAAAATAATTTGGATCTGATGCTCAAAAGGCTATAAAACTTTGAATACCGTTTTATCCAGCACAACGCTGTTATTAGGTCTATGTGCCAAAAAAAACTAAAGAAAAAGGAAAAGGGCAATCCATATGTTCAAAAGTATTCACAGTAGCTCTTTCTGAGGTGGCAGAGAGTTGGAAACTGAGAAGATGCCCATCCATTGGGGAATGGCTGAACAAGTTGTGGTATGTGAATGTGATGGAATACTCTTGTGCTATAAGAAATAATGAAGGGGATGGTTTCAGAAAAACCTGGGGAGACATATAAATTAATGCAGAATGAAGTGAGCAGAAGTAAGGGAACATAGTAACAGTAATATGATCGTTATAAAAATGATCAACTGTAAAACATTCTGATCAATACAGTGATCAACAACAATTCCAAAGGATTCCTAATGAAAAATTGTAGCCATTCAAACTTGCAGGCAGACTCTAAAGCACATTTTTGTCCTGCTCCTCCTCCTCCTTCATGTTTAAAGTGCGAATGTTTTGGATGACTTCATATATTAAACAAAACAACAAAGAGCCTACATGGTGCTTTCACCAAGAACGGGTCGTACCAGACTAACTTTAACTCTTTTTTGAGGGGGAACAGCATTATAAAACTGGTAGATGAAAGGAATGCTATGAATATAGTTTGCTCAGACTTATACAAAGCTTTTGCTAAAGTATCTCAGACTGTTTCTGGAAAGAAGAGGGAGATGATTACATATATGTAACCTATATCAAATTGCTTCTTGTTTTAAAAAGAGGAGAGGGGATGTAACTAGGTGGTGTAGTGGATAGAGCACCAGCCCTAAAGTCAGGAGGACCTGAGTTCAAATCTGGTCTCAGACACTTAACACTTCCTGCTGTGTGACCCTGGGCAGCCACTTAACCGCAATTGCCTCAGCAAAAAAAAAAAAAAAAAAAAAAAAAAAAAAAAAAAAAAAAAAAAAACCGGGGAGAGAGGAGAGGAGAAGAAGAGGAGAAAAATTTGGAATTCAAAATTTTGTAAAAATGTTAACAATTGTTTTTTCATATTATTGGAAAAATAAAATATTATTAAAAAAAGAAAATATGGAGAGACGTGGATTAGATGAGAACAACAGCAGATGGGGTCAGAATTGGTTGGATGGCCAGACTCGGAGTACTTGTGAACAGGAGGTCTCCAGGAAGCATCCTATGGAACTTATCAATGACTTTAGTCTCAGATGGCATGCTTATCAAATCTGCAGTTGACATAAAACTAAGATCTAACATATTGGATGAGTAAGGGTCCAAAAAGATCTTGAGAGACTAGAATACTCGGCTGAATCTAAAGAATGAATTTCAATTATCTTATCTTCCAGTCCTATCGTTTGGATATTTAAAAAAATTAAACTCACAAGTGTATGATAGGGGAGTTACTCTGAAAAAGATCTAGGAGTTTTCAATGAACTATAAGCTCTCGGTGTGATCCTGGGAAAGTCACTGAAGCTCTCAGAAAATTTTCTGGGATTGTGAGTTGCAGAACAATTGCAGGATTCTATTGGTAGCAAGAACTTATGTACAGCAATGAAATCACAAACCAAAACCAGCAGTGTGATGTGGCAGTCAAAAAAGCTAAAATAATCTTGGGGTACTGTTGGAATCTTTACAAACTGTTAAGCCATTAGAAGTGATAGAGACAATAATTATCTAATTTAGCATGGTTCAATATGATTGATTTGATCTTAGAAGGAGATATTTTGGGCCAGAACTTGAAACAAGGTACTAAGTACAACTGATAGAAACGATGCTTGTGTTCACACCTTTAGAGAGCTCATAGAAGCAAGAAATATTTAAGTACTCATTGGAGTTCACAGTTTTTAGTATGAGATATCTGAATTTACACCTCCCTTAAGCCCTGCCTCCAGAAGGAGGAGTTAACCTTTGGGAGATCATATATATAGAGGAAGCTCTTAGAGCTTGAAAGAGTTACTTGAGAACATTGACTGGGGTCGGAGAGGAGCACTCTGGAAGGAAGCCCACAAGCCCTCTCTCTTGAAGGCAAGAGAGATATTCATTGCATCTTTCACCTTGGTGCTGGCTGGAGGCTGAAGAAAGCAGAGGCAGAAGCCAAGGACAGAGCTGCAAGAGCTCTTGGAACCAAACAGAGAGATAGGCCTCTGAGCTAACTGGGCTATATTAAAGGACACAATAAAAGATCTGAACTTTTATCAGCTGGCTACGATTTTGGGTGATTATTTACTTGTAACTGAAACTAAAGCTGCCTCCAGAAAACCTCCCCGAGAAAACCCTCTCTCCCAGAGAGAACTATTATTATTTTAAAGAAGAAAACCACCACAGGGTACAATAAGATAGGCCCAGCTTCTAATAATAATTCAGTGATAATCCCACAACATTGTCTCTGTCAGACCTCATTTTGAGTTCAATTCTGGTCTCTGCAACTGAAATTTAAGAAAGTTATCGAAAAGATAGGGAGTATGAAGGAAGGAGGCAACTGGTATGGGAAAGATTATTGAGTCTATAATAACACAAAAGACTGATGAAAGCAAATGGGGATATTTAGCCTAGAAAAGAGAATATTCAGGAATGACTTGAAAGCTATTTTCAAGTAAATCAAGGGTAGTCACGTAGAGGATGATTAGACTTCCTCTGTTTGGCTCCCAGAAGTAATGGATTAAAGATGCAAAGAGACAATTATAAGTGTAACATCAGGAAAGAAACACCAACCCTAACAATGACCAACAGTGGAATGAACTGTCTTGAGAGGTGGTGAGTTTCCCTGCTTGAAGCCTTCTCAGGAATCATTGGATTCTCTGAGAAATGAGATTCCCTAACACATAAAAAGACTTTTGCAGGACTTCAAAAACTCAGGGGGATCATTGGATTCCCTGACATGTGAAGCAATGGACAATAGATTGGTTTTGGACTATCTCTTGGCTGCTGAAGAAGGTGTATGTGTGACTGTTGTTTACATACCCTCCTTCTAGGACTTCTGGTGATCTTTTATAACACCATGTTGATTTATATTGTTTGTTATTCCACTACTTGTGTGTACAATTCATTTTTGTTACACCACATCGAGCCTGCACTGACTGTGGGGAGAGTCATCCCTAATAGCCTCTGCGTTATTGCTATGTGCTTGTATAATATCTCCCATGCTGATAGGTTTGTGCATAATAAGACCCTTCAGCCCAGAAACCCGCTAGCAACCCCCATTTCCCTTTGGTGCTTTTCATCTCCTTTCCTGAGATGTCAGGGAGGGTGTGATCCCCTCCCCTTGGGGGCTCTGACCTCCCTGAGGAGTCAGGGATGGCATGACCACCTGTGTTCTAAAACAAAAGAAAGCGGGAGATGTAATGGGCTGAGGTTTGAGTTGATGCACTGAGGTCCCAAGTATGTGAGGCTAAATAATAATTGGACTATATTAATATACACGATTGGATAAAGAATGGTCCCTGCCCACTCTCTGTGCAAGTCCTGATGTGTTGTATAGGAAATGACGATTTTGGTGGGTGGAGACAGAGAGACAGGAAGAAAAGCTGGGAGAGATTGGCCTGGGTTCCATGCTAGCAGCTGCTGGTCGTGTGGCTTCTGGTTTAGCTAGCTTCTTGACTCAGCTACACACATTGCTATTGCCCATTCTCTTCCACCTCCGAGCTTTCTTCACTGAGAATAAAGACTGACAACTTTCCCCTAACCTGAATTCCTGACTCCGGCTGATTTTAAAATACGCGGTCTTCACAAAGCCTGATGTGTTTTAATGGAGATTACCTTCTGAATGTGGTTGAAGTAGATATCTGCTGAGCTTCTTTCCAATTCTCAAATTCTGTGATTTTCGTGATACATCAAGTATAGCAGAAGGAACCCTCTCCATCCTAACTCTAATCTGCCCCTGCCATTTAAAAGTAGCTAGTAAGATAATAAGGAAGAGTACAGATGAACATCAATTCATAAGCATTACAATATAGGAATTTTTTGGATTTGGATTTGTGATTTCAATGTTGTACATAAATTCTTTTTACCAATAGTTCTACAACTGTTCTGCAAACTTATAAATCCCTCAGAATTGTCTGAGAGCTTAAGTGACTTACCCAGGATTCCAACGAGAACATGTTAGAGACCAGAAAATATGCAATCCTACATTTAAATGATCACAAGTGCTAAATCAGCAGGGTTGGAATTGGTAAGATTTCAAAATATAACAATTAATTTTGCCAAAATCAAAGATCATTTAGGTCACAAGAACACGAGTTATGTAGAACACTCAAAAAGTTAATAAAAGTTATTTTTTGATAACTGCTATTAAGGTGGACTCACCGGAATTCTATTGCGGGATCTAAAAGTTGCAACTCTCCTGAGATCATCATCTGTGGAATGATACGGTACCACCAGAATGGAAGGATAAGTTTCACACATTTCAAAGCGTTTATTGACAAAAGATACTCTCCACTGGCCATTGGGCAATCCCTTAAAACAAATAAGAAGAGCAAATTCCATTATTTTATGTTTGATTTAATTTCAAATTTAACTTCCAGGCCACATTTCATTTCTGGGACTATTTTGCTCCTTTGGAGTTAGTTTTGTACTCAGCACTGACCACATGGTGGCGATAACCTACCGACTTATCACAGACGAGCTACACCAATGACAATTAGAAAAGTTAAGGACAGGAGAAAAACACTTATGGTTTACATAAGCAGATTTTTAGTTGCAGAGGTTCCCTTGAATTTGAGGCCTCTCTGTTCATATTAAATTACTATTTTCTACTTACATAATACATACAACATTAAGATTAAATAATAGCAATGAAACTCATATTTTCCTTTCCCCACCAAATGAAAGCCTTGTGTTCAATTTGAGGGTAAAGATGAGAATCAGCAAGTTCCTGCTCCTTCTTCCAAAAGGGTATAGATTTTCCAGTCTATTCAAAATTTCTAGAGTAAATCTATCAAGAAAAATATACAGGGAAGCTCCTTTGGGGAGACTCATTTTGTCACCTACTATGAGTCTTAAATAAAGTTGTTTGGGATTGATTAGTCTGTGGCTGTATGGGAAATGCACTGACTTGCAAACCGAAGAGACTATAAATGTGGTGCTATGATACTTAAGGTAACCCCCCCTACAACTTAACCCTGATAAATTTCAACATCAAATTCAAATTCTGAAGGGGGCTGAACTATTCCTTCTCTTTGTTCCTTCATTTATTGCTACACCCACAAGAAGTAGTTAGTGAGGGCATCTATTTGGGGACTGGAAGCTGTGCCTTTTCCTGAGATCTGGGCCCAGAAACCATGGATTCAAGAGGGGCTGAGTCTAGACACTCCTTAGCCCAGCAGAGAGTAAGAAAAAAACCAAAAGATTGAACAGAACAGCTGTCCAACACCAAATCCTTTTGCCACTTCATACATGCATGCAATCTTGGAACTATGTTGTTCCAAGTGAAAAAAATCTTAGTTTGGGGCAAATCTAAAAATAAAGTAAAAATGGTCCATGTGTTTTACATGTCTGAACAAAGTTTCCTCTTCGACATCAAATCGATCCAGTAGAGAAAGAAATTGCGAGTGAAAGAACAAATCATCACATAAGTCAATTTCAAATTGAATTCCTTTTTATGGGATCTAATAAATGCCTCACACAGACTCTTTTCAGAACCTAACACTCAAACACAAAATTCCAGCACATTGGATCTGATGACAAACCAAGTGATGATCCAGTGTCCAAACTAGAGAAAACCAAGGAATACAGAAGAGTTTTTTTTTTTAAGGTCCTCAGGTTGAAACTTTCCTTCAGACAGACCAAGTTTTTATTTCAAAAGATTATAAACAATGAAAAAACACAAATACAAAATATTTAGGCTTGATTTTTGAAACTTATCCGACAGCTCCAAATAATTTTTAAAATTATATGGTTACGATTAGGAAAATTAGAAAGTGTCATGAGACAGTACATTGCTCTAGACATTCCAGATTTGGGTCTATGAAGGGTCAAAATCATAACTCTTCTTTACAGCAGGACATCCCAGACATCTCTTTACTAAAACTTTTAAGAAACTACATAGATGCAGGGCTTATTCCCCACATCAGCATCAGGTTAGGGTTCTACTGTAACTAATTTTCCAGCTAAAAGTGTAAGAGACTACTAACTTAAATGATAATTCCCATTTCTCTGACACAAAAGATTTACAAAGCATTTCCCCCACAACAATCCTCTGGGGTAGCCTGTCAGAAGTAGTATTATTCTCCTCTGACAAAGAAATTGAGGCTCAGAAGTGAAAAGACCTTTCCTTATAGTCACTTAGCTAAGTAAGTACCAAAGGCAACCTTCAGTCCGAGGTCTATCTCTTGACAATATGTAAAACACCAGGGAGTTGGGAAAAAGATGGTTGGACGTGTAGACTCAAGAGAGATCTTGGTCCAAACCTGATACAAGTGAGGGAATGTCACTTGCCTTTTCATTATTCTATGCTTATGAGTTTGTAGGTTTAAATTGGAAGGGACCTTTAAAGGCCATTTTACAAATGAGGATGATGAGGCACAAGAAGGAGCAGTTGACTAAGGGCATACAGCTGACAAGGGATGAGGGTAGGATTCAAACCCCCTCCCTCAGACCCCAAGCCTGGCACCCTTTCCACAGCAGCAGGGTGTCACCTTCTCCTAGTCTGTTTCATCAGCTATAAAATCGCAATGATAAAATCTTCAGGAACCTAGACTCTGTACCAAATTCTAAGCTCAGAGAGTTGGGGTGAGGTTCATGAGACTAATGCACATAATGTGCTTGGAACACTACTGAAAAGTTTGAGCTTATTGTTAGTGCCAGTAATGTACTTTCATCAAACCTTCCTTTGGATAAGCAGCTATGAGGAAGCAACTTCAGGAAGACAATTTAAATCTCACAAGTTTGTATGGAAAAGGCTTATGTTAGCCACCACCTGCTGCTAGTGTACAGAAAGAAAAGTTAGTCTCTCAAACTAAAGAATTTAATGCAGAAATAAAAAATGAACTATAAAGTAGCTAAAAAAATGTCAAAGACTCACCTATAATAGTGGCCTATAATTTATTTTATACACAAAGCAAAGATCTTCCTCAATTTTGTAGAGAGGAAAATAAAGAAATGGAATCAATATGGTCCCTGGTGAAGTGAGAACTATGACCTTGGGAATATGTGAGGCTAAAGGTATGAGTAATCACAGAATAAACCAAACAGTACAGTATATGCTATCTGCAATTTGGATAATATTATTCTCTTATAATTCAGAAGCTCATTAGGATATTTCTGCTTTCCAAAGAACATGACCGATTACAGATCATTACAATGTGTATTTTTATTTTAATTTACTATTATTTTTTGGTAATTTGCTATATGAAAATCATGGCACAGTACTTATCAACTTACCTGTCTTCTATATTCTTCAATTGGATTATAGACCATCCACCCATTTTCAGGAAATTTTTCTTCATTCAAAAAAGCAAATAAAGGCTAGGAAAAGACAAGGGTAAAGCACTTAATGTCTATGGCAAGGGAACTAATGATATCTTAATAATATATTCTATAATTTGAATTTTCCCCCCTCAAATTTCTATAGACATTTTCAGATTATGCAATGTTTAAACTTGTTATCTTTTTAAACCAGATTTACAGGAGAAATGAACAATAATGGCAGGGAGTAGGGAGAGTAGCATTAAAAGCATTAAAAATACCTGGAAAAAATGTTGAATCTTTTCCAGAAAGGTTTTACTTATTAAATGATTCTGTTCTTTTCCTGATTCATCAAACCATTATTCAGAATGTTTTTGGTTTCCACAGCAAAAATATTTAAAATAAGTTGCTGTTCTCTCAAAACTGAAGCTGGCAAGTTTACTGTAAACTAATCAATTATCAATTTAAAAGTCTTTTAAAATTGTGACCTCTATTAACCTATCTCTTAGGACCATAACTTCACCAGTGGACGGTAGATCCTTTACCACACAGCAGGAGTACAATCCCTCTACCACCCAAGGCCTTATTAGCAGATTTCTTTTTTTAAACTACAACTTATGAAACTATTTTTTAAAGTTCATCACTTGGTGATCAACTTTCTGGTGATGAGCCCCTCAGAATTTAGCCATACTGGTCCTGGCTACAGGATAACAGACAACACATAGGTCTACTTCTGGGCCAATACCAGAAGCTTTTCTAATTTTGTATGGATGACTACTCTGCCAGTGTAGTCATTGGGAACCCAGGATGTCACCTCCATATCAAGTTAAGGTAGAGGAAAACTTTTGTGGAGTAGGGGAAATTCCGAACTAGTTTCACTGATACAGGTCAGAAGAAAATAGACAATTATCCAGAAAGTTTTGTAAAACTTAAGCAACTTACACCAAAATATCTCAAAACATCTGGGGAAACCTAATAGAAACTGGAGGAACAGTTTAAATGAACCATTTATTGAAGTGGAAGAATGACTACAGAAAGAAATGATCTCAAGAAATTCTGATTATTCTAACTCCTTTTCAATATTTGGCATTTTTTAAGGTACATTCTTATCTTTTACACTCTCATGTCCTATAAGTTTTCAATTCATACTTTTTCAAAACATGGTCATGGCTGTGTCAATAGGAATAAGCAGCTTTATAGAGCAGCACTTTTCTTTGAAAAAGCTCAAAGCGCTCCAATATGTCTCTTTAATAACCTTACAAAACTGGTACAAGATTTCCCCTTGCTCCAGTGAGGGAAATGATCCAGTGCCTCGCCCCAATGGTATTATGGCTTGTCAGTGGCAGAGCTGGGACCAGAACCTAGATTTCCTGATTCCCAGCAGAATGCTCTTGCCTCTACCCTGGTTCAGCAGCCAAATTTTTTTGCTGAAGAAACTAAACGAAAAGTCAAAGTTGCTACAAGAACTATAGAGATTTCTAATTATTTTCTAAAGCATTCTGCTATATTTGATTATGCTGTATGATAGATCAGACAGATCTGAGACCATTGTGTTCAATTTCCTCACTTTGGTAGAGGAGGAAACTGAGGGTTGGAGGTGAAAACTTCCCCTTTTGGATTACAAAACATGTTGATATGAAATGACATTTGAAAAGATATGCAATATATATGAATGTGACACTTAATAAAAATAAACATTTTTGCAATAATCTACTTACAAGAATTCACAATAACATTAAGAAAAAAGAAAATGAAAGCAAACCAATGAATGTTATTTTGAAAATATGAAATATACCTTAAAACTTTATTTAGAAACTGACTGAATTAAGAAATGAGATCAGGCCAGTGAATTCACTTACAGCACATCCAAACTCTTCTTTTGTAGGCCATTCTAAGTGGAAGGTAAATAAAGCTCAATTCCAAGTTCAAGGCATAGAGGGAACAGACTGAATGTTTGCCTGCGGGAAGCAGGAGGGGCCAGAGGGTGGCTCAGAAGAAAAACACCCATAATCCATTCAATTCATGACTTGACTTGGAAGTGAGCTTTTTTAAGTTTCCAGATGCTCTTTCTGTGAGTCCAAAAGCAAGTGTAACCTGAACAACTCCAACCCTGCCTTCAAATAAACTCCAGCAGTCTCCAAAGGTCTATTGGGGTCTCAGTTCTACCTCTCACTTGGTACATAACCTGTTCTTCAATTTTTAAATATGTCTGAGACCATGCATGCTGAAACCAACACAAACACATCTCACTTTAAGCAGAAGGTTTGTACTGAGAAAGGTGCATATAAATTAAACTCTTGTAAAATGAATAATTTTAGGAGGTTATAATTTTAGAAATTTTTGAATGAAAGAAAGACCTTGATTATAAAAGAGTGCATGATACAGCAAGCCTCTTAAAATGATACTCTGATTTTTTAAATTACAGCTTTTTATTTGCAAAACATATGCATGGGTTAATTTTTCAACACTGACCTGCAAAACCTTCTGCTCCAAATTTTCCCTCCTTCTCTCAACCCCCTCCCCTAAATGGCAGGTATTTCAATACATGTTAAAATATATGTTAAATCCAATATATGTATACATATCCATACAGTGATCTTGCTGTACAAGAAAAATCGGATCTAGAAAGAAAAGAAAATCTGAGAAGGAAAACCAAAACGCAAGCAAACAACAGAAAGAGTGAAAATGCTATGTTGTGGTCCACACTCAGTTCCCACAGTTCTCTCTCTGGGTGTGGATGGCTCTCTTCATTACTGAACAATTGGAACTGGTCTGAATCAATTCATTGTTGAAGAGAGCTACATTCATCAGAACTGATCATTGTATATAACCTTGTTATTACTGTATACAGTGATCTCTTGATTCTGCTCATTTCCCTCAGCATCAGTTCCTGTAAGTCTCTCCAGGCCTCTCTGAAATCAGCCTGTTGGTCATTTCTTATAGAACAATAATATTCCATAACATTCACATATCATAATTTATTCAGCCATTCCCCAACTGATGGGCATCCATTCAGGGATAAACTTATTTTTAAAAGCTCAATAACTTTCTAATAAAAGCTTATCATGTAATTCAGATATAATCCTGAAAATACAGCCATGCACACTGGTACACATAATGATCAATGGGACACAGGAATGGAGAAACCCCATTTTGATGTATACTCTGCTCTTTTGTGCAAAGATGCTTCACAGGATAGTTACACAAAGACAAGTCCTTCCAGGACAGTCTTTTCATCATTTTTAGTTCAGGCAGTAACACTCTACAGTCAGAATAAAAGTATACTATCTTTTGTTTTAAGAGTTAGTATATTGGAATATTCTGTGGAGAAACTGGGATTAGATGAAACATGTTAAAGGAAAAACATATGCCAGGCTATTATGTATTTCTGATCAAGATAATTACCCTCTCTCTCTTTTCCCTTTCACAGGGAAAACCTCCTAGAAAAACCTTTCTTTCCTCATTGCTTCCACTTCTCATCATTCCTGAACCCCTTAGATGGTTGGTGATCAACTTTCTAGTAATGAGTCCCTCAAAATTTAGCCATACTGGTCCTGGCTACAGTATAATAGAAAACACACATGTCTACTTCTGGGCCTATAATGGAAGCTTTTCTAGCTTTGCCTGGGTGACTACTCTGCCAGCGTAGTCATTGGGAACCCATAATGTGCCTCCTGACTTTGGCACCTACTAAATTCCCGGAATATCACCATATAAATGAAGCTACTCTCGCTGACAATCTCCTCATGAACAAATTCAATGACTTCTCTGCTCCTTTGAAGCTTTTGACATTGCTGACTACTCTTTCCTCTTAGGCACTTCTCTCCCTTCTGGCTTTTTTTTAGGGGGGGGTGTGGGGAGAAGAAAGTATTGGGGCATTTTCTCTTGGTCCTACTCTTGCATCTGTTCTCTCTTAGATCATCATGCTTATCCCATTCCTTACACGTGAGTGTATTTCAGGGATCTGTCCTCTTCCTGTTTGTTTCTAAAACCATTCTCTTGATGATCTCTTCAGATCCCAATGGATTCATTGATCACCTTTATGTTCCTGATCTACATCTATAGTCTTCACCTCTCCCTTGCGTTACAATCCTGTTTCACCAACTGCTTGTTGGCAATCTCTAAATCGATGTGGGCATCTTGAACTCAGCATGTCGCTGTCTTTCTAAATTCTCTATTTGTGTTGATGGCACCAATTATCATTCTCATCGCTGAGACCGAAAACCCTGGACCCGTCCTCAATGATGCAAGCTCACTCACTCACTCACTCCTCATATACAACAGTTACCACATTTTGTTGATTCAACCTCTACAACATCTCTTATACATGTGTTCCTTTTTCTTCATCCATGTGGTCAGCAGGTTAGCTCAGACCCTCTTCCCGTTTCCTTTGTCACTAATCCGGACTCTACACAGGAGCACAAACTGGGCTGAGTTAGCACATGCCTGCCTGGGTAGGACCTCTTCAAAATTTCCCTTTTGACCAGAATACAATGTGTATCCCTTTGCTTGGAATTTCCAGGCTTGACCTCTGTTCAGGCTTACTGTTCACTTCTGTCCCTTACACACTATCTACTCCACTCCAACAGGCTAAGGAGCCGGTTTTTATCCATTCCACTCTCTCTCCTATCTCTATGCCTTTGGACTGGCTGTCCTCTGGGCCTGACATCCTCTCTGATCGTCCTCTGGAGCACCATCTTCCATATGAGGGCTATCTGGAGCCATGCCAGATAATACTAGGCAGTAGCCTCAGCAAATGATTTTGTGTTAATTTTGGATTTACTTTTCTCCGTAGAAGATGTTTTCCCCAACAGAACGTTAGCTCCTTGAGGACAGAGACGACATCCTTTTCTGACTTTGGATCCTGCAGCACCTACCGTAGTACCCAGAACACCCCAAGTCCTTCATAAATGCTTGTCTGCTTTACTTATTTATTTATTTGTTTATTCAAATATAAATCCTTGTTGAATGAAACGAGATAAAAATAAAATATTGAAACACATACTCTAGAACTTGAGGGGAAAAACATTAGCTTACCAAACCATGTGACCGTGGAAAAGCATATTTTGTGAGGATTTCAAATATGTCTCTTCTGCTATGACCTTCCTGCTTCAAAGCAAATCTCAAATTTCTCATATCCTAAAGGGAAGATTAAAAAAAAATTACCACCATATAGTCATACTAAGACTTAGACATAGTCATACTAAGTAAAAATATTCAAATTAATTTAAAAATCTTTGATTGACTGAATATCAAAAGGACAATTATTCTATGTGAGTAAATGAATGTTTGATTATATAGTACTGTAAATAAACATTTATGAAACACCTTCTGTGTGCCAGGTGAGCAACAGAGTATCAGGCTTGGAATCGGGAAGACCTCAGTTCAAATCTGACTTCAGCATTTAATGGCTGCAACCTGAGGCAAGTCACTTCCCCCTGTTTGCCTCAGTTTCCTCATCTGTAAAATGTGCTGGAAAAGGACATGGCCAACCACACTAGGATCTCTACTAAGAAAACACCGAATGGGGTCACTGAGAGTTAGATATGATTGAACCGACTAAACAATAAATAAAATGTGCCAGGTACTGTGCTAACTACTGGGAAAGGAAGGCAACAGACTAGTCCAAGAATGCTGGGGAGACAATATGCAAACACCTTTGGAGAAACATGATTGAGGCAGGGTAAAGTGAGACAGACTCAGAGGGAAGGCATCAAAAAGTTTTCTGTAGGACTTCTAGAGAAGCCGGGAGGTGGAAATGATGAAGAAGTGAGTTTTAGAGATGGGGCATGGGCAATGAAAATGTCACGAGACCAGAGAGGAAATGTCATATGCAAGGAACATGGAGGAAGCCCACATCACCAGATAGATGACTGCATCTGGAAGACAGTGGCTGAGGTACGGAGGGGTGAGGTACAAGAAGACTGGAAAGGTAGGGAGAGGTTTTGAATGCTAACTAAACGATTTGCTATTTGATCCTGAGGACAACAGGAAACCACTGGGGTTGACTGAAAGGGAGTGAGGGAGGGACTGGGAATGAGGGTGTGTGTCACATGGTCAGACCTGCACTTTAACAAGATCAGCTTGGTAAATGAAGAAACATCTCTCTATATATGTATATATATAGTGTATAAATGTAGAATGTTTGTAAAAGTATATGTATGAATAATATATATATATAATGTATTAATGCAGAAATATGTAAGAATTGCACATGTTTAATGGATATTGGATTACTTGCTGTCTAGGCGTGGGGGGAAAGGAGGGAGAAAAATTTGGAACACAAGGTTTTGCAAGGATGAATGTGGAAAACTATCTTTACATGGCTTTGGAAAATAAAAAGAGAAGAAGAGGAAGAATAAGGAGGAATAAGGAGGAAGGAGGACAGAGCAGGAGGAAATGCAAAGGAAGGAAAAGAAGGAGAAGGAGGAGGAAGAGGAGATGAAGATGGGAGACACACAGACACAGAGGGATGCACAGACAGATAGACATGGGGACCGACAGACAGGGGACACACAGACGAGATAGGGGGACATACAGAGGGGGATACACAGAGGGACACACAGACAGACGGACAGAGGGACACACAGATGGACAGGGGAACAGAAAGACAGAGGAGACACACAGACAGATGGACAGGGGGACACACAGACAGAAGGGGATACAGAGAAAGAGGGACATACAAACAGAGGGGGATGCACAGACAGAGGGACACACAGACAGATGGACAGGGGGACACACAGACAGGGGGACACACAGACAGAAGGATAGACAGATGGGCAGACAGACTCTTTTTATATGGCAAAATAACTGTTTGGACATGTATACATATATTGTATTTAACTTCTACTTCAACATATTTAACATGTATTGGTCAACCTGCCATCTGGGGGAAGAGGTGGAGGGAAGGAGGGGAAAAGTTGGAACAAAAGGTCTTGCAATTGTCAATGCTGAAAAATTACCCACGCATATATCTTATAAATAAAAAACCATTAAAAAAAAAGAAATTGGGTGGCTGGAAGATTAGAAAGGGGGAAAGGTTTTAGGGGAAAGACAATGAAAAATGTCACTGGACAACTTGAGTTGAAAGTGTTTATACCACATGTGATTCAAGGTGTTCATTGTAGATGGGAGACTGGAAGCCAAAAGAATGCTGAGGGCTAGACAAATAGATCTGAGTATCATCTATATAGAGATGACAGCTGAATCCGTGGGTGTTGATCCGATCATCAGATGAAAAAGAACAGAGGGAGAAGAAAAGAGGGTCCATGGGAGAGCCTTGGAGCCACTCACAGTTGGCGGAGATGACCTGGATAAAGAGTCAGCAAAGCAGACCGAGAAGCAGTCGGCCAGGTAAAAGGAGAACCAGGGGAGATGAGTGTCACAAAAACCTAGATGTTAGGGAAGAGGGTCATCAACAGTGTCAACAACTATAGAGAGGTCAAGAAGGGTGAGGTCCAAGAAAAAGCTATTCATTTTGAGACAGCAGCTTGAGTTGAATGATGAGTTCAGAAGCCAGACTGCACAAAATTTAAAACGTGAAAAGAGAAGAAGAAACAGTCTTCTTTATGTAGTTTATCCACAAAAATAGTACCTTCAAAGAGAAGGCAAAAGTTAGTAGTTTAAAAAAAATCCCTTGTCTTATGAATCTTTGAAATCACTGAATTTAACTGGACAGCAGGACAGACAACTTGGAGAAGCAGAAGACCTGGGGCTAACGAACCCTGTGGTGCCTCCAGGAGGGGGCGGACTAGGATTTCTTCCCACCACCACCCTTCCTCATCACCACAATGATTGAAATTTAAAAAAAAATTTTAAACAGTTTATGATTCTTCATTGTTTCTTATTAATAGCATTTTATTTTTCCAAATACATGTAGAGATAGTTTTCAACATTAATTTTTTGTAAAACCTTGTGGTCCAAATTTTTCTCCCTCCCTTTCTCTCTTACCTTCCTCAAGACAGAGGTTAAATATATACAATCCTTTTAAACACATTTCCATTTTTGTCATTTTGTACAAGAAACATGAGACCAAAAGGGGGGAAAAAAACCCCACAGGAATGAAAACAAACCAAAAAAGGTGAAAGTCCTATGCTTCAATCCTCATTCAGTCTTCATTGTTTTGTTGCTGGATGAGGGTGGCACGTTCCATCCTAATTCTATTGGAATTGTCTTGGATCACTCTATCGCTGAGAAGAGCCAAGCCTGTCTTAGTCAATCATAATCTCTTTGCTACCGTGTACAATGTTCTCCTGGTTCTGCTCATTTCACCCAGCATTAGTTCACGAAATGGACTTTCCAGGCTTTTCTGAAATCAGCCTTCTCTTCATTTGTCATAGAACAATAATATCCCATTATTTTCAATACCATAACTTATTGATTCATTCCTACCATGATGGCATCCACGTAGTTTCCACTTCCTTATCACTACAAAAAATGGGGGGCGGGCACAAACATATTTGCATATTCTCTATTATCTCTTTGGAATACAGGCCCAATACAAACACTGCCAGATCAAAGGCTATGCACAGTTTGATAGCCCTCTGGGCACAGTTATGATTCTTCATTGGACATAAAATAATTTATCTCAAGTAATTAGGAATCATTTGTTTTTATTTTTAAAAAGGCTAGATGTCAAAGTCATCAAATGCATGTTAAAATATACATTTAAAATGTCTTTTAAAGTATGAACTTTTCTTTCAATGCTCCTTTATCAGTTATGCTTAGGAGAATTGAATTGTACCTTAAAATTTCATTCAAGAAATGTATTTTCAATATACGATCTCACCTTGATAGATTTCTAAACTAGGTCACATTAAAGAGTCCCACAATATCAATGAACAAACTTTTGGTTAAAAAATAAAAATGAAACCAAAAAACCAAAAATCAAAACCAAAACCCAGTATCTTGTAGAAACTTAAACTCTTAATAAACAAGAAAATTTTCTTTAAGTAGAATGTGAAAAATCCAAAAATTAGTTTCTAATCTGTCATTTTGAGGGGGCAATTCAATAGGTATAAAATTACTTTTATAAATTATTCATACTTCTAGTTCCCCAGGTTTAAAACCTTATTTTCATTCTTGACTCCTCACTCTTATCTTACAATCCAATTACCTGCCAAATCTTGTCATTTCTTTCTCTAGAACATGTCTGCTTTTATTTCCCTTTTCCCCATTCACACAGCCACTACCTCAGTTCAGAGCCTACTGTGACCTCTCACCTGGACTCTGGACTTCTGTCCAGCCTCCAGCTACAGTCTCCTATTTAGTCCTCCCTCCTTAAATCTCTTCTCAGTCCAATCTATTTTTCCTGGTGTGGCCAGTGACTTCCCTAAAATCCAGGTCTGATCACACCACCTCACTACTCAATAAACCTGTGCGGTTGCTTATTGCTCCCTAGGATCAAATAGCCAGTGCTTAACATTTAAAGTGCTTCACAAGCCAGGCCCTGCCTATCTTTTTAGGATTTTCACATATTAGTCTTTGGTGTTGTTCCTGCATCTCCAGATTCTGTGTCTTTGTACTGGCTGTCAGCCCTGCCTGAAATGCCCTCCCTCCCCATCCACACTCCTTCAAAACTAAGCTCAAATGCCACTTTCTGCAAGGAAATATTTCCTTGTACCCTCAAAGGGTCTGCCTGCCCTTCTAAGATCATATTAGATCAAATCTATGCCATTTCTTGTACCTATATATAGTTATAGAGTACATCCTGTCTCGCCCATTAGAACAGAAGCTTTTGTCTCTGACTTCCTTGGCACTTGGGGTGGTGTGTGGTGCAAGACCAGTGCTTAAAAGATGCTTACTGGCCAGCTGAGCTTGAGCCTCTTACACTATCTCCTCACTTAGTGTGGGGACTAACTCCTTCTTACCCATCTGTGTTCCTTCCTAACCAATGGAAAGCTGATTCTCTTGGACACACCAAAAAGCAGCTCTATCTCTCACTTTCTTTTCATCTTTTCCAAACCCTTTTCTGTCTTTAGCTTTTGTCATCAGCTTCAATTTGTTCTAGGAGTCACTGCTCCTGACTAGTTTTTCTTACACTGTGCTAAGCCATCACCTGCCTTTGCTTTGATCTTCTGCAGCTTTTCAAATTCCCAGATGGTTGGGGCTCCCTTTGCATGAGCACATCAGTCTCTTTTTTAAAAAAATTATTTATTTTTAATGCACATTGCTTTATGAATCATGTTGGGAGAGAAAAATCAGAGCAAAAAGGAAAAACCATGGGAGAAAAAAAAAACAGAAAAAAGAAGTGAACATAGCATGTGTTGATTTACATTCAATCTCCTTAGTTTTTTTTTCTAAATGCAAATGGCGTTTTCTGTCCAAAGTCTACTGGGATTGCTTTGGATCACTGAACCCACTGAGAAGAATCAAGTCTTTCAGAGGTGATCATTGTACACTTTTGCTGTTTTTGTGTACAATGTATTCCTGGTTTCATATCAGTCTCCTTAGATAACTGCTCCTCACCCCCCATTAAAAATTATTTTCTTTTACTGTCTTCAGAATTTCAGTCTTGACTTTCCTAGTCCCCAGCTTGATTTATTCTGGAGAATTTTAATCCATTGGATCCTACCTATTTTTTCCCTCTCTCAAGTCTCTCTCCCTTCTCTTCTCTCTCCCTCCAACTTTCTGAAATCTACTTTTCTAAAGTCTAAAATATAGAGCAAAATTAAGCTCTGATTTCCACTCTCTTTGTGCCTTTTCCTTCCTCTTCCCTAATTTTTCTCAGGGAAAGAAAGGTAGGGTCATTTAATAAGAGACCAAATCCTACAATGGCTAGAGTGCTTAAATATGAGTCAAAAGACCTGGATTTGAATGGTGCTACCTCTAGTCTTTTCTAGCTGAGGACAGAGACCTTCATGAAACAACATAACTGACAGCCTACCCATATTACATCAGTTCTGCCTTCTAGCCTTCTTGCTTAAACTCTTGTCCATGTTTTCGGTGTATTATAGACTCTGACTTCTTTTATCTTCTCCTAAATCTTCTCTCTCTTCCATGCTTCCTCCTCCAACTCCTGAATTTCATCAATGTTTCCCCCCCTCCCCAAGGGAATTGGGGTTAAGTGACTTGCCCAGGGTCACGCAGCCAGGAAGTGTTAAGTGTCTGAGACCAAATTTGAACTCAGGTCCTTCTGACTTCAGAGCTCGTGCTCTCTCCACTGTGTCACCTATCTGTACTGAGTATGTATTCTTAATATACAATGCCATACTGCTATTTCCTGTTGGTATGGAAGCAGAACAACAGATTTGGAATTAGAGAACCTGAGGTCAAACTCACTTTCCTCAGTTAGGAGCTCTCTAATTCATTTTTTAAAAACAATACTTTGCACATTTTAAAAAAAAAGAAATCTGAGGCTCAGGGTTCTATCCTGAAATTCTTTTTTGGGTTAGCTACTGTTAATCTTCCTACATTGTAGCTACTTTCTGTGGCATTTTCTTGGGAAGATCTAGCTAGCTAGCTTTTAGCTGTTTTTCTTCTATCCTTGCCTTTCAGTTTATATGATATGATATAATATAATAATATTATATGGTTCTCAAGATCCCAAGCAAATACATCCCCTCCCCCTCCAGTTCTGGTTAGGTCCTTTTCTGCATTATTTCTGGATATTAGACCGTAGTCTAGATATTCCAAACTCGTTCTCAGATGTGTTTTTAACCTCTTCACAGCCCAAATCTCTTGTTCTTCCGAATCATTTTTCTCCAGCAGTGATGAAAAAACAACCTTTGCCCTTAAGGGCCTTGTTTTCTCGAGCAGTAGCAATGCTTTCATGATCCCTTTTGGCATTATAGTTTCTGCCCACACCCCAGAATAGGTAGTCATCATCAGGTCTGACAAGTCTTGGGAGGTTCCCCGTTTTGATGTGGGTGCACCTGCCAGCAGAATAGCGGAGCTCTCTACTTTTGTGTCAAGGAGTCACAACCACCGATGCTTGTCTGTTTCTTCCTCTAAGCCATAGTGGACAATCTCTCATCTAATGTCACCTATTACAGGATCCTGACCTTAGAGCTGGAAGAACCCTTCTACATCATCCAATCCAACTTGCTCAAGGTCATACAGCTGAAAAGTGGCAGAACCAAGATTCAAACCCAAAACCTCTGCCTCTTTCCACTCTACCAAACTGTCTCTCACCTCAACATTCTTTGATGGCCAAGTAGCTGCTTCCCCTTCAGTGGATCCAATTCCCTCATATTCAGGATAGTTTCCTGGTTATTAATTAGCTCTGCAAGCTTGGCAGTCCTCTCCTTTCCTTCTGTGATCCATTCTTCCATTCTCTAACTTCCTGACATTGAAGAGAAGTCCCCTTTGCCTCTTCAGATCCTATTTCTTTTTTATTTTTACACTGAAGCCCTTCATCTCCTTTGGAAAAGAACACTTAATTCTCCATGATAATCTAGATAATGGAGAGACATTCTTTGAGTCTCTTTACCTTTGCTTCCAGGAGGAAGGTCACACTGTACTTTTCCCATGAATAAAAATTACCATTACTCAAATTTAACTTGAAGATAGATAACAACTTAGAATTACATAATTAGTAACATCACTGAATGTTCCTAATAGCACTTTGTTCTTCTCGAGGCATTCTAACATCAAATAACTCAAGAAACTTCTTGGAAACCTCTAACTCCTCATTTTAAAAATAAACATTTTAAAATTATGAACATAAATCCTCCCCCAAAAGTATTTCTATAATACCAAGCAGACAATAAAAGACAATTGTACCTGAAACTATGAATCTCTACTCCAAGAGATTGGTTTTTTTTGAAGCATATATTTCAGCATGTTATCTTCAAGCAATCTTGCTTATCTATGCTTCTATACATAACCATAAATGCTCTTCTGTACATTAAAAAATGCCAATGGCTCTTTTCTTGAGGCAGAGGAAGGTCAGGGAGGGGAAATCACTGCTGTTAGCTTCTATCTCCATTAAAGCCCTATCTCTTAGTTATAAAAAGGAGAAAAAAACTTACCATAAACAAGCATATTCTAATCCAAAATCCCTAATAAATAATGATGCAAAAAATTTTAAATAAAATATCAGCAAAGAGACTACAGCAACATATCACAAAGATTATGTACTATGACTAGGAATGTAATGGCTAGTTCAATATTAGGACAACTATAAATATAACTGACCACATTAAAAACAATAATAAAAATATGATTTTGACAAAATACAACACCTGTTCTTGTTCAAAACACTAGGAATAAATCGTTTCTTAAACAGAATAAGGAGTATACATCCAAAACCAAAAGTCAGCATAATCAGTAATAAAACTAAACTGGAGACTTTTCCACTAAGATTAGGATGACAATTAATTTCCAATCCATTTCTATCAATTTCCATTCCATTCCTATTTAACATAGTACTAGAAATGCTAAATATAAGACAAGAATAAGCATATAAACACTGACAAACCAAATAATCACATTTTTTGCAAAGGGTGGAATGGTTTCATAGAAAACCCTCAAATCAATTAAAAACCTTAAACAATTAACAACTTTAGCAAAGTTTAGCAAAAACTTTAGGATACAAGATAAATCTACACAAATAATCAATATTGCTGTGTACTGCCAACAAAATCTAGCAAGAAGAGGATAAAGAGAAATTTCAGTTAAAAGAACTGCAGAATGGATAAAATACTTGGAAGCCTATCTGCCAAGTCACACTAGAACTATATGAACACAATTATGAAATACTATTTACACAAATAAAGACAAATCTAAATAATTAGCAAATAACTAATTGTTCATGGGTAGGCCAATGAAAAAATAAAAATGATAAAAATACCCCAATTAGTTTACTTATTTAGTGCCATACTAATCACTACTAAAAGGTTACTTTTTAGAGCAGAGAAAACCCAAAATTTATTTGGAGTTTTAAAAAAGCCAAGAATATTAAGAAAATTAATGGAAAAAAAGTAGAAAAGAAGGGGGCCTAGCAGAACCAGATCTCAAATTATACAACAGAGTAATCATCATAAAAACAATTTGGTAATAGACAATAAATAGGCTATTCAGTAGATCAAGGACACATAATAAAATGTATAGTCTGTTGTAATCCAAACACTTCAGCTACTGGGATAAAAACTCACTATATGACAAAACCTGTTAGGAAAATTGGAAAGCAGCCTGACAAAATCTAGGTACACATCAACATCTTACACTCTGTATACTAAGAAAAGCTCTAAATACGTATATAACATAAAGGATAACATCATAAATTTAAAAAGCAACGAAGAAAATACCTCTTAGATTTATGGATCATGGAGGAGTTCATGGCCATAAGAAGAATTCAGGAAGTAAAATGGACAATTTTCATTGATAAAATTATTTTTTTGGATAAACAAAACCAATGCAGCTAAAATTAGAAGTTAAAAAGGTATTTTTCTTCCACCAACTTTCTCTGAAAAAGGTGTCACTCATAAGTTTTGTGAATAAAACCTCATAAAGATCTTATTAGAGTATATAGAGAATTATGGCCAAAGTGGAGATTACATACACAAATAGTGTTCATGTGTGTAATGAGTTGTTTTTCTTATATTCTCAATGAGGGTAAGAAGTTAGGGGTGAGAAGGTGAGAAGTCAGATCCTGGATGCTTAAAACTATTACATACAAAAAGAAAACTTGGGAACTTTGATTAATGTAATGACCAATCACAATTTCTGAATTATAATAAACATGCTACTTATACTTAACTTGTGATAGAGAAGTTGTCATAACAGCAAAGACTGAGACTTTTTTTTAGATATGGCCAATTAGAAATTAAGTACTACTTTACAAGTACAAGTACTACTTTACGTTTACAACAAGGATTTTGTTTTTCTTGCTTTCTCTGTGGGAGGGAGGGAGATGGGAAAGGTACAGGAGGGAGAAGGATGTTGACCTTTGAAGCTAAAATAAAATTTAATTAAATTAATAAATGAATATATAAGGAATGGCTTGAAATATATAGGAAACAGTTTCAAATTTATAAGAATAAAAGCCATTTCCCAACTGCTAAATAGTCAAAGGAGAGAAATAAGCAATTTTCAGAGGAAGATATTCAAGTTGTCAATAGCCATATGAAAAAATGCTCTAAATCACTATTATTTAGGGAAAAGAAAATTAAAACAACTCTGGGATTCTAGCTCATACTTACTGGATTGGCAAAGTTGATGAAAAAGGAATATGACAAAGGATGAATGGGTTGTGGGAAAATGGATATATTAACGCACTGTTGGTGGGATAAACTGATCCAGTCATTCTGGAAAGCTATTTAGAACTATACCTTCAAAGTTATTGATCTGTGTATGCTCTTTGACCCTTTAGTATCACTACTAGGTCTATATCCCAAAAGAGATCAGAAGAAGGAAAAGGACCCATATGTACAAAAAATATTAGTAGGAGCTATTTTCAGTGGCAAATAACTGGAAACTGATGGGGTGAACACCAAATGATGTACAGCTGAACAAGTTATGGTACAAGAATGTGATGGAATACTATTGTGTATTAAGAAATGATGAAGGAGATGGTGTCAGAGAAACCAAGGAAAATTTGTATGAATTGGTATAAGATGAAGTGAGTATATCAGAAAAACAATTTATACAATTCTATTCAATATAATAATATTACAAAAGTATTGTAAGGACAAATGACTATGAAAGATTTAAGGACTCTGATCAACACAATGGCCAATTAATACTCTAAAGGACTCATAATAAAACATGTTACCCATCTCTTGATAGAGAAGTGATAATTCAATATACAGATTGAGACTTTATTTTTGGATCTAGATAATACAGGATTTTTTTTTTGCTTGACTACATATAACAAGGGTTTTGTTTTTCTTATTTTTTTTTAATGGGGAAAAACAAAAGGGGAAGAGAAAAAGTAGGTAAGATGGAAACAATGAAGATCTGAAAAAAAACTGAATTAAAACCAAACAGCCATACATTCAGGCAAAATCCGATCATATGATGGCCATATTTTTTAAAATGTATGTTTTTTTATCTTAAGTTCATTACCCTTCTGTCAGGATAACCTTCACTAGAGATCACTTGGAATCATGGTTGGTCCTGACTTTGATGAGAATAAAATCATTCAAAGTTGTCATTCTTTACGATGTCAAAGACAATATTCTTCTGGTTCCATATTAGTTCACGTAAGTTTTACTTGTTATTGTTTGACCTTAGGTCTCAAAGAAGACTATGAAATCAGGAAGGTGATGCCATGACATGCAGTTGAATTGGATTTAAGTGAGAAAGGGTTGTGCAAAGTCACCTGCTTCACTTTCTCCTAAAAAGCCATCTGGGTCCAGTGGCCAGATATAGATCAGACTGGAGATGGTCCTGGATACAATGGGAGTCCTTGGCCTTTTTAAACGAAGGTCTTCAATAGGTCTCAGTTTAACTCGGGCAACAGTCATTCACTGATTGAAGCTAGGTAAGAATTGAGCCAAAGAATGGTTTCCTTTTACCTAGTTAAAAAAAAATCAACCTGGTAGGGGAAGACCTTCAGAATTCCTGGTCAAAACAGAAACAACTGCAATTTATATTCACTTTGAGAAATCAGGGCCCAAACAATGACCGACCAGGGTTTAGCCTTTGACCTACTGTTGGCCAATCAATGAGAGCAGAGTGATCTGAGTTTAAGGAATGGTTCTTAAAAAATAAATCTAGTCAGTAAACCCCAAGGTATCTTGGGAGATTTCAGCACTCAAAATTTATATTCTTTTGGAAATAGGATTCTCTAAAATCACCTCTTTCATCATTTCTAACATTGCATTTTAATTCATTACATTCCTAGATCAAATGTGGTCTAGCCATTTCTCAAGTGAGGGGTATCTCTTTAGTTTTCAGATCTTTGCTACCAAAAAGTGCTACTAGAATATTTTTTAATATATGGATTCCTTTCCTTTTCATTTGATCCCCTTGGGACAGAAATGTAGTAGTGGGGTCTAATGATATACACAGTTAATTGACTTTTGGGGCATAAGTTTCAAATTGTTATGGCTAAATCAAATCATGGCTTCACCAACAAGTCAATAACATATGTGTCTATTCTTCCATAGTCTCTCCAACATTTGTCATATCCTTTTTTGGTCTTCTTTGACATTCTGATGTGTGTGACCTAGCTATCATTTTAAACACTGTCAAATAATAGTAGAAAGAAAGAGTATTTGTACCCATTTGTAATGGTTCTATCACTGCCAGGATTACTAGCTCTAATGATTAGAACTATGATATTAATGGGATGCTTGCTGCTTCTAGTAGGAAAATGTTAACATCTTGTCCTTGTAAAGCCCCCTTCCAACTACTCAAATAAACATCTGCCATTCTTGGTTTCACTTGACTTTTGTGTTTTCATTTCAAAGTTCTTTTTGAGCTTTGGGCTTTTCATTAGGAATGCTTGAAATCTCTTATTTCATTAAAGGCTTATTTTTTTCCCTTGTAGAAGTATATTCTCTTTTGCCTTCTGGAATATTGTATTCCACGATCTCTTCTGGTTTAAGAAGAAACTGCTAGGTCTTGTGCGATACTGAATGTGGTTCTTTAGAACTTGAGTTGCTTCATTCTGGATGCCTGTAATATTTTTTCCCTTGGATAGACAAGATTCCTCTGGATCTTGTCTATTCTTAGGACTTTTTCTTTTGGTGTTTCTTTAAGGTGGTGATTGATGGGTTTTCACAGTCTTCATTTTGACCTCTGTTTCCAAGAGGTTGGGGCAGTTTTCATTTAAGATATTTTAAAATATAGAGTCTAGGCTTTTAAAAACAATGGTTTTTTAATGGTTTGTGATAGAGAGAGCCATCTGCACTCAGAGAAAGAACTGTGAGGACTGAATGTGGATTGCATATAGTATTTTCACTTTTTTGTTGCTGTTTGCTTGCGCTTTGTTTTCTTTCTTGTGTTTTCCCTTTTTGATCTGATTTTTCTTGTGCAGCATGATAATTTTGGAACTATATATAGAAAAATATATTGGATTAGTTTCCATCGAGGGGAGGTAGGGGGAAGGGAGGGAAAAAATTGGAACACAAGGTTTTACACGGGTAAATATTGAAAACTATGCATAAGATTTGAAAATAAAAAGCTTAAATTTTTTTTTTAAATAATGGTTTTTAGAGAATTTGGTGATTCTTAAGTCATCTCCCAGGCCTGTTTTCCAGGTTATTTTTTTGATATTTTTCTCATTGAATTTCTTGATCATCATGTCAATTCTTAGGTTCTGTGCTAGACTAGATATGTAGGAGTTAGGCTAGACGGTTCAGGCAACCAACGTAGCTTGAAGTCCTTATACTCCTTCATTTTTAAGTAAAGGATCAACAAATGTTCTACCACATGCAGGAACCCAAAAAATACACAAAGTAAGTTATGATTTTTAATTAGTGTTTCCATTCTGTTAATACTGATTTTTATTTTTGCCAAGATCATTAAATATCAAGTAAATAAATTCAGGCATCCATTCTGGGGAAAATACATATAACAAGAAGACAATTAAGACCAGGTTCCCAAATTTTTGTCAGTGATTCAAAATGATCAAGCTTATATAGATAAATTTCTACACAGAACCCTTTCAGTTCTGTTATTCTATGTAATTTTTTAAAAAGCATGACCATTTAAATACAATTTCTGTTGAATACAGCTGAATGATTCACTTTATAATGAGTTATGGAAGTACTAACTTAAAGCATAGTTAAAAAATCTGAATACTAGTTGTCTATCTATAAATCAAAGTACAAGACAGATGGAGGAAAAAATGTACTTTTTCAAAGCTAGTTTTTTTGTCAATAGCTGCAACTATAATGGTTGATTATATAAGTACTCCAAAGACTGAAGGGTCTCAAGCAACTCCAGCACTCTAAATAGAAGTATTTCAATTTTTAAAACTGTCAATAACTTGGTTTTTTTTATATCTATAAGGCATAAAGAACTTCCCACAATTATACATAACTATTTAGCTGCAAAAATCTGATCAATTTCTAGATTATTTTATTAACAATTATTTTCAAGTGTTTATGGTTCTAATGATTGGTCTAATCATCACTCCAACTCTGTTAACAATTACCAGCAAAATCAATTTAATAATCACCTTCCTCTAAATATGATGAGAAAAGCTCAAGTGTCTCTCTGGGAACACGAAAAAAATGGAATCCTACAAGCTCCTAAGAAAAAACATTGTTAAGAGTTTAGGGTTTTTTAACTTTTGAACTGTACTGACACTAAGGATGCAGAAAATATTCCCAATATACTGAAACAACTGAAACCTCAAATTAAACTATTAAAAGTTTCCTTTGCTCACCCAAACCCAGCTTCAATCAGAGATGAAAGCTTGTTTATCAGTGGATTTCCAAATACAGTGAAAAAAGAAGGAAGTGAAGTAGTTTTCCCCCCAATAAGGACAAATTATTACTCTCCATTGTTCTAGCTGATCATGTCACTTAAAAATCAGGGAATATATAGTGTTGACTTAAGAAGCACATCAAAGTGGTAGGCAGCAGCTAACAATAATAAAAGAAATAAGATAAAAAAATTAGATATATTTCTGCTCTGGAGAGGATCATTAAATTTCTTCAATCTCCAAAACAGAGCACCGAATTAAGCACTAAAAACTCACAAACTGGGATTTATATTCACTCTGAAAATTAGAAACCCTATCTAGAATCACTGGGCTAGGAGTTGAGAGATCTGGGTGCTAGTTCTTTGATTAGTCCCTTTGATTAGTACTCTTACTACATCTCTTTAGTATAATAATTGTTAGCATAAGAGTAAGCAGACGTTTTTTGGGGGAAGGGGCAAGGGAGAGCAGGATATTAATTTTTTTCCCCTCTAGGTTTGGCAACAAAAGCAGCGCATGTCTTGTGTAAAATGTTGCTCTTAACAGTTTTGGAAAACTACATCTTGAGAATGTGATACAATTAAGGAAGGAGGTGAACATTTGAATGGAAAAACATTTTCAAAATCTTAGGTTTATATAACTGTTTCAATTTCTAGAGCTTTTTTGGTTTGTTTGATATCATTTATCCCTTGCTTCATAACAAAAGTGTTAAATATCTTACTTTACAAGTAATGTCCAGTCCATAGGAATTCTCTCCTCGGCTTGAAGCTCCTCCCATTTTTTCAACCCTTGCAATGACACCCAAAGGAATGTCCAGTAATGCCCCAGAATCCTAAAAGAGACATAAATACAAAAGTAAAGATTTTTGTTAAAAATCAAGAAGTCAACTACACATTTCTGGGTCCTAGGCAACTCTTTATAACTCTGTGGTATAAATTAGTTGTTGATCTGCACTGGCAGAAACTGTACTCACCAGAAGTTTTCTACATTAATGAAATCACATCCCCACCATCCTATCCTCAAACAAATCATGAATCTATCAAAACTTCATAGGCAGTATACTGCAGAATTTCTTACCTTGAAATTTTAAAATTTTATAGATAAAAGTGTGGCACAATAGAATATACATAAACAGCAAGGATTAAAATAGACTTATAGGCCTAAATCTCTAAAAACAGTCTCCCAAAGTCTAAAATCTCACATGGAACAGATTTTTTGAAGCCCATCAGTTTCTCTGAATTATCTATCTATCTGGAGCCACACAATATGTACTTCCCTATATCAGTTCTTTCTCTGGAAGTAGATAGCAGTGTTGTTTATAGTTGATTTGAATCGTCATATTGGTCATTGCTATTCCTGTACAAAACATTCTCTTGGTTTTGCTTGTTTCACTTTCTATTATTTTCTACAGGTCTTTCCATATTTTTCTAAAATCAACCTGTTCATCATTTCTTACAGCACTGTAGTTTTTAATCACCATCATATACCACAACTTATTCAGTCATTCCTCCATTGATGGATACCCCCTCAATTTCCAGTTTTTTTGCCATCACAAAGAAAGCTGCTATAAATATTTTAAACCATGTAGATTCCTTCCCTTTTCCCTGATCGCTCTGGGAAAAGACCCCATAGCTTTTAGTTTTTATTATTTTCATCTTTTCTTAACAGCATAGCAACACTTCATTCATATACCACAATCTGTTGACAGACAAGTGTTTTGTTCAAATCTGGACTGAGACATTTAACATGTTTTAGCTGTGTGACCCTGGGCAAGTCATTTAATCCCAATTGCCTCGGTTCCCTTCCCCCAAGAAAAAGAATATCTGAATGTCCTTTAATTCATTAAAAATTCATTTTTCTCCTTGCAGGATTACACTCTGCTTTGTTGGTTAGGTTATTCTTGGTTACAAACCTAGCTCCTTTGCTTTTTTGGAATATTCTATTCTATGCTCTTTAGGCTTTTAAGTAGAAGCTGCTAAATCTTGTGTTATCCCAACTATAGCTCCACAACATTTAAATTGTTTCTTTCTGTTTGCTTATAATATTTTTTCCTTGACTTTTGAAGTTTTGAAAATTAGCTATAATGTTCCTATGGATTTTCGTTTTGGGACCTTTTTCAGCTGATGATTGGCAGATTTTTTTCAATTTCTATTTTACCTTCTAGTTCTAAAACTTCAGGGCAATTTTTCTTAAAATTTTTTTGAAGTATAGTGTCTAAACTCTTTTTGATCATGACTTTCTAGAATTCCAACAATTTTTATATTGTCTCTCTCTGATCTGTTTTTTTTCCTTCTTTTGATTTTATTGTTTCTTGATGTTTTATGAAATCATTAACTTCTGCTCAATTCTAATTTTTAAGAAGCCATTTTCTTTAGAAAGTTTTTGGATGTCATTTTCTAATTGGTTTTCTTTTATAATTTTATTGACTTTCTTAAATTAATCTTATTTCCTTTGCCAATTTTTCTCTCTCTTATTTGATTTTTAAAGAGCTTTTGAAGCTCTTCCAAGAACTTTATTGGACTTTTGACCATTTTACATTTTTCTTTGAAGCTTTACAAGTTATTGTTTTACTTCACTGTCATTGTCTGGGTTTAAAGTCCGATTTTCTGTAACTACCTATGGTCAGGTTCTTTTTCTGTTGTTTATTCATTTTTTTAACAACCTATTTTTTGTCTGTGAAGTTTACATTATGGTTGGGCTCTCCTGTCAGGGTGTGGGGAAACAAGATCTCAGGCTTTGAGATTTTGTGCTATTGTTTTCAGAGTTCTAGCTGGGGAAATAGGAGGAGGTGGTCTGTGACTTTTTGGTTCCTCCAATGTGCTATGATCCAAGACCAGGCATGATCATTGCTCTTCCAGTTTATACCTTGGTTTATGAATGACCTCAGGTACCTTGAGCCACAACCAGGACTCCGGCACAACCACCACCACAGATGCACACTCACTCCCTACAATCCAGGAAATGCACCATCAGCCTCTACTCTCTCCCTGCCACAAGCATCACTTTATGCTCTGCCTTGGAACTGAATCCAGAGAGTCTGCTCTCCTGTGAGTGACCACAATCAGTCCTCTTCCTCTTAGAATTGGGAGCAGGGACCCTGCCCCTCTGTCACCACACTCAATGGCTGTGCTGGTTCTTCCTCACCCGAAAACACAACCTGAGACTCTGTCCATCCAGTAAGTTTGGGCCCCTGTCCATTATTAGTAAACACCCTCCCCCCTCTCTGTCCCAATCAGCTGCAACCCTGATATTGTCACTGTGGTGACAGAGGTGACATAGCTACGCCTCCCTCATCAGGGCTTGCACTTTGTTGACACACTTTCCTCAGAATGCAAAAGCAAAAACTACAGAAGATAACTATGATGCTCTTTGTACCACTTAAAGAAAACAAAATAACACTGACCCAAGACAGAACAGAAAAAAGGACTAGACATGTTTCCAATGAGCACTAAGGCAGAGGAAAACAGATGGGCTACAAACCAGAGGCTCTCTACAAGAGTCAGAGAAGATAAAATATTTAAGTAAGGCCCACCCTGAAATGAACACTTGTCAGTACTGCTGGATAAGGGTCGAGCCAACCAATATTTTGAGATGATGAACTCATGATGAACTAGGTTTAAGGGAAGCTGCCAGGGAGGTGAGGCCCAGCACTAGTATACTATCTGCTGTTATTTTCTCTTTAGATTTATGCTAGGTGCGGCCTTGGATACTAACCTTTCTGAGAAAGACAAGCAGGGGCCCATATGGCATCTCTGTATTCCCCAAGTATCTAGCACATGGCTCTATGATCTAGCCCTATGCTGCTACAGAGTCAGTGGTGATCTGAGCAGTAATGTGTTCTGGAGATTAAACTTAGGCATACTTATTTTTATCTTCCGAGCCTGAGCTTAACTATGTACACCTAAAGGATAGGGTACTGAGTAGGGAATTGCAATTACAGATTATCTACTGGTCCACCAGTATAAAAATGCTAGTATGTGCTATGTTCTGCTTAAGTGAACTCACAAAGACAAACTGGAAGTTTTAGGAATAAGAAAATTATCTTTGCCTTCTCTTGACAGTGTTAACTGACTAAATATCATTAAACATTTAAATGATCTCTAAGGTCCCTTCTGGCACTAAAAGGCTATGAATATGATTAAGTATGTAAAGGAGTTGAATATACTTTTGAGTAGAAGAAAATAAAACTTCATAAGAATAATAACTATGTCATCATTAAAGAACAAGAGATAGAAAATCTTATTTTATTCATTTCTTAAAGGAACCAAACCTTGAGGCTGGAAAGCAGGTGAATATAACACATGCTTCTAAACATGTTGCATGGCCAAGTGCTACACCAGGGTTTCTCTGTTACTTCCATAAAACAAAGTGAAAACAGATACCAAAATCAGTTGAGGAGAATGAATTGAAATGGTAATCTTCAGAAGATTTAAAGCTACTTGTTGGTGCTGATGAGAGTTGATCTGAGAAAGAACACAAATCTACCTCAAACTGCTACCAAATTCAGAGCTCTCACTGCAATGAACAACACAAGTTATAAGTACCACTGGCATCTGTTGGACGATCCAGCACCTATCCAAAGATTAAGATATCTAATATTTGAGAGTTGCAGTTCATTGGGCACATTAACTATTTATTTTTTGGCCTTAGCTTCTCCAAGTTTTATCCCTATTTTATCAACAGAAAGCCAACTAATGTATCTCAAGTCCTTGCACAAATCCTTTTCGTGAATTATAATATGATGATGCATATAGCAAGGCCATAAGAGAATCTGACAGTTGAATAGCACTTGTTTATCTTTTGTAAAACTACAGCTGAAGGTATTTGCTCACTATGCTACTCAATAATCTTCATATGAGAACTCAAACAATAAATTTGTTTGACTTTAGTTCCAGGAAAAAATTCTGTTTCTGTAAATGAATTTACATCCATTCTTTTGTCAGAAAACAAAAACCACGGCCAAATGTATTTGCTTTGCCTAAGGAGCCAGAAAGTTTACAGCCATACTGACTGCCCAAATATTTAAAAAAAGTGTCCAGTTCTGATGCTTGAAAGTATATATTCCCCTTGTTTCTTTCAAATTCTATTTTATCCTTTAAAGCAATATTTTGCACTTCTAGTAATTTATGAGCCATTTCAAGTTCTTCTGTCAAGTAAGCAGATATTTATATGATCCAGTCTAATTCTATACACATAACATATATGTGTAATATAATACTATATCACATAATATTAAACATATAACAAACTAGAAGGATCTTCTTATTTTTACAAAGAAGGCTTGGAGTAAGATTAGATTTAAACTAATGTGAACATAACTGGTAGAACACTATTGGACTACCAGAAAACCACAATTTCTATGCTACTAGGCTCTAATCAATCAATCTTTCAACAAACATTTACTGACCACCTACTATGTGTGAGGCACTGTGATGAACGCTATGAATAAAAAACAATCTCTGTCCCTGCTTTCTAGATATCTAGGGAGGAAAAACTGTCCAGATAGCATAGAATTTTAAAAAAGATAGAAGTTCAGGAAGGCTTCTGAAAGAAGGTGGCATCTGAGCTGATTTTTGAAGGACAGGGAAGATTCTAAGAAGTGGAGGTAAAGGAGTACATACCAGGCCTGAGGGCAAGCAGTGAAAATGGCACTGGAGACAGCATATTGTGTTTGAGGAATAGCAAGGCCAATCTAGGCGGGACTGAAGTGTGAAGGAAAGGGAGTAGTGTATAATGAGATTGCAAAGGGAAATTGAGCTAGGTTGAGAAAAGGTTTTAAAGCCAAAGAAGGTTATGTTTGATCCTAAAGGCAATAGGGAACTATTGAAGTTTATGGGGTTAAAGGGAAATGGCAGGGAAAGAAGAGAAGAAATAGGGAGAGATAGAATAATTGATCATGCCTTAATAAAGGAATTTCAGAATTCTTTATTGTTAATGAATGTCAAGGAGGCTTTAGGAATTATCGGCATGGTTCTAAATGCAACTACAAAGCCCATCTCCAGTATATCTACTTTAAGTCCAGAGATGCCACAGCAATGAATTAGCCCTGTCTTTCCCAATTGATGTCCCTTACCTGACCCCAACTCAGGACCACCAATACCCTAGCAGAGGGGTCCTGATACTATGGTGTGAACTACATCTTCACCTAAAATACTCTATACACCTCAGAGGCAACTATGGAACCTAGCTGCTGGTCTGCATGTCTCGCAAATTAGGTGGTAGTCTAGGCCTGTACCCTTGAGGCAACTCAAGATCACCCAGACTCCATCAAGACAAAATTCAAGAGCTATCTTAGCATCACATTATGGGAACATGTAGTCTAGAAGCAATGTTGGAGCTTAAATAGAGGGATGCTGAAGTTCTGCTGACATTTCTTTGGATTTATGCTCTAAAGCAATTACAAAAGGTGATCCAAAGTGTCGGTGTGGGTAGTTTGATAAATCTCAAATAGGAAGGGACACTGCAGTAACTTCACCAAGTGAGGACTATCCACCACAGTGGATATCCACCAAAGCCTTACTTTCCTGTCTATCACAAAGCAGATAGTTGTGTGGGATTACCAGCAAAGTCCATTCAGGAGAAGAAATGGAGGTCTTGATTCCAGATCTCATGAAATGGATTTTCGGGTTAAATTAGCCCTCACCAGATACAACAGCAGAGTTAGAGCTCCCTTGCTGCAATTTCACATATGGAATCTGAAATATGCCAGGGTACACTACAGAAAAATGACATTAGATTGACATCACTGTAGCACATTCATACAATTTCCAAATCTGGTAGCAAATCAACAACTCGTTCTCTTTATTACTACATAAGTGCAAAAACACCACTGTGACTGTGTTTTCCTCTTCCCTATGACAATTTAGGTGGTTCTCTTTACATTACCTTTTGCTACAAATAACTGTTTACTTTTATACTTGCAGAAGAAAGCTTAGGGTCGTGAATAATAGGGTCGTGAAATCCCCTTACTCACTCTATTTTCTACCCCGCCTTCTCTTTTAGTGGAACTGATAAATAAGGCAAAGTGCAGTTGGAACCCTGTTGTTGTTCAGTCCTTCACCTGCGTCGGACTATTTGTGACTTCACAGACCATACTATCCAAGGGATTTTCTTGGTGAGACTACTGAAGTGATTTGCCATTTCCATCTCTAAGGCAAACAGATATTAAATAACTAGCCCAGGCTCACATAGCAAGTAAGGATCTGAGGCCAGATTTGAACTCAGGTATTCCTGCCTCCAGGCCCAACACTCTATCCAGTGGCCCACCTGGCTGTCTCAGTCCTTTCTGACCACTCTGAAAACTGCCTCACTGTTGCTATTGATCTTTCTCCCAAACCTCCCCCTAGGATTGTTACCCTGATAACAAACATAGTAAGAGTAAACTGAATCTCCACAGTGGCAATGGCCAAAAATGCTTAAGTCTTTCTATATCTTCGCTCCATCACCTCTCTCTCTGTCAGGGGATGGGTAACATGCTTCATTAACACATGGTGGTCATTTCAGAGGTCGAGTCTTTTGCAGTAATTTTTCTTTACAATGTTTTTGTCCTTGTATACAACATTCTCCTGCTTTTTTTTACTCTGCATCACTCCATACTCTAAGTTTTTCTGAAATGGTTTCTTTCACAATTTCTTCTGACATAATAATGTTCCATTATATTTCTATCGCACAATTCGTTCAGTCATTTTCAAACTGTTTAAACAATTATGAAACTCCTAGATTCTAGTTCTTCCCCCCTCCTCCTGTTAATCTCCCATTCAAAAACAGGAAGTTTGTTTTATTTTGTGGCTTTTCCTTTCTTGTTACCCTTTCCTTTTTAGATACATTTAAGTTCTTAAGGGTCACTTGTTTCTTTTCCCCCTATTAGAATGTTAGTACTACATCATCATACAGTCCTTTCCAATTATCATTCTAGGTTTCTCTTGAGTCTTGTGTTTGCATTTTAAAGTTCCCACTCAGCTCTGGTCTTTTCATTAAGAATGCAAGAAAGTTGTTTATTCCATTAAAGAACTGTTTTTTCCCCTGTAAACATATACTCAGCCTTGCAAGGCAAGTTGTTTTTGGTTATAAGCCTATCTCTTTTACCTTTTGGAATATCATATTGCATTATCTCTGGTTTCTAAAAGAAGCTGCAAGGTCCTGATTTGTTCTTTGGCCCCTGAACTGCTTCTTTCTGGAGGTCTGCAATATCTATATCGATATCGATATATAGATATTGGTATTGATTGATATAAGAGCTCTGGTTCTTAGCTAATCCTGGACTGTTCCTTTTGGGCTGTTTTTTTCCCCCCAGGAGATGATTGGTGAATTTTTTCTATCTTTACTTTGTCCCCTGGTTCTAATAGATCTGTACAGCTTTCATTCGTGATTCCTTGAAATACAGGACTTTTTTGTTATGTTTCCCTTGATTCCTGGGTATTTCAAGTTTTCTATTTATCTCCAATCTTTTCATCTGAAATTCTTGGTAGTCCTCCATTTTCAAGTCAATAAGCATTTATCAAGCATCTACAATGTGTCAGGCACTGTGCTAAGTTTTCCTTTTTGGATTTCTTAGTGATCAGTAGATTCTATTTTTACTTTGTCCTCTTACTTGAATAGATCTAGGCAATTTTCTTTCATGATTTCTTGAAATTCAATATCCAGGCACTTTTTTTGGTTGTGGTTTTTAGGCAGTTCAATGATTAGAAATTTTCTCTTCTTGAACTATAGTTCAGGAAAATTTCTTATGAGCCATTTCAAGTTCTTTTGTCAAGTAAGCAGATATTTATATGATCTAGTCTAATTCTATACACATAACATATATGTGTAATATAATACTATATCACATAATATTAAACATATAACAAACTAGAAGGATCTTCTTATTTTTACAAAGAGGGCTTGGAGTAAGATTAGATTTAAACTAATGTGAACATAACTGGTAGAAAACCTTAAAATTTCTTCAATTTTTATTCACTTTTCTATTTTATTTTACTATTATATCTTCAAAGAATCTGTTGCTTAGATAAGGTTTTGTACCTCTGGTCATCCTGCCATCTTAGGGGAGGGGGTGGGGGGTAAGAGGTGAAAAATTGGAACAAGAGGTTTGGCAATTGTTAACGCTGTAAAGTTACCCATGCATATAACCTGTAAATAAAAGGCTATTAAAAAAAAAAAGGTTTTGTACCTCTTGTGCTAGGCTGCTAATTCTGCTTCCAAGTCTTTCCTCTGCAGTCCCCATTTCTTTTCTAGTTCTTTCCTCTAATATTCTGATTTCATTTATAAAACCATTTTTAACTCTTAAAAAAACACCCTTTGCTTCATTTCTCCTAGGAAATCTAGTCAAATTTGTTGCCAAGCTGTGTTTTTGAATCTTTGTTACAGATATTTTGCAGTTATTCTCTTCTTTGGGGTTACTCCTTAGGAGTAATTGTTGCCATTACAGCTCTTTATGGTGGAAAGCAGTTTTTTCACTTATTTTTTTCCTAGCCTTACTTCTCAAATTTGGACTCTGAATACTTCTGGAAGAAATATCTGGGCCTTACTTGGTCCATTCGCTTGTGTCCTATTGCTGTATTCTCTGGGTATGGAGTGCTATGAATATCAGGATATCAGGATGAGTTCAGATTGGAGGCCTTCAAGCTTTCAATGCATCCAAAACAGTCTAAGGCAAAATCTGAACACTGCTCCCCAGATCTGAACTTTGCAAGTTCCTGATCTCAGTTTGGGTCTAGGCAACACATCTAGTCTTTTTTTTTTCTTTTTATTTAATAGCCTTTTATTTACAGGATATATGCATGGGTAACTTTACAGCATTAACAATTGCCAAACCTCTTGTTCCAATTTTTCACCTCTTACCCCCCCACCCCCTCCCCTAGATGGCAGGATGACCAGTAGATGTTAAATATATTAAAATATAAATTAGATACACAATAAGTATGCATGGCCAAAACGTTATTTTGCTGTACAAAAAATCAGACTCTGAAATATTGTACAATTAGCTTGTGAAGGAAATCAAAAATGCAGGCAACACATCTAGTCTTGTCCCTGCTTGGAGCACCAACAAACTATACTTTCTGATCCTGCCTCTGTCAGTTAATTGAAAGTCTCTATAGAGCAGAGCAAGAGCAAAAGGACTGCAGATTTCCCTTTGGTCTGAGCTCCCCAAACTGGTTATTCAGTTGTGGACTTCAGATACAGCTGAGACTGGATCAGAGCCACACAACAGCTGCTGCTCACTACTGTTCATATTCCTTACCCAGTACACAGTCTCAGGACCATGACAGCTGTTTGCCCTGGTCACCATTCTTAAATGAAGGTCACTGCCTCAATAATAAGACATCTGGGACCTAACTCTAGGATATAAATGAAAGTATGGCCATTCATAGTTGTTCCTACTCCCTGCTCAGCTTCAGGCCCATCCATGATAGATCCAATACCTTTTCTTACCCTAATGCACAGCTGCAGGCCCCAGTTCTATTCCTGAACATGGAGTCTTGCAGTACAGAGACAGAACTACACTCCTAGAAACCCATTCTCTAATCTTCATAGACTTCAATTTGTCTCCCTATGTTTAAGTCAAAAAATTACTTATTTTCACTTTTCCATATATTTCCTCATTAGTTCTGGGTCTTTGTCAAAATGGGATGGGGGCAGGGAGGGGAAGAAGGTAGAGAAGCTGGGTTATATTTCTTCTTCCTGTTTTGCTATCTTGGTTAATTGCTAGGCTTTTTTTTTTAAATCACAGTTTTCAAGGAGTCTAATAATTCTTACATTATATCTTCTTGATTTATTTTCCAAGTTAGTCATTTTTTTTTGCAATCTTTTAATATTTTTCTAATATTCTTAGCTGTCATGGAAACTGATTTCTATTTGTCCTATTCTAGTTTTTTGAGAGTTCATTATTTGGGGAAGGTTTACCAATTTATTTTCTTTTTCTTTTTTTTCCAGTTCTTTCCGCTAGAGATTTTTTTTTTCATTTTTTTATCTTTTGCTTCATTTCCTCTATGGTGCTTTTGGAAAATTCATTTTTTCTTTGAGGTTCTGCTTTCAGTTACAGAGAGAATTTCTGAGAAATACTGAAACCTGCAATAATTTTTTATACCTATTAGTATCTTCTTTGGTTTACTCATCTTTCTAATTTTGATTCTTAAACTGAGGCTTTATACCAGGGACAGGTTCTGCCTTCTGTTGTGCTTTTGGGTAAAGTGGTATGTTCTCCTTGGGCTTACTCTAAGTCACCTGAGTTCCTACAATGACTTTAAAAAAATTTTTTTAAGGGCAGGAGCAGAATTTATTTATTTGTATTAAAGCTTTTTATTTTTCAAAACATATGCATGGATAATTCTTCAACATTAATCCTTGTAAAATCTTGTGTTCCAATTTCCCCCCTTTCTCTGACCCCCTCCTCTAGATGGCAAGTAGTCCAATATTTGTTAAACATGGTAGAAATATATGTTAAATCCAATATATGCATACATATTTATATAATTATCTTGCTGCACAAGAAAAATCAAATCAAACTGGAAAAAAATGAATAAGAAAACAAAATGCAAGCGAAGAACAACAAAAAGAGTGAGAATGTTATGCTGTGATCCACATTCAGTTCCCACAGTCCTCTCTCTGGATGTAGATGGCTCTCTTCATCACAAGACCTTTGGAATTGGTCTGAATCATCTCGTTGAAGAGAGCCACTTCCATCAGAATTGATCATCGTATAATCTTGTTGTGGTGTACAATGATCTCCTGGTTCTGCTCATTTCACTCAGCATCAGTTCTTGTAAGTCTCTCCAGGCTTCTCTGAAATCTTCCTGCTGGTCATTTATTACAGAACAATAATATTCCATAACCTTCATATACTATAACTTGTTCAGCCATTCTCCAATTGATGGGCATACACTCAGTTTCCAGTTTCTTGCTACTACAAAAAGGGCTGCCACAAACATTCATGCACATACAGGTCCTTTTCCCTTCTTTAAGATCTCTTTGGGATATAAGCCCAGTAGGAACACTGCTGGAGCAAAGGGTATGCACAGTTTTATAGTCCTTTGGGCATAGTTCCAGATTGCTCTCCAGAATGGCTGGATCTGTTCACAATTCCTCCAACAATGCATTAGTGTCCCAGTTTTCCAACAACCCCTCCAATATTTGTCATTATCTTTTAATCTGTCATCTTAGCCAATCTGCAAGGTGTCCTACAATGATTTTTAATTCCTGAGGTCATGCATCATAGATCTTTGAAGTCCAGAGTACTACACCTTAAGGCTCCTCTATTGGCTTTAGGACAGAGTACGAGGGATCATTAGAGCCTGGGAGGCACATGGACTGTCCAGAGAATTGCCATCTCATGATATTCTGTCATTGCCCAAGGCTAGCAAAATCCCCATTCTAGAATTTTCTTGGGGGAGTCTTCCACTCTTGCTGCCTCCAGATGCAGAACCCTGCAAGCTATACTTGTATTTGGTCTAGTTGCAGTTGGGAAGTTGCACGTGGTAGCACTGAGTTTACTGGGCTTTTGGCTGACTTTCTCTGCAGTTCTGAGTGAAAAATTATTTTGCTATAATTTTCCATTAAATTTTTTGGTCATTATTCAGCAAATTTCAGGTTTTTGCTGGAGTAGGTACAGAGTTGGGCAGTTTGTCTCCATTTGGGAAGCCATACAGGCCCAAAGTCTGATAATGAACTTTACATAAAGGAAAAAAGGAGACATGCCATAATATTGAACCCACAGATCACTCAGTCAGGTACATGCCCCAAGAAGGTAAAGGAAAGAGGTCCAATACATTTCAAAACATTTATAGCAGCACTTTTTGTGGTAGCTAGATATTAGAAACAAAGGAGATGCCCATTCACAGGGGAATGGCTGACAAAATGTGGTAAATGAATCTAATAGAATTATTGTTGTGATTTAAGAAACAACTGTGATAGAATTCAGAGAAGCATGGGATGATTTACACAAACTAAAGCGAAAGAAGCAGATCTAAGAATACAACATACACAATAGCTACACAAATGTACATAAAAAGAAGAAACAAATCTACAAACCATATGTTATGAAATAATGACATAAAGTGTCTCCAAAGAAGAAATAAAAGCATATCTCCCTCCATTCTTTCCAGAGGTAAGGGACTATGGATATGGAATATTACATATATATTCAGATTCAGTTGATAAATGGATTGGTTTTGCTGACCTGCTTTCCAGCCCCTCTTTTTATTCTTGTTACAAAGGATATTTCACCAGATGGGAAAACGGGGATAGATTCAGAAATGTGATGATATACCAAAAAAAATCTATGAAAACTTAAAAAAAATTTCTTTAAAAAGAGGCAAATGTTATCCTAAAGAACTAGCATGTGGAAAGTAGCAAGTCAGAATTTCCCCACTGCTCTGGCTGCTCCTCTCTCATTCACAACTTGCCGCTAAGACCACTCCTAAAAGATGTTACACATCCATCCCTGCTTTGCCCTGGAATTTCCTATCACTAAATCCTTACTGCCATCCATTTGCTTTGGGCACTGGCAACCTATAACACCTGAAAGCCCTGCAGATGAAGTCCAAGTGACAACCACTCTGCTCTCTTTCTCCCCCTTTTTCCTTCACTGTCATTCGTCAAATATATTTTCCCTTACATTCTTTACCCTCTCCTACCATACCAATTTTCAACAGTGTCTATTAAGATTTTCTCTGGTATGCAATGGCAAATTTGGAAATTTATAAATTTGCAATGCATGAAAAGGATGACAAACACTAAGCTAGAACCACAGCTACTCTGGTTTCAAAACCAAATAGTGCTTTTTTAAAGAATACAAATTACAAGGTGAAGAGCCAATTAATAAGTCTTGTTTTGTAGGCTTAAGAGGCTGTAGAGCAAGGGCTATTAAGCTTTTTTGTGTCACGGAGTCTTTTAGGAGTATAGTAAAACCTATGGATGCTTAAAACAACGAGGATTACAAAGGAAATATTATATAAAACTGCAGATATTAAAATATTTAAAACCAAGTTCATGGACTCCAGGTTAAGAACTCCTATTCTAGATCTTCTTAAACTATTTGTTCCCTGTTCCCTACAAACATCAAACTATATTTCTATATTCCCTCCATGTAAAGGTTTCAGGTTCCATACTGTTTTATATAAATCCAGTCATTGATACTTGAGTAGCAAGTATACTGGGCAGCATGCATTTTTGAACCACAGTAAGCCTAACGACAAAAGAAAATTAAAGTTTATAATTTCTAGTCATTCACAATCATCTTTAAATTCTTATGTTCTACTTACCGTTTCCAAGCTTCTTAAATACAAGCGATAATTGGTGATATAAACTCGTCCTTTGATGGGGCCATTGAATGGACATATATAAATTACTTCTTTGTCTATTGAAATTTAAAAAAAGTATCCAAGTAAGAACTAGAGAGGTTTAAAGCAAGCATTGGCGATGTTTTTTTTTTTTTTTACATTATCATGCCAAGGAAGTATAAAGCATTAGAGTAAATCAGTATGTGACACATCCAGGGTAGAAGGAATGTCTCACTGAACTTTTTCCCACAGAGATCAAGACACCTGAGGCAAGGAAGGATCTAAGTATTTGGCCTTGCTGAGCTCTGGTTTAAGACACACAAATATTACAATGGTGGGTTAAGTATTTAAGTACTAAAAAGACATAATAGAGCCATGGTTTTCAAAGTATGGTCTAGACAATTCTGGGGATCTCTGACACCCTTTTAGAGGGTCTACAAATTCAAAGATAGTTTTTATTTCCAATATGGTAAATGTCTATAAATATAGTCCAGATAAACAAAAACGCTTTGGAGAGATCCTCAATCATTTTTAATTAGGATAAAGATACTGAAAACAAAAGTTTGACAACCACTGTATAGAGGATAGTGACTGAGTCTGTGGTAGGATAAAGGATAAATTAGAAGGCTGACTGTATTTATAGAATAACTTAACAGTTTTTCATTTTTTTACAATTGCTATCTCTTTTCTGCTCAAGCATAAAACCATTAATAGCTAGTAAGATTACTTCACAGTAACTTAAATAACAACCTTAAAGTGTTATCAAGTTTAAGGTCCTGCCTCCTACGGTATTGACAATTATATATTCTTTCACTTGGGATAATGACAATAAGACGAATACAGATTTTGTGGTGCTTTTCCCTCAGTAGGCAAGTTGCACACTTTTAAAAATACAACCTCACAAGCATCAGATTCTGTATGTATGGATTACGGCCATGGACTGGGCCAAAGTAATGATCCATAAAGGACCCAATCCTGTAATGACCTCATTAATCCTCTGTATGGCATAAGCAATTCAGACTTCATCTCCATAATTTTCCTTCTGAAACAATATTAACAGACTTTGTTTTTCAGTATTGAATAGTACTGGTTAGAGTTAAAAGATAATAATAATGTGTCCTAAAGAGCAAGTACACAATTCTTACACTGCCTGCAAATTATGAAATGTTTTTCAGCATTAACATGCCATGATTGCTATTTCTTGAGGCTGCCTAGACTCAATATATATTTATTTGACTTGTTGACTTAACATGTTTTGCAATATGACATGATACATTATTTAGAATTTATGCTTCAGGATCCTTAGTCCTCCTCCAACAAGGCTCTTCTCTTAAGTGGGTAACTTGTAGAACACTTTTGAGTCTTGACAAAAATTAGGAACATACTACTACTTCTAGGTTGAAAAAGTTACCAGAATAGCCGAGCACGTGCGATATAAGAACGTCTCTTGGGGTAGAATAAGGCTTCTCTAATCAGACAGGTGGAGGGTGGGGGTGGGGGTGCTATTAGTGGACAGTAAGTTATATTAAAAAACAAAAGCAGAATTTATTTTTAAAAATAAAGAAAAAGTACCCTAGCAAAAGAGTTCCCAGTAGGGAAAAATGCCTCCTACAGCTTTCCAAAATTAGTAAGTACACAGGATGTCATAGGAGTGAGTATGAAACTGATACAGGAATATTGTAAGAACTGAAACCTTATGGTATCAGTACTTGGCTCAGATAAAGTTCATGGATATTCCTGTAGTCTCATATTTGAATGATCTGACCATTATGAAGAAGATAGCATCCTTTTAAGCCTGAATTATCATGAAAAAAATAAACATGATATGCAACATCTTATCTGGAAAATCACTTCCAAACAGGATAGTTTCAAAATACAATTTGTTAATCTATAAACCTACCAGGTTTTTAGAATGCTACCTTCTAGATCCCGGACTTTCTAATTTGGGGGTTAGAAATCATGGCTAAGTATATTAGATTTTTATTTTAATAATTTGGAGATCAGTATTTACAGCAGGTATACTTACTATTCCAAGTAAAGAAATATTTACATTTTAAAGTCTGGAGGCTATATAACTTAATATTATGTTGGACCTACCATATAAATAGTCAGTTTTTAGCTCAGAGAAGGAACTTTCTAGAGATAAATACCAAATTTCTTAAACAATCCTGTATCTGGCACAGAAAAATAGCAATTATAATCAAGTTAACACAAAGCTCTTGAAACAGATATAACATCAAAGAGCCAATGAAAAAAATAAAATTCTCTCTTAACAGCCCTGAATAAAAGTGCCCTATTTGTCTAAATTTAGTCTTTAGAAGATAAGACCTAAGTGATCAGAGTCATCTGATATTTCTCAACACCGCATCAATTTCTAACAATCCTTACCCGTAATTCTAGTTTCTCCTGGAAGTCGAGGAATTTCTTCACAGAGGTCTCGAGTGAACCCATCTCTTGAGCTCTGAAATAAAACAAGGAAATCAGAAACAACTATAATGCCTAGTACAGGTTCCTTAGATTTCAGAAACACAAACTGAGCTAGAAATACATCTTTTGAAAAAAGAAAAAATGGAAGAAAAATGAACATTAATAATAGTGTAAAATTAGTGAATCGCACTCAAATAAAAACGTAAGAAATATTTAGTATCAACAGTCACTTGCTATGCAATCACTGGTCTGTTTTTAAAATAATATTGGAATACTCTTCAAAAAATGGCTTTGCCAGTCAAATGATTCCACTTTTCTTGTATAAATTATTCAAATTAAAGACAGTGGCTTTGCACAGTCAGTAAAAATCTGATTTCCAACTCTGAAACAAAGATTAAAAGGCAATCATTAAAAATACTTCAAAAAATTTCTAGATTTCCTCTTATTCCCAGAAAAATGTTAGCCTAAGCGTAACAGGCAAGTCTGTTCTGGCACATTTTCCACATGCAATATGTAACATTCATCAGAGTAATCTTACAGTTTATGATCAAGGGAAAGTTTCATTTCAGTGTGGTCTCAACTCACCGGCATGACACATCAGCCTTTTTTCAGGTCCAACTCATCATAAATATTAAGTTTCAGAGTTTGCTAAAATGATTTCTCCCAAAGGTAATTGAGTAAGAAGTCAAGCTAGCTCCTCCAGTAAGCTCTAGCTCATACACAAGACCTGGCACATTCACATAATGTGGATGCAAGGGGGGAAAAATGGTCTCTGGTGACCTGGGAGTTTAGCAATAATCCTCGCCTAGTTTCTCCAGTGACTTGTGAAGTCCAAGAACCCACCTAATAAGCCATCAAACTTTGGGGGGGGTGCTCTTTGGTGCTTTTCATGTAAGTCTCTCCCTTCCTTCTCCCTCCCTTTGGTCATTTTCCAATTTGCATTTCTTTAATTCATGTGTAAATGCCATAAATGCCTCACTGTCAATTTCAGAAGTGTTCAGGCGACCCCCTGCAGAGAGGGGCTTCAGTGGGAGAATGCCAGAAGCTGCTCCAACCACCTGTTTTCTTTCAGATTAGATGCAAGTTTACAGGCCAACCATAGAAAACTTTAAATTGCATTTGTTTGCAGCAAGTTTGTAATGCACATTTTAATGAGAATATTACACATAGCTTCAAGCCAGGAATGTCTTGCTACTGTTCCCCCCCCCCCCCAACCACACACATACACACACAGAAAACTAAGTCATGAATCATGAAACCAAGGAGAAACTGACACTGGCAGTTAATATTTTATTTCACCAAGAAGAAACAGAGAAACATAACTGCTCTGTGGACCTTTTGAGGACCAAATTATTGGGCCAGTTGGAGAAAGCATTAATGATCATCCAAAAAAGTATGTGGCTAACAGAAGCTAGGATCTGAATGAACTAGGATATAGAAAGCATCCCAAAAGTCTGAGTGCAGTTTTAATCTATCACAAAGTTAAAGTGCACCAAGGCTTCTGGGACCCTCTGTTTTAGGACACCAGTGTCACACTCAAATAGAAACAAGGTTTCTCAATCCGGACATCCCAAGGATCTCTGATGGCCACAGAATGACTCAGTTTGAAAATGTCATTGTTTTATCTATGTTAGATTACATTCTTGTTGATTTTGTTAAGCATTTAGCAATTGCAACTTAATTTGGTTCCGGCAGCACTCAGGAGTGCATGACACTTCCTTTTTAGTATATTAAAGTTGCCCTACATTAGAATTAGTTTGCTGCCCTGGGTTACTATGTAAATTAAGCATTGATCCAATATCATGTTGTATAAAGACAATGAATTCTAGCCCTGTTCTGTTATAACAAGCATAATAAAGAGCTTCAAGGTTTGCAAAGTACTACCACTGTCCCTATTTACAGATGAGGAAACTGAGGCAGGCAAAGGTTAAGTGACCTGCCAGGGTCCCAAAGCTAGGAAGTGTCTGAGGCCGGATTTGAACTGAGGAAAATGAGGCTTTCTGACTCCAAGCTCAATATTCTATCTATTGCAGAGCCTCTTAGTCCCTTATCTAGGAGGTACCTGAGGTCATATTTGAACTCGGGTTCTCCTGACTCAAGGTCCAGCCCTCTACTTGTCTTTGACAAATCACTTAACCTTTTCTGAGTCTCAATATGTTCATATGTAAAATAAGGGCTGAAGAATCTATCTCACTTACCTCACAGGGCTTTGGTAAGTGTCTAAGCAGTTATGAAAAAGTGCTTTGAAAAGTATAAAGGGCTTCATAAATATAAAATATGTCATTTCAGTATAAAAGCAAAAAAAAAAATCACAAGTTTAGGGAGCTCCCTCCATCAATACAGTCATCTATGACAGTCATTAAATCGTAGAGAAAACAGTAAGTTTAACAGACTTGTCCAGGATCAAACAGTTAACATATGTTAGACCTGTTTTAAACCTAAGTCTTTAAGACTTCAATCCCATTCTCTCCACCATACCAGCTTGTCTCATTTCAAAATAATAACAGGAGAAAAATACAAGTAACTGACTAATGAACACAATATGAAAACACTATACTTACCCTCCTAATTGAATCATTCTCCAAGGAGCGGGAGTTATATTTAGGTGTGGATGCTGAAGCCATCCTAGAAGATTTCGTAGAAAGATAACATTTAAGCATCATGTGAACTGGTGTATCAAACCCAAGTATGAATAATAACCAGAATTAGTATGTTATATATTTTCTAATTCACTGCAACAAAGACTTGTTAAAACCTCTGTTGGAGGTCGGGGAGAGGAAAAAAGAGATCATGTTTTTTTTAAAATGAGGTCCCCGCCCTCATAGAGCTTATAGTCTAGTAGAAAATGACACATACATCAGTAAATACAGCCCCAAATAATACATAAGTTCACCACATAATCAAGAAAATCTCAGTTCAAATCTCAGCTCTACAGTTTGAAATTCTTTGATTATAGATAGGCTATTTAACCTATGGGTCAGAGTTTTCTTATATATAGGCTTATAGAAGCATATATGATTTGACTTTTCTTTCTTGTTCTCAATCTATGATCCTGAGATGAGTGTATTAGAAGCAAAGTATTATTTGGTAAGCTCTCATCCCTGACTAGAAGAATCAGGAGAGGCTTCCCCAAAACCTTAGCCTTAAGTTGGACTTAAGGAATGGACAATAATTTAACAAGCTGAGTGGAAGGAAGTTCCAGGCATAGGGAACAAAGTAAGCAAAGGCATGGAGGTGAGAAAACATAAAATGTAAGGGAGAGCAAGCAGTCCAGTTTGGATTGAGTACTGAGCATGTGGAAGGGAACAGTATGATAAAATACCAGTCAAAGATTTTGGAGGTCTTTTGAACTCCAGGAAAAACAATCTGAATTTTACTCAATAGATATTAGGGATTCATTGAAGGGCTTTGAGCAAAATATCTCTTCATATGGAACAGCAACATGGCAGCTCAAACAGAAAAGACAGAATGAATCAGAGGAGAAAATAGAAGGAAAATGTATTAAGAAGCTATTTTAAGAGTCCAACCAGGTGGTAATTATGGGTCTAGCACCTGATTAAGCAGCAATAGGAAAGAAGAGGAGGGCAGATGCTAGACATATCAGAGAGGTATGGACAAGATGTAGACAGCTGAGGAAAGAGTAAAAAGTGACCAAAATTTTGAACACCAGAGAAATAACTACATGATTATGTATATTTAAATCCTGTAGCTAATAATTCTCCCCACTTTGTTAAAGTGACCTCTTCCTAAGTGTTCTTTTCCCAAGAAACAGTATATATTGTCTAGCATGTTCCAAAAAAAACCCCTAAAAAACCCAAGTTTTACTCACTACATATATGAAATTTAAATGACTATCACTGCAAAGTATTATCTGAAACACATGTATTTGATAAACATTTTATTAGGTCTCAAAATCATATATCCTAATTTTTTTGGAGACAAATAGAATAGTGAAATAACTAGGGCATGAAGGAAAAGTTAAAAGTTTACCATGCATCTCAAAAGAACTGCAAACCAATAGCAAAATTAAAAATATTGCATCAAATCACTAATTAAAAAAACTCTAAAGTTTTACCTCATATCCAGAAAATTAACACAGATAAGAAAAGAAGAATTGATGTTGGATAATTATAGAAAAACACACACTAACACATCATTGCATTATGAATTGGTCCAAAAATTCTGGAAAGCAATTTGAAATTATGCTAAGAAAGTGACTAAAATGGCCATAGCGTTTGCCATTGATCCCACTGACTTTTTCAATGTATTGGTTAGTTTTGCTGAACTGCTTTTCTTCTGTTACAAAGAATGTCTCTCCAATTTGGAACCATGCCCAAAGGGCTATCAAACTGCACATACCCTTTGATCCAGCAGTGTCTTTACTGGGTCTGTATCCCAAAGAGATCATAAAAGAGGGAAAGGGACCCACATGTGCAAAAATGTTTGTAGCAGCCCTTTCTTTTTGTAGTGGCAAGGAAGTGAAAACTGAATGGATGTCCATCAGTTGGGGAACAGCTGAATAAAGTTATAATATACAAATGTTTTGGAATATTATTGTTCTATAAGAAATGATCAGCAGGATATTTTACAGAAAAGTCTGGAAAGACTTACATGAATTGATAAGTGAAGTGAGCGGAACCAAGAGAACATTGTACATAGCAACAGCAAGATTATGTGACAATCAACTAAAACAAGACTTGGCTCTTCTCAGCAATACAGTGATTCAAGACTATTCCAATAGATTTGGAACAGAAAGTGCCATCCATATCCAGAAAGAGAATTATGGAGAATGAACGTGGCTTGAAGCATACTGTTTTCACCTTTATTTACTTTTTCTTTCTCGTGGCTTTTCCCCCTTTGATCTAATTTTTCTTGTACCACATGACAAATATGGAAATATGTTTAAAAGGATTTTACATATTTAACTTCTATCAGATTGTTTGTTGTCTTGGATTGGGGTGAAATGAGGGAAGGAGGAAGGGAGAAAAATTTATAATACAAGCTTTTAGCAAAGGTTAATGTTGAAAACTATCTTTGCCAGTATTTGGCAAAATAAAAAAAATATGAAAAAAATGACTCTCTGTGGGGGAACAGATATAGCAGGAAATGTCAGAGATATTAAAAAGAAAATAAATCAAGAAAATTTTCAGAGTTTAACATGATATATTTATTCAAGTTAAAACATTTAAAAAGAATAGGTTTTATTTAATCCAGTTTAAGTTTGTCAAGAAAATGATTTAATCAATGTTTCATTGAAAAACTATTTTCTTTTATATATATGTGTGTGGGGGTGTGTGTGTGTGTGTGTGTGTGTTTTCCTCATAAGTTGGTGCCAGAGGACTTATTTTTAGGAGAGATGCAGTATACATTTTAAAGCTGGGCCTTGCCGTTTTTTTTTTTTTTTAGATCAATGTGACCTGTAAATAAAGCCTGCATTATAGAATAAAAAATAAGTTTCAATTGTATTGATTTAGTTTTCATGAGAGGAGCATTTGTTTTCAAATGCAAGGAGAACATGAAGACTGCTTACACCCCAGCTATTTTTGCTGTCTCCAATAAGACCAGAAAAGAAGCTTTTTACATTTATTGATTGAACAAACAATATATGAAAATCTGATTAAGACCTGACCAAGGAATTGATTATTTTTTAAAAATGTAATAAATAAATTAGCCAAAAGTTGGACTAAATAAAAGCTTAAAATGGGTCATTACAAAGCCTTGAAAAGTACAGTATAATGAGGCTAAGCTACTTGGCTATGCAAAAAGACCTGCAGCTTGGAAACCTGACAACCCAAGTCATTAGTGGGGTCCCTGAGGTAGTCAAGAGGGTTAAAGGCTGGCAAGAAGACAAGCAGCAGAGAATCTCATGACATCATGGGAAGAGGAACTCTCTCTTGAATCTGCTAACCTCTAGCTGAAGATCTGGCTGGAAGTGACAAGCCTCATGAATCTGGGCATTGTTTTTCAACCACCAAAATTTGTCCACAGCTAGGGAAGGTGGAATCCATCTCGAAAGAGGAACAAGCTGCCAGAAAAGTACTGGGCCCAAGTACAACATGTGGGAGAGAGAAGATAAATGATCAGACTAGGAGACTAGGATGAGAAGAGGAAGGAGATAAAAGAGAAATTGATTCTCTCCCCTCCTGGTTCCTCTTCCTTTTCTTCTTTCCTTCATTCTCTTTTCCTCTTTTCTCACTTTCTCTTAAAGAAAGAGAAACAAGAGTTTCTATCTCTGTTCTTTTCCACCTTTCTTCTTTTCTTTCTTTCTCTTTTCTCTATTCTTTTTCTTTTTCTATAAGAAAAAGGAAAAGTTAAACTTTCACACTCTCTGACTGAAAAAAGGAAGGGATGTTCTTTTTTCTCTTTGTTTTCCTATCTGCTTTTCTCACAGAAATGTTTTCTATTCTTTCTCTCTGTAATGTTACTTTCCATTTCTCTAAGAGAAACAGAGCAAATTACTCTTTTTTTAAAGACTCTCTTGCTTTTTCTTTTGCTCTGCCTTCTTTGTTTTTGGAGAAAAACAGTTTCTCCCTCCCCTTCTCCCCCCTTTCCTTTCCTCTTCCTTTCCCCTCTCATTCCCCCTCCTCCTCCCTTCTGTTTCTCTAAGAGAAAGAGAGAGAGAAAATGAAAGCTTCTCTTTCCTGTCCCTCTTTTCTCTAAAACGATAAAAAAATTAGTCCACAGCTTAGGAAGGTAAAAATCATCTCCCTAGAGAAACAGGTCAACAGGAAAGTACTGAGCTCTAGTACAACATGTAGAAAGGGAAAGGTAAATGATCAGTTAGAGGATGGGAAAAAAGGAAAGGAGTGTGGGGGAGGAGGTTTCTGGTAGCCAAATTCCTGACCTCTCTTCTTCAAGAGACTAAAGCAGTTGGACAACCAATGGAAGTGGCTTTGAACTTGCACAAGTTGGGCTAAGAGCTTTTTAAAACTTCATTATTTTTCTCTTCTTTCTTGTGTTCCAGAAAGGGAAACAATCAATAATCAACTTGGTGCCTTTTTATTGTGAATAGGGCCACTACTAGGGAAGGCTTGGCTCTTCTAAGTGTCTAACATTGCTTGGCAATATTTAATAACACAAAGGAAAAACAAAGACTCAAATTGATCAACAGGGGTGAGCTGGGCTAGTCTCCTGGGGCTGGCTTGAGGACTAAAGAGAAGCCCTTGATTGTAACGCATTAATAGTGTTATTGTGAAAGGATGTTGGTTGGGACAACGGTTTAAGAGGCATGCCTATATGGGCAAAGGGGGATTGTATTTCTCTTAATCGCATGCACTGAATTTTAATTCGCTAGGTTTTTATTTTACCTTGAGAACTGTTTGTGGCCAAATATAAGGGTACTTTTCCCCTTGTTTTTCTTATGTTTCCAGTGAATTTCAAGTGCAATTCAAGAATATTATTATATCTAGAGTCTCTGAATAGCATGAAATTTGAAAAAGAAGTTAAATCTTTCCAGGTGATTTCTGAAGGTTTTTCTTTTCTCTCAACTTTTAGATTGAGCATCAAAGAATTTCAGGTCACATCTGAGGTTGTCTTTTCCTGAGCTTGGGGTTTCTATCCTTGAAAAAAAAATGTCAATTAAATGAGAGTTCCATTTATAATTTAAATGCCTGTTAACTCATAATTTACTGTATGAGCTTATGCTGATTTGCAATCCTTAGGTTACATAACACTTTGTGAAACAAAGGCTTTCAAATTATCAGGCCACTTTAGATGGCAAGCAATTTAAAAATAAACCTTAATATTTTTTTCTCTCCAACAAAAGCAATTTGGAAAAGTGGGGAAAACGTATTAATATTTCCACTAGTTTTGAAAACATTCTGTGATGTGTCACTATTAATGTCTACTTTTTTGTGGCTTTTAGCTTTTTCAAAAAATAAAATAACAACTATCAGAACTAAGACTGTTCATTTGTTTCATCTTATACACTTTTCTCTGACCCATCACAGTAGATTTTTTCCTAAATGAAAAAGAACGTTCTCCACTTACGGAAAAGAACAGTGTATGATCTCTCTTATTATGAGATTATGTTTCTAACCTACAGACAATCTCATCAGGCTGTGTTCTGTCAAAATGATGTCTGTCCAACTGCAAAACTACAAGGATTGTTTATAACTACCATAGACTGCTTCAAGTGCTAGCCTAGTCTTTCCCTAAGAACTAATAGCTCATTGCTTGTATAAGCTCTGGCTACTTCATCTATTAACACACTGCATCCCCAAGTCAGATTTTAAGTGCAGCTATTTCAAAAGTTTTATCAATTAGAATAAGCAAAAGTAATCCTGACACAGGTGACCTCACCTTTTCCAGCACTGAAATAGGTCTTTCAACTACTCTCCTCTGAAGTGTGCCATTACTATGACTAAACTATGGCAGATAATATTAGATTCGTCCTGTGTACCTGTTCTTGTAGAATTCTTAACAAAGAATTTCTTAGTATACTACCTTTTATTTGGCCCCAAGTACCCAGAACTATGTCAGAAGTTTTCTGGGGGACTCACTTTAACTAATATCTACTTGAAAACAGTAAGAGATGAAGTATTTACTATCCATAACAAATATGTATATAAAAACTAGATCTAATCACACTACTCTCCTAAAAATAAAAAAAAAAACCCAAAGCTATGCCAGACTATATCACAGGATCAAACATTCAGAGTTGAATGGGACCATAGAGGTCATCTAACAAACCCTCTCATTTTATAAAAAGGAAAATTGAAGCCCAGAGAAGTTGTGACTCATCCAATATCACATAGCTAGTATGATATTGCCAGAATTTGAACCCTATGACTTTTAATCCAGAGCTCTTTTTTTCTGTGCCATGTACAAAAGTTGAAAAAACAAACAGACAGTGATGTACTATTTATTCAGCTGTGCGACCTTGGGCAAAGCATTTAACTCTTTGGGTCACAGCTTCCTCATCTGTAAAATTAAGGGGTTGGGCTGAGTGATTTCTGAGTTCCACCACAGCTCTAACATTCTTTGATTTTTAGCTCATTACCAGTAGATTGGTCACATGACTCATGGAACAGATTCTCGTTAATGAACTCTAACACATTACCTTTTCTTACACTCAGAAATTCACTCTAATTTTGTTTCCTATTGATTTTGATAGTTAATTTTAAAGATCCCAGTTCTATAAGACACATAGCAATCTTTGGCCAAAAGCAGTAAGATTCTGAAGCAGTAAGGCTTTTCCTATATTGGTGAGGGTCTTAGACAAATTTAGTCACAGAAATGCTTGTGACCAATGACAAAGATGTTCAAGTTATTTGACTGGGTTATACATGTGCAATGTGGCCTGGGAACCTACTGATTTCTATCAAAGGACTTGCAAAAGTGCTTTGTAAATGCTTTAGGAAAATATCTGCTTCCAATATCTGGTATCTCCAGGAGCAAGTTAAAGATAGTCGTGTTCAAGAACTATACTCATAAATGAATGAAATGCTATCAAGAAGCCAAGGTCAAATATCTCACATCCTCTATGAAGATTACTTCTAAATAAGCACAACTTAGTTGTAACAAGTGATAGCACAAGGAGATAAGAGGAGCAAGGAAGAATTCATCTTTCTGATCTACAGATAGAGGAAAAATTCATGACAGAGAGGATCACAGAAGATAAAACAGACAGATGGATTATGTAAAAATGTTTTTAAAACTTGTACAAACAAAACCAATGTAGTTAAAATTAGAAGGGAAATGGGTAACTGCAAGAAAATCTTTGCAGCAAGTTTTTCTGATAAAGATTTCATATACAAAGTATTTTATCAGTTAAAATTAAGGTAGACTGAGGCACAAAATTCTAAGCACGATCAATTTATTAGTAAAGAGAGAATTTACTAATAAATAAGCTCTCAGCTTTCCTAGCAAAGCTAAGATCCCTGTGAGGAGTCTGGTTCTCTTACAGTTTAGGGAGGACAGAACAAAGAAGAGGACTTCATAGGCAGGGAACAAGTTATAATTGGTTAGAAGAGCTCAGCATCATGAATGGCAAAACCAATATTACTAGTTAGAGAGCTGAGGCATGGAAGACAACATGACTGGTTGGGAATTGGGAATAAGGGGCTCCCAACAACCCCCACCCCCTTCCCTTCTCTGACTAACAAGTATTCATTGTTTGAGTCCATCTGCCAGGTTAGAGATAGTGGATCAGACTTCTTTGGATAACAAAACAACATCCTTGAAGGATAGCTTGGTGTTAGAAACATTCTAGACAAGGGTCCCTGATGACTACCTGCCTTCTTTAGGGGAAGAGATTTCTTTTACACAAGAACAGAAAAACGATCATCAGAACTAGACATCTACAGTTAACGCATTACAAGCCAGCAAAATTTCTGATCTTAAAGTTCATAGACAAAGAACCACGTTTTAGACAAAATTAATTAACTACAAACTGGATCAATTAAAAAAGACACAGCATTAACCTCATTATTTCAGTATATAAGCAACAGATCCAAATTTGTAACAATAAGAATCATTCCCCACTAGATAGATTAAAAAGGTCAAAGGATATGATCAGGGAATTTTTAAAGGAAAAAAATCCAAGCTAGCACCAGACACAGGGAAAAAATGCTCCAGACCAATAGTAATTATGGAAATGCAAATTAAAGAAAGTCTTAGGCTCTACTTCAGACCCATCAGATTAGTGAAAATGACAAATGCTGGATGGGCTGTGAGAAAACAGTCACACATATTCCTGTTTGGGATCTCCTGGTTGGGAGAGCTGTGAATTGGTCTAGCCATTTTAGAAAATAATTTGGAACTATGCTCCAAAAGTCATTAAAGTGTGTATACCCTTTCACCCAATGATACCACTACTAGGCATATATCACATAGTAGCAAAAACTAATTAAAAAGCCCCTAACACAAAAGCCTGTAGCCAAGAAGAGGTGAGCAAAGCCTTTAACAACACAATCTTCAAGGTTAAGGATTTCAAACCCACAATCTACAAGCGCATGGAGCTCAAAGTCACAAAAATATATAACCCCTAAGATTACCAAGCGTACTGTGAGCAGAACTAGGACACGCCACCCTAATGTCAACCTGCCTACTGAGTCTAAGAGATTCAAACCCAAGGTTTATAAGGCCCCCTGAGATCCAGGTTACCGACCTCAAGACTAACAGTCCCAAGCCTACATGCTTTCAGGTAAAAGTACTAGTGTGAATTCTGAAGAGCATTTTTTCCCCTATCTTTGGCACCGTTATACAAAAAGGAAGTAGGAAGGCACAAGAAAAACAAATTAGGAAGTTTTCTACATGAACTAGCAATTTTCTATATAACTAAGACATTAGTTATTATATTAACTAATTTTAAATATCCAAAAGCCATCCTACAAAGATATTACCTCCTCCCACCCCCATCATACACCCACACACAGACTTAAGTGGTATCAGTCAACTCATCACCATGGGACTTAATATCGGAGCATGAACAAAGGTCTAAAATAAGAACAAGAAGAGATCAAGTTGTGCCAATCACTTGGCACGTACAGCCACTACATCCAGCAAGCACATTAAAAAAATGTTTGCTGAATTGAACTACTGACTCTATATCATAAGAACACTTTTTGTTGAATTTCCCCCTAAATTTGTATATTCCAGGGAAATTACTTTTAATGTTTATATGTAAAACTTTAGATAGAGGCAAAATTTTTAAAAATGTTAACATGTTAGCAGTAGTAACAAGGAAAGGGCTAAGTTCTACATAATAGCCTATTTTTAACTTATACACTAATATTTTAAAAGATTTTTGAATTTTCATTTTTTATTATGAATTCAGCATTAACTTTCCTTGGTTACTCACATATAGAATCACAATCAAAAGGGACCTTGAAGGTAATTAATTGAACCTCTCTTTCACTATGCATGCATGTGAGGCAGTGGGTTCCACAGTGCACAGAGCACTGAATCTGGAGTGAGGAAGACCCGAGTTCAAATTTGACCTCAGACACTTCTGAACTTTGTGACCCTGGCCAAACCACTTCACCTCTGCCTGCCTCAGTCTCCTCATCTGCATCTCACGAAGTTGTTGTGAAGATTTAGTGCTAGAAGGTCATCTAACTGAGCTGATGAATAAGCAGACTCACAATCTTATATGACAATGGGACGATCATTCAATCTCTTGATTTTGGTTTCTTCATCTAGAAAATGAAAAAGCTAAAAAACCTTTTTTCTACTAAAGACACCTTCTGGCACTCTGAAAAAGCATATGGATTCATGCTCAGAATAATGGCTTTAAATGCATAAAATAACATGTAGGATTACAAAGGAAAATCAATTATACTGAAATACAGTTATCAAAAGGGATTATTTTGTAAAAGTTAACCGAGTCAAATTAAGAATCCCTGGACTAGGTGATTTCTGAAATCCCTTCTAACTCTAAACCGTCAACTCTCTGATCCTATGATATTTATCAGGCTCTAGTTCAAAGTTTTTTCTTATAAAGAAATGAAATGGGCTTCTCTCATTTGCAGTCTGTGGTCTTAGTTTCATCCTCTGCAGCACTAGACCAAATCGGTCTTTGCAGTGGCAGTTGCAAAAACATCCCTTTTTTTGAGAGAAAAGGGCTGAAAATTATTCTGTAAATAATTTCTTCCCCAAATATTGAGTGGGGACTTATAAGATAAAAAATGCCCTAATAAATACAATGATATTTATCAAATGTTCTTTTTTCCCCTCCCTCCTTCTCGTTCTCTATTTATCTCTACATATATGTATATATATATATGTGTGTGTACATATATATATATATTTATATATATATGAGATAGATATTCTTCCTCTAAGACTTACTCCTGTATTTTCTTTTAAATCTGTTTACTTGCCACCACCCAAAGTCCATTTCTTCTCAGATGTTACATGACCTCAAACTCATTTTCTTCCGCTTAATTCGTTTCCACTCCCAAATGCTTCTCTCCTATAAATGGCACCATCCCATTCCTACTTTCTAAGACTTAAAACCTTAGAATAATCTTTGAATCTTTCTTCTCTTTTACTTCTAATATTCAGTTATTAACACTTAGTATTTCCTTCCTTCCAAATGCCTGGATCTCTGTCCCTTTTTGTCACTCTCCTAGTCCTCATCTCTGTTAAGAATGACTACAATAGCCTGCTGACTGACTTCTCTGATTCCTGCCTGCCCTTTCTCTAATTCAACCTTCATTTAATCACTACTCTCATCATGTCTTTTTCCTCAAAAGTCTTAGTTGCTGCTCTGTAATTCCTAGCACATCAAATCTGCCTGCCTTTGAGGACTCTCTAGAATTTGACCACAACTTGTCTATGAGATCCGAACTCCCACTACCTTACAAACCTCTCATTTAAGTCAGGGCCATTCTCTTGTTGTCCAGTCACATGTCCAACTCTTCATGACCCCCTTTGCAATTTTCTTGGCAAAGGTCCTGGAGTGTTTGCCATTTCCTTCTCCAGCTCATTTGACAGATGAGGAAACTGAGGCAAACAGGGTTAAGTGACTCACCCAGAGTCACACTGCTAATAAGTGTCTGCAGTCAGATTTGAACCCCAGAACTCTATTCACTGTACCACCCTGCTGCTAATCTAAATCCTAACAATCCTTCAAGGCCCATTTTTCTCACCTCCTCCGTGATGCTTCCCTCAACTACTTCTGTCTACATTAATCTCTCCCTACTCCTACTTCCTAAACATATCACACATGCTTCACTTTTTAATGCTTACTTATTACTTGGGCATACCAACTTGAATCCTCCTCAGATTCACATGTGTATGTTTTATCTCTCCAAGTACCCTTTTGTTAGCTCCTTGAAAGCAGGGGTTCCATTAATGTTTCTGGTAAGCATCACCACAATTAACAATAGGAAGATAAGTACTAGCTTTCTTAAAATAAAATACTTCTCATGGGATTTTTATAAGCATCAAATAAAATAATACATATAAAGTATTATACAAACCTTGAAGCACTACTACATCAGGAACTAGAAAATTGACAGTGCCCTCTCCCCCTTCTCATGGGTGCCTGTTTTTGTATAGCTAATGAGCTAAGAATAGTTTTTTACATTTTGAAATAAAGTTTTATCATATTTTAAAATTGTAAAAATTATTCATAGTATGTGGACCATATAAAAACAGGTTGAGGATTAATTTGGCCCCCAGGCCATAGCTTGCTGATCTCTTCTGCACTATAAAAATGCTATCTATCCTAATTGTCACCATTATTATTACTTGAACGATCCACAGTTTCATCTTTAAGAAGAAACCTTCCACCATTTCAGATGGTAGCTCCTAAACGCTTAGAAGAAAGTTTCTTGAGTTGCTGTGGCTGAAAACAAAAATCTTTTCACAGCCAACTTTCCAGTGATGAGCTTTTCCAAACTTAACTTGGCTGATCCTCAGATGCCAGACAGACAATCCATCACCAGGCCTGTACTCAAAGCCTTTCAAACTTGAGAAAAGCTGCCAGAGCTTAAGCAATATCAATATTATCTTTGAGAATTAAAAAAAAATTGACTTTGAATTATTTAGAGCTAAAAAGATTATCAATGAGGAGAGGCTTAAAAGAACAGTCATTTAAAAAAAATAATTATATGGACACTTGGACTCTCTGTACTGCCAACAAGCCACATACAGGAGAAGAATCAGTTTCCCCCAGTAGTCCCCAAACCCTTCTGGACTGTAGAGAAAAGGGCAGCATGTCCTGCCACAGTTTTCCACTGTCCTTTTAAAATGGCTCCAGCCTCTGATTTAATTTGTTGGTTCCCATCAACCTAATGCCAACTTCCCTCTTACCTGACAATTAAATGAATAGTGGCTAATCCTCAGGACCCAAGGGTAGAACTAAGTATAAAGCAGAGTTCAACAACTATTTTCTGACTTACTGTTTCGCTTTATCGGAGTTGGCAATAGTACCAAAAAGTTGACTGTATGTAGATACTTAAAAATAATTAGCTATTATATAACATCAGGATTATTGCATAACAAATACCTAATGAGGTTAAGTATGTTTTTCTTTAAGCAAAATCTGATTTTACAGAAAAAGAGTATTTCATTTTAAAGACTATCCTCCAACAAAATGCAAGTAAATCCAGCATAGTTTCGGAAATGCCTAAAAGCAAAATGTTAATGTCACTTACCTAGAAACAAATTGATTTGAATCAATGTGTTGAGCATGTATGAAAGCTGGCTTGAAAAAAAATATTTTCTTAAAGTGAAGACAAAAAAATCAAAACCCACAAAGAAGCAATTAGATGAGTTGCAGAAGTTTTAAAAAGTATAACTATCTAAAGCTCAAATCCATAACCAGAAATGATAAGGTGAAGGTGACAATTAAAAAATTTTCTTAATAGTTTCATTTCATATTGTTTAAGTATGGCTTTACTTAATTTAAGTCCTAAATATTGGGGAATAACTAATTAAAATACTAATAGTTCTAAAAAGAGGTTTCATAAACTATTACAACAAAGTTGATGAATACCTTTGAAAGAGACAAATGTAGTACAAGTGTGCTTTGTGGGTATATTTGTGTGTGTGTGTGTGTGTGTGTGTGTGTGTTTAATTTATGGCAAGAAAGCATAATACGTTTTAACTATATATGGAAGGGGCCTGTGAGTGTCTCCTATTTATGTTAAATAAGTTTTATAACGAGCTAAACCACATGAAACAAAGAAAACAGAGGAATGATTATAATCATATTGAAAGAAGTATTTTCTGATCTGAAGACTTAAAACTAAGAAGAAAAGAAAAATAAAAGCAAATATTAAGACATTTACCATTACTATTCAACATAGATGACGTGCGTATCAAGCAAAATAAACACTTCTCAATATAAAAGAAATCTCATGAGTAGAAAAAACGATTTCATATGAAAAAGACATTTAAAAATTTTTCGGTGACTACTGTTTCAGTATTATCATCAAACTATCTTATCTGTTTTATGTGTTGTATATCCAAGGGAATGTAAACTCCTTAAGGAGATTTTTAAAGGGAAAACAACCTACGTTGATACTTAAAAAGCTAATTATTTTCTCTCAGGGTCCACAGGAGACATACTATGAAAAAAGTGATGCTAATTCAAGTAGTGATTTAAATGTGTGTGTTTCTAAGCACTCTCTCATTGGTTATGTACAGGAAGGCTCTGAAACTAGTAGGTGAAATACACAGACACGGGACAAAAGGGCCTTTGTCTCAGTCTGACTGAGACAACACTGTCCTGCCAGATAGAAAGATTTCAGGCTGGGTTCCAGGACCAACAACACTAAGAGTAGAAACCACCTACAAAGCATGATTTAAGGCTGCCAAAAACCCAACTATCCCACAATTTCCCCTCACTGTCCTTCCCCAGCTCAGTGTTTTCCCTCCTACCTGGTGTCAAGGTTCTACTCTGTGAATCACTAGTATGTTCAAATCACATGAATTTCAATTTCAGTTTTAAGGAGCCAAGTGGACCCAGAGTTTTGGCCACATAGTCAGGATTTGTAGAGGTTAGACTCTACTGGCCTACTAGTACAGATGTGCCAACTAATTAGATAAAATGTTTTGCTAAAATTTCATGCAAGCCAGACTTGCAAGACGAGGTAGACCATGATTCTGAGTCAGAAGAACTTTAGAGGCCATCTAGCCTAAGCCCCTCATTTTACAGATAAGGAAACTGAGGCCAGGGAAGTGAAGTGATTAATCTGAGATCTGCAGAAGCAGGATACAAATCTTTGATCTCTAACTCCAAATCCTGTATGATTTAATCCTGTATGACCTTAAGGTCTCTTCCAGTTCTAAGAATCAGTAATTCCAGAACTGGGTTCTATATCCCTCTTTCTTATTCCTCAATTCTCAAACCTCCCTTTAAAAAGCAGAGATTGTAAAAAATGAGAGGGTTAGACTAGAATTCTACAGTCCCACCTTATTCCGAATTGCTCATTCATCCCATGCCATCTTATCCCTAAGGAACTAATGCCCATTGTCCACTTTTGTCATTGTACTTTGAGGTTGGAGCATATAATACCAGGCTGGTCTCTGGACCTACTACAGTCCTGCTAGATCCCTCTGGCTACTATCCTTGTGATACTCCTCCCACAATATTCTGTTCTTTTCCAGATGAGAAAGCAGAATTTGTCTAAAGAGGGGATAGTGAAGGATCTGGAAAATATGAGCAATGACTGAAGGGACCAATTTGGAAGGGATGAGACAGTGTACTCCAACACATATGAAAGAAGAATAATGCTCAGTGTAGCTCCAATGAACAAAACTGGAATCAATGGGTAGAAATCAGGAGGAGACAAATTTCAGCCCAAAACAATGAAGAACTTACTGACAAAGCTTTTCACAAACCAAGAGGGTCCAAGAGCTTCTGATCCTGGAAATACTCAAACAAGGCAGTCCCTTGTCAGGTCTTATAGGGAGGGCATTTTCCCAGAAGTTGTACTAGATGACCTCTGGGGTCCCTTTTAATCCTCTGTCACATCAGCTTCGATAGTAAGGAAAGCATGATGGCATAAATGTGTCATTCATATAGCACATTAAAGTTTGCAAAGCACTTCACACATATTATCTCACCAGGTGCTACAGGTATTATAGTGCAGGTTAAACTGTGACTTCAGAAAGGTGAAGTGATTTGTCCAGGGTCACTCAGATCAGAAGTGTCAATAGCAAAATCTGAATCTGGTTCTTCCCAACTCCACATTCTGCACTCTATTGACTATACCAGAGACTTTTGATGTGGGGATCTGACATGATACCAAGTGGTGTGTGATCAAATGGAGGGTGGGAAGAGGGATTCCACCCCACCCTGTGCACAACAGCCAATGATGGGATCTACCTCTAAAACTAGTATATCTTATCTCTTTATATCTTCTCTCTTAATACTCTCCTAACTTTGGCTCCTCCACTGTAAAGGCTCCTAACCTTCCCCCTTCTGTCCTAGGTTTTGGCTATTTAGTGTAGTTATAAAGCAAATGCCACCAATTATCCACAGTAACAGCTACACAGATGCCACTGGGAAAATCATCATAATGATCTTCCCTGCCTCCTGCCCCCAGATCAGCTGGTGGTTATGGCAATAGCCTTTTCTAATTGGTCTCTCTCTCAAGTCTCTCCCCACACTCCTCCATCCCCTACACAGCTGCCAAAGTGATTTTCCTAACGCAAAAGAAGAATCCAGTAACAGGCACCCCCCCCCCCCCCCCCCCCCCCCCCCCCCCCCCCCCCCCCCCCCCCCCCCCCGTCCTCACCAGTTCAGCAAAATCTAGTAAGTTTCAAACATAAACTCTTCCATTTGTCATTTAACATATTTAACTACCTTGCTGCAAACTGTCTTTTCAGATTTATTATTCGTTATTCTTCCCTTTACCATATTCTCTGGTCCCCACCTCTTCAACAACCATGAAAATAAAGTTCTCAACATCAAAGTCCTTGGGAGTAGGGGGTAAGGGTGGGGAAAAAGGGAACAGGCATTTATTAAGTACCAATTTCTTGTGTCAAGCATTTCATAAATATCTCATTTGATCTCCATAACAATCCTAGGAGGTAGGTGCTATTATTATCCCCAATTTACAGTTGAGGAAACTGAGATAGACAGAAGTGACTTGCTCAGAGTCATATGGCTAGTGTCTAAGTCTAGATTTGAATTTAGGAATCTTCCTGATTTCAGCAATCTACCACTGTACTAGCAAGCTGCCTTGGCACTGCCAAATGGTTCAACATCAGAAACAGATAAGATTTTATCAGAGGAAATGACATTAAAGACGGTGCATTACCACAGCACCCTAAGGACACCAAGGTATTTTTTCCAGTTTTCTCACAACTGAAACCACCTTTACATGTTATCTCTCCCATTAGAATGTGAGCTCCTTGACAAGCAGTGACTATCTACTTTTCTGGGAAGCAAGGAGGGTATATGGAGAGCAGGGGTGAAGGTCTGGCATACTTCTGAACGATGAGGGGATCAGAGATCTTGGTACTAGTAGTTTAAAAATAACAAGCCATTTTTGAAAGAAATTCAAAGTTCCTGAACCCATGTTCAGGGGTGCATTTCTGGGTAATGGTAAGATCAGGGGCAATGAGCATCCCTGTGCAGAGCTGAGGTAGAGTGGAAGAATGAGTCATGGGAGTTAAACAGATTGAGAAAGTGGGAAGTTAGGGGACTTAGAGGAACATCAACATAAGGGGTACCCCTTGATGACAAAAGGAGTTTGGAGAAAAAAAAGACTATGAATCAAGCACTAAACTCACTGAAAAAGGAAGGAGAATGTCCTGGAATCAATCATTAAGAGCTATCAGAACCTGGATTAGGAAACTAAATTAAGGTATACTGCTATCTATTAGCAGAACCACATTAAGAAAAAAGGATGGATGTATACTGAAAACTTAATGCTCAGTTGGAATCAAAGGCCATTCATTCCTGCTTGTTATTGCTGGATTGTGTTCAGTGACACACAAAGAAATATGACTCCTGCTGAAAAGTTCTCAAGGTAGTGACTTATGACCTATTACTTACTTGTTGTATTGGGTGTCTTTCAATAAAAAGTATCTTAAAAACAATTCATCTGCAAGATCACATTTAATAACCATTTATTAACAGATATTTACAAGGTCACCTTACTGCCCCAAGGACATAAAGATTAAAAAAAAAATAATGTGTCACATTCAATCACATTGTTTTCAGTAAGAGAGATATTAATTCTATTATATAATTACAAGAAAATCATTTCTGGACCATTAGTAAAATGAATTTTTGTATCGTTAGTGAAATAAACATTTTAAAATATTATTTTTAAATTTTCATCTCATTCTTCTTAATTTCTATTTTTGTGTATGTTTATATAATGTATATAACACATTAGTAATATATGTTTATAAGTTATATAAATTATATATATGTAGTACTAGACTAATATGTTACTAATGTGTACTAATATTATACCTCTGTTGTGGTATTGTGTTCAAAAGTCTTTTACTGTTGGGGTGCTGGATTGAAAACATTTGAAGCACCCTGCACCCTCCCATGCTTTGTGGCCTCTGCACACAGCGACGTGACAAATGATTACAAAGAAGGGTCTTTTTTTTTTTTTAACAAAGCTATTTCCTCATTACAGCATTGCACAGTAATGCAACAGGTAGTGCTGAGATCAACTCATATCATGATCTCAAAGGGGACCAGAGAAAAGTCAGACTATGGTACTACCACAGGCAACAGTTCCATCAGCAGAAAGAAAATCAGTACCAACCTCAAGTACAAGAAATACCCTTAAACCTTACTCAGCCTACCATTACCCAAAGGGGTAAAGTATTTGGTCCAGTTAGTATGAGCCTAGGAAAACAAAAAAACAAAAGGATCTCCAGGTAAGCATGAAGCAGTAAGCTTTTAAATGTAGAAACCCAGGCTTCTTCAAATCGGTGATATATTAAAGAAGGCTGGATCTGCTTGCTACTGCCAATCTCTCAAACTTCTACTTTTACTGTCCAAAAAACATGCACGACAAGAATGAGAAATGGAAAAGTGCACCAATGGTTGCCTGTCTGGGTCAAAGAAGCAATAACACAGCCTGCTGATATTGTCTGTGATGCAAAATATTGGTGAATACTACTGGCAAAGGGTCTGAGAGTGAGTTAACAGCAAAAAGATTCAAATCTTGCCTCTCATAATTACTAGCTGTGTGTCCCTAGGCTTAGAGTCTTAGCTTCCTTATCTGCAAAATGGAGGTAATAAAACATCCAAGACTGTGAGAATCAAATGAGATAAGAGATGTAAAATATTTTGCAATTCTTTAAAGCGATACATCAAGCAAAAATGGGAGATTGTGAAGTCTCTGTATTCATCTAAGATTACCGATTCTGAAAGGGCATGGCAGATCAGAAAACAAGGCCAGCTACCCTTATTCTTCTATCCCATTCCTCAGGTAGAACAGAGGCTATTAAAGGACAATGATAATGTTTGCTTTTGTCCACGTGATACCTTGTATGTAATAGTAACAATAAATACTGATGATCATCTAGTCCTTAAGTTATAAATGAGAAAGCTGAGGAGGAGGGGATCCACTAGTTTGTCCAAGGTTACAAAAGCTTGCTAGACTGGAATTCTCACCATAGAGGAAGCTGTACCAGAGATCCAGAAACCAAGAAATAGCCCCATTTACCAACCCTGAGATGGAAAAAGCAGCAAAAGCCTGTGAATAATAGTAAGTTTAAAAACAAAGATGGGAAACTTCAACACATGCTCACTTTTAGAGAAAGAACACACTTCAAAAGATTTCTCCAATTCAAGATAAGCTTATAACTTCTTTCTTTCTTTCTTTCTTTTTTTTTTTTTTTTTAGCCTTATAACTTCTACAGCTGCTAGCTCTGACTCTAGCTACATTTACTGTCATATACCCTGGTCATGAGACCAAAAGAAGAGACCAAAAGTCTTCTAATTTACCTTTGGCCCATATCAGCAAATATGACAGCGGCCCAAATGTATGGTAAATTTTGCTGGGGACAAATTTAATTCGTCAGTACTAACCAGGGTGGGACATAGGGCATCCATATAGAAAGCTCTGGGAAATTTGCTACAAGTATTTATGGTATTTCTAGTATATCTAAAACCCAAAGTAACCTGGAAGAGGGCCAGATTGTTGATGTTTTGGCAATTAAGACATTAAGTTACCGATTTACATTGGTAAAGGCTCTCTATCAGGCTGAAATCACATGAGTCTTCCATCAATCCATTCCAACCCTTCATCTTAATTTAAAAACAACACCCTATTCTCAAAGTGATGGGCAATTAAACATGGAAATTACTGTTGATACAGAGGAGAGTGAGATGAGTGCTAGGAAAAGATCTAAATAATGTACTATTAGAAATTTAAAGGAAAATCACCTTCAACTGGAAAGTCTAGGGTTCAGGAAAAGCATTATGGAGGTAGCAGCACTTGATCTGGTTCATGATGGGGAAGGGGGTATTTTTTTCTAGGCACTGAGCTAAGAACCATGAAATAAATATCGGGAAGTTTATAGGAAAAATCAATCAACCCTCAATGATTTTCAAAAGTTACAGACTGGTTAATTTAATAAGGAAGAAGAGTCATGCTGGTAAACACAAAATGGCACACACAATTTCGTAGAAAAACTGGCACTTGGTTTTGTATGCGAATTGGATTACGAATAGAGAATCTCAGAAATAAAGAACTACATAAAAATACTGTAGCAAAATTCAGAATTCATTTCTATTAAAACTCCCTCCAAAACACAGAAATGGAAAGATCCTTTATTAATAGGATTAAAAGCCTAAAGTTAAAGCCAAGAGCTAGCAATACTGGCAATGATGGAGCAATGGAAGTTTCTCTTATACAAACATAGAAAAATTAAGGATGCTCTTTCTCCCCACTATCAGTTGACACTGTTCTAAAATGCTAGTCAGATCATAGCCATCGGACTGGCAAAGAGAGGCAAAAAAGGAAAATGATAATATGTAATGGGCTGAGGCTTGAGTTGATGCACTGAGGTCCCAAGCACTAAATAGTAATTGGACTATACTCTATTAATATACATGCTTGGATAAAGAATGGCCCCCGCCCACTCTCTGTGCAAGTCCTGATGTGTTGTATAGGAAATGACGATTTTGGTGGGTGGAGGAGAGAGACAGGAAGAGAGGTAGGGAGAGATTGGGCCTGGGTTCTATGCTGGTGGTGCTGGTCTCGTGGCTTCTGGTCTAGCTAGCTTCTTGATTCAACTGCACACATTGCTATCTCCGATTCTCTTCCGCCTCCGATCTTTCTTCAATGAGAATAAAGATTCACGATTTCCCCCTAACCTGAATTCCTGACTCCGTCTGATTTTAAAAATATGCAGTCATCACAATAATATTAGAAAAGCTATAGGAAAACAGAGACATGATTTCACTGTTGGTGAAGCCATTCTGGAAAGTAATTTGGAATTATGCTCCCAAAGTCATTAATATGCATATCTTTTGATCCAGATATAACACTACTAGGCTTATACTGTATTCTAAAAAGATCAAAGAGAGAAGAAAAGGGTCCATCCATACAAAAATATTGTAGATCTTTTGGTAATAGAAAATTTAAAATGTGAAATTAAAAGGGTACCCATTAATTAGGGAATGGCTGAACAAACTATGGCATATTTATAAGGAAATATTATTTTGCCATAAGAAATGATGAAAATATTTGTAATGGGCTGAAGCTCGAGTTGATGCAGAGTCCCAAGCACGTGAGGCTAAATAGCAATTGGACGATACTCTATTAATATATGTTTGGAGAAAGAATGGCCCCGCCCACTCTCTGTGCAAGTTTTGATGTGTTGTATAGGAAATGACATAGAGACGATTTTGGTGGGTGAAGAGAGGCAGAGAGACTGCTGGTCAGGTACGTGTCCCAACTGCTCTCACTTCCTATTGCCATCCCCCTTCACCTCAGCAATGAATAAAGATCCAGGATTTTCCCTGAATTCCTGACTCTGGCTGATTTTAAAATACGCGGTCATCACAAATATTTTAGAGAAACTTAGGAAGAACTGCATGAATAGATGCAGAGTTCTGTGAGCAGAATTAGGAAAACGATTTATACAATAACAATAACACTCTAAAGACAAAACAACTTTGAAAAACTTATAAGAAATCTAATCAAGGAAATGACCAACCATGATTCAAGTAGCATGTTATTCACTTCCCAATAGAGAAGTGACAAACTCAATAGAAGAATGCTTTGGACATGGCCAATGCAAAACTTTTCTTTTTTGCTTAACTAAGAGTATTTGTGGTACAAAGGGTTTTGCATTTTCTTTTTTTTCCAACTGGGGAGAAGAGGCAGTGAGAGAAGATTAATGCTTGCTAAATGAAAAAAGTAATTTTTAAAAAATGCTAGGCAGGGCATCAAGAGGAGAAAATTGGAGGCATAAATAGAAGCAACCAGGAGAAAAAATCATATCTATTTGCATATGGTTTACTTAGAAAACCCCAGCAACTCGGTGAAGAAAATAAATGAGAAGATTAATGGCTTCAGTAAAATAACAAGATACAGAATAAAGTCTCAACAATCATTGATATTTCTATGTAGAATAACAAAACCTAGAGAAAATGCTAAGAGAAATAGCATTCAAAATAAATACAAAATGTATAAGATAATCTGAGAACTATTGAGACAGAGACAGTCTGGCAAAGTGGATAGAGACCAGTCTTATAGTTCAGAAGTAATCAGTGGCTCAAGCAAGCAGCACGTTCAATTTTGGAGTTGCTGATCACCAATAGGACAGGAAATTTCTACAAAGGGAGTTCCTCGTACTGATGAAAACATGTCTGGACGAAAAAAAATCTACCATCAAAACACAGGATAAATAGAAAACTGATAACATTTACTGAAGTGCTTACTATGTATTAAACACTATATTAAGTATTTGTATAAATTAAACTATAAAACACTTTTTAGAATAAAGACTTATATCATTGGAGAGATATTCAGTACTCGTGATTGGACCTTGCCAATATGGTAAAAATGCTGATACTAATTCAATTTATAGATTTAGTGCCATGCCAAATTACCAAAGGGTTACTTTATGGAACCGGACAAAATAATAACATACATTTTGAGAACAAAAGGTCTTTAATTTCAATGACTTTTAGAAGTGGGAACAAAAGGAGAGCAACATGATCAAACCTCAAACTACATTTTGAAACAGCAACAATCAACAAAAAAGCTTTGGTCTTGGTTAAAAACATACACCAGAAAAACAGATTGATGGAAGAGACTAGAAAAAACAAAAACTAGAAACAATTAAAAACAATAGCCCAGTGTCTGCTAAATATAAGAACATAAATTACCAAGAGAAGGACTCCCTATTTGGCAACAATTGTTGGGAAAATTGGGAAGCAGTTTGACAGATTAGCATCTTATGCTATATCCCCCAATAATCTCTGAACAGAGAAGCAACTTAAAAATAAAAAGATAAATCATTTTTTAAAAATTAAAGATGACAAAGGAAATACATTTCATAGCTATAGTCAAGGGAAGAATTTTTTAACTATGAGGGAAATGATCAGAGAAGACAAAATAGACAATTTCAATTACATAATATTAAAATGTCTTGCATGAACAAAATCAGGGCAGACAGAATAAGAAAAGAAACCATTAGATGGAGGAAAAAACCTTTGTATCAAGTATCTTTGCTATAAGTCTGATACATAAAACATATTGGAATTGACAAATATTTGAGACCAAAAGTCATTCTCTAAGAGAGTATTGTTAATGAAACATAATTCCTTTCAGCAGAAATGCAGGAGAGTAAAGGCTACAAGGGCTAAAATATTTGCAAAGTCAGATGCTCAACATATCAGTAATTTATATTTAACTTTTGTCCTTCTTTGTCAACAAAAGAATCAAATTTTAGGCTAAGGAGATGGGGAAATTATTTTACATCAGAAATTACTAAGGCAGAAACAAAAAGCATCAATAAAAGCCTATTTAAAAAAAGAATTAGAAGAAAGGGCAGAAATGAGAAGATGATTACCTAAGAATCATCAAAAGAATCAAGGGCCCCCATTATTGTTTAGATATTTTTGATGAACTTTTGATAATGTCACCTCACATTCAGAAATTATTTGAATTTGTGGTCTGTGAAACCTTTTGTCCGTACTGAAAATTTCCTATTTCTGGACATTTAAGAGATCTCTTAGAATTATAATCACATGTTCTTTCAGTGACTTGAGACAGTGTCTTGCTAGACTTCCCTCTTTCATTTCTGTTCAAAAACAATTTGAAAATGCTTATATTCTTAATCATTTCACCAAGTCTTTTTTCCCACCAAGTTTTTAAAAGGCAATATTTACTCTAAAGCATTTTTAAATGGAGAGATGGAAGGAACTGGGAAATGAAAAGATACTAAATAGATACATTTCTTTTGTTTTCTTTCTTTTTTTTAAATCCAGCAACACTGCCCTTTTGTTAGCACTCTAAACTCATTTGGACAAGCTGAGAACTCTGGAAACCAATTATGATTTTCAAAATCCTCAAGAATAAACTGGAATACTGCAAAGGTAAACTTCTGACAGCCTCCCCCCCAACTCCCCCAGAACACAAACATGGCAGCTCAGATGACAACCTCCAAGCATAAGGCTGTCAATGATCTCTGACCTGTCAGATTTGATGACTCTTTTCAGTGGGCATCATTCTTGACCTCTCTGCTGCACTGACACTGCTAAGCACTATTTTCTCCCCAAGGCTCTCTTCTCTGGATTTTCCTACTCTGTTCCTGTATCCTTTCCTAAGTGTCCCTGGTTAGCTCATCATCAATATCACGTCCCTAATTAGGTGTTCTATAAAAGTCTGTCCTGGGCCCTCTTCTCTCTCTACATTCTTTGGTGATTTCATCATTTCTCGTGGCTTTATCATCTGTACTCAGATGACTACATCTATCTAATCGGCTCCCATTTCTCCCCTGAACTTCAAGTCTCCATTTCCAAAGGAATGTCCTGAAGATATCTCAAAGTCCAAGGGCTTCAAACAAAACTCGCTGTCCTGTCCTACAACCCTATGCCTCTTCTAGACTTCCCTATTTTTGTTGAGGCCACCAGCATTCTTTCAGCCTCACAGGTTCATAAACTCAAATCCTCGTTCTCATCTCACATGTATTCAACCAACTGCCGGATCTTACCATTTCTAATTCCACAGTACCTTCTTTCTCTCTACCATTGTCTAGGCCCTCAAAACCTCTCTCTCAGACATTGGCCTCCCTGCCTCAAATCTCTCCCTATTCCAATCTATCCTCACAAAGCTGTTAAAAAGGGATTTTCCTTAAGCATAGATCTGACCATGACATTCCCTTATTCAATTAACTCCAGTGGCTCCCTATCACCTCTAAGATGAAACTGAAGCTCCTCTGCTTTTTAAAGCCCTCTGTAACCTAGACCCAACCTATCTTTTCAGCTTCACTGTACTATTACTTCCCCTCTCATATTCTAACAGTCCAAATTTTCCATTTCTCACACACAGTATCCCATCGCCTCTACCTGCGCCTTTGGTAGCGGCCATTTCCCATGCTAGAAATTAATTCGCTCTTCATCCTTGCCTCCTAGTATTTCTCTCTTCCTCCAAGACATGGCCTAAGTACTACCTTCTATACAAGACCTTTTTTGATTTTCTGTCTCTGCATAACATATATTTAACTACTTTGAATTTTGTTAGCATTCTTTTTATATTTGTTGTCTCTATATTTCCATATGAACTTATTTCTCTACTAGAATGTAAGCTCCTTGAAGAGGAAGAATTATTTCATCGCTTCTGTTTTTAACCATAGTGCCTGATTCTATTTTTTTCTTTTTTTATTATAGCTTTTTATTTACAAGTTATATGCATGGGTAATTTTACAGCATTGACAATTGCCAAATCTTTTGTTCCAATTTTTCCCCTCCTTCTCTCCATCCCCCCCCCCCCCCCCCCCCCATGGCAGGTTGACCAATACATGTTAAGTATGTTAAAGCATAAATTAAATACAATATAAGCATACATGTCCTAACAGTTATTTTGCTGTACAAAAAGCTGATTCTATTTCTTAATAAAAGTTTGCTGACTGATAAATCCAGAGAAGAAAGGAAATCTTTAGCAGGATGAACTGGAGAATGCAGGATTAATATATTAGAAGATAATCTGAGCCTGGATCCCAGGTCTACTTCTTATGACATATGTGTCCTTCCTGGTCCTCAGCTTTCTTATTTATGAAAAGGCAGATTTGGACTCCAGGGTCTCTGAGGTCCTTCTCAGTCTGAAATGCTACAATCCTTGCTACAAAAAGGAACTGTGTCGAACCGAGAATTAATTTAGAGTTAAAGTTAGCAGTATCAAACTGAAACAGCAACAGGGGTATAAAATACTACGTAAGAGTCTTGAGGGCCACAGACTGACTTAGAAAATGATCTATTAACATTATCTATGTTCTACATATTTTTATTTGATTAAATATTCCGCAGTTAAACTTTAATCTGGTTCAGACTACAATGGGCATTAGGGAGGGTTGCAGATTGCAATGGAGTATTTTGATATCTCTGGCTTACAAGATAATGGATTTGAACTAGTGACAACCAGATTTTTGTGAAGGAATTAAAAGCACACATGGCTGATTTAAAGACTGTCTATTTTCTTAACCTGTGAATAAGTTAGAAAAATTGGCAAAATGCATGGGATATAATCAGTTAAGTGTGTGAAATTAGGAATCTAAAGAAACTCTTTGGTTTGGGTAGATTTCCACTTCAATTTAGCTATTTGTCCAAACCCAGTACCACCACCAATAATCCTCAACAGCAAATAATTTAATACAGTATACGAAGCATGCGTGAATGTTAAATAATAAGACTGAAAAATCTGCTTTCAAAGGATCCATTATTTCATTGACAGAAGTATTTTACTCTACTGGTAGAAACCAACATCTTCTCCTCTTCCTTGATTCTTGTCCCTGCCTCTGTAAATCTTACAAAAAGTTAAACTACTCAGCCCAATAGAGGCCTTTCTAGGGTTCACACACTTTATAAATCAGAACCAGAAGGGTCTTAGAAGTCTAATCCAAACTTTTCATAAGTCACAGAGGCACTTAGTGGGAGATCTGGGATTTCAACTCAAGGCCTCTGACTCTTTAAGTCCCCTGCCCTTTCCACTGACTCTAAACACCTCCTACTCCTCCCAACTTCTCTCTCAAGGTCTAGGGTATCACTGGCCTTCTCATTCCCCAGTTTCAAAACTTCCATGTCATCCCCACTCTCCTCACACAGGAATCACTTGCCAAATTCTGTTTCTCTCCAACACCTCTTTCTTCCATCCCCTTCTCCGTCCATCTGCTATGCTTTGATCAATCAGGCTCCCTTCCTCTAATGACCATACAACTCCTCAATAATGTTTTTGATACAGTTCTCTGCAACTTGCACACCCAAATGATCATTGTTCTTTTTAAGCAGCCACCACAGTCCAATTTATTCTAATGCTTTAATAATCTCTCTCAAAAGTATCTCTGTACCTTCCCAAGGTCGATGAGCTACAGCATAATCTCCTAAATATACTCCACAGTTGTATATCTTTACCCCAGACAGTGGATTTGGTTTTTGACAAAACCCAAAGGTCAGAGCCAATGTGGTATAGTGGAAAAGATGCCACATTTGGAGTCAGGGGATTTGGGTTCAAAGTCTAGTTCTGTCACTCAGGTGTGACTTTGGATATGCCATTTAAACTCTCCAGCCCTCAGTTTCTTTATCTGTAAATTGAAGAATTAAGTCCCTTCCAGCTCTAGATATGTGATCCTAAGATCACAGAAAGCCAAGACTAATGAACAAAGTATATGTTCAGTCTCAGAAAAATAATTTGGGATCAACCACTTTCCTAATGTGGCTCAAACTGATTCTGAAAGCAGCCCCAAAATGGTTTCAGAAATGGTAACATCATTGGGTCAGGCAAAAAAGGCAACCTGTGATTTTGTCACAGATTAGGAATTCTCTGTGTTTTACAGACTTAGAGTTGTCTGGAGCACTGAGAGGTTAACTGACAGCTACTGTGAGCTGTTGAATAGAGCCAGAGAAAGTCCTGCAGCTGTGCTGACTAGATACACTACAAACTTATGTTATCTAATCTCCAGGGAGGCTTTGCTATAGCAAGAAATCTTTTATTTTCCCTAACTGATTTTCTGGTCAGCTAGGTGACACTGCAGTAGATAGAGATAGAACACTGGGCTTGGAGTCAGGAAACCTCCTGGAAACCAGCCTCAGAAACTTCCTAGCTATGTGACCCTGGACAAGTGATTCGACCCTGTTTACCTCAGTTTCCTCATTTATAAAATAAGCTGCAGAAAGAAATGGCAAACCGCTCCGGTATTTCTACCAAAAAAAACCCCAATGAAGTCACAGAGTCGGACACAATTGAAAAAACCCAGCAACAACAAAATGATTTACCACCACACTCTCCACATACATTTCCAGCCTTCCCTTCATTCTTCAAGGCTCCAACAGCATCTCTTTTGACATATACTCTTAGCTAGGCTCTTGCTTCAAATTTTTCTGAAAAAAAAAACTTGAGATTCCCTAGCAAAAACTCCCTCTTCTTCCCTTCCTCTCACAACCCCCTGACATAATGATTTTACTCTTACCTCTTCCATACCAGTCTTAACAAGGTGGTCCTTCTCATTAAGGTCAACTCTACACTCACCCTTGATACTATCCCCTCTTCTTCTTCAGTAAAATGCTTCTACTTTCATTCACCTTCTCTAATATTCAATCTTTTCCTATCGGTTCCTTTCTCACAGCTTTCAAATATATTCAAGTCTCTCCCATTTGCAAAAAATCCTCATTACATTCTATACTATCACCTTGTATTTCTACTCTTTTTCTCAGCTAAACTCCTTGAAAAAGCAATACATACATGGTGCCTCCATTTCCTCTCACTTTCCTAAGTCTCTGCAATCTGACTTCTAACCTCAACATTTCACCAAAATTGCCCTCTCCAAAGTGACCAATGATCTCCTAAAGACCATATGTAATGATCTTTTTTTCCCAATTCTGATCCTTCTTGACCCCTCATTAACCTCTGATACCCTTGATCACCCTCTTCTAGAAGGTCTCTTTTCTCTAGGTTTTTGGGAGACATCATGAGATCCAGCCCTATTTAATCTCCCTCCAAAGTTCCAAGCCTGCATCACCAATTTTCTCCTAAACATTTCCAATTAGATACCCTATAGGCATTTAAAATTCAACTCGTATAAGACAAAACTCATCTTCCCTCAAAACCTTTTCCCAAACTTCCCTATTAACATCAAACACATTACCATCCTTGTTATCCAGTTTCATAACTTCAGGGTCATCCTCACTTCTCACTCATACAATCACTTACCAATACTGTTTTTCTACAACCTTCCCTAAATCTATCCCCTTCTCACTCACAAAACTAGTACCTAAATTCAGGCCTTTGTTTTACCTAGACCAGAGCTGCTTAAACTTTTCCCACAGGCAGCTTGAGCCAGAGAATGACCCCAGGACATACAAATCAAACATTTGCTGATGAGAAATCAGAATTTTATGACCCCATCCCACCCCCCTACACACATTTAGTCACATGAACCACAGTTTAAGAAGCTAGGACCTAGATGACAACAACAGCTTTCTCTTTGGTCTCCCTGACTCAAACCTCTTCCCATGCCAATCCACCTTCCACATATTTCAAAAGCATGTCAATTCTCCCCCCCCCCCCCAATAAACTCGTGTGGCTTCAAGAATCAATTACAAACTCCTCTGCTAGGTGTTTAAAGATCTGTCCAATTTGGCCTCAGCTCCTTCCTACCTTTCTATTTCACTTCTCTCCCTTCTTTATCCAGCCACACTAACCTACTTGCTGTTCCATGCACTCATTACATCTCTCATCTCTACACCTTTGGGTTGGCTGTCTCTCACACTTAGAATTCACTCCTTCCTCACTTCAGGCACCCTCTGGTTTTCTTTAAAACTCAGTTCAATCACTACTTTCCTCATGAGACCTTTCCAAACCTCTACAGCTGGTACTACACCCCCACGAAAACTATCTTGTATTTATTTTGTGTATATTCTGTATGTGTGTACACACATGCATGCATATATGTTCACATACACAGGTATGTATACATTGTCATTGTTCAGTCTTTGTAGTCTCGTCTGACACTTCGTGAGCCCACTTGGGGTTTTTTTTTGGCAGAGATCCTGGGGTGTTTTGCCATTTCCTTCTCCAGCTCATTTTCCTATGAGGAAACTGAGATAAATAGGGTGAAGTGACTTGCCCAGAGAAACACAGCTAGTATGTCTGAATCCGGATTTGAAGTCAGGTCTTCTTGACACCAGGCCCAGTGCTCTATCCGATGTGCTATCTAACTAACATGTGTGGTGTGTATATGTGTATGTGTGTGTAATATACATGTATGTATGTGTGTATATGTATATATGTGTGACTGTTCTTAGATGGCAGAGACTATTTCACTTTTGTCTCTGTCTTTCCAGTAAGTGCTGATCGGAAGCGCTTAATAACTGTGTTCGAATTGATTGTTATTTCAGCATCAGGGCTCGGTTCCAAATTCTCCTGACTCCGAGACTGGCTCTTCATCCGCTATGCTATAGTGCTTCTTAACACATTTATACAGCAACAAAAAAAGTCAATGGGAACTGAGGCCACATTAGGGAAGGGATATAATCCAAGCCTAGGAAGGTGACAGTCTAACCATACTGTGCCATAGTCCCACTACATTCAGTCAGAAGTATCACATTTTAGAAATCTGGAGAGCACCCAGAAAGGGGTAACAAGAAGAGTGAAAGGTCCCAAGAGCGTACAATAGAAAATGGTTGAAAAAACAACAGATATTTAAACCAGAGAATGCTTAGGAGGAATGAGATAGCTGTCCTATGGAAGATAAGACCAGTTTTTCTTGACCAACAAGGGCAGAATTAGGAGCAAAGGCGCGAGTTAAGATTCAGAAATGACATATAAGGAGAAACTTCCTAACAATCAGAACCATCCAAAAGTGGAATGGATTTGACTCAAGAGGTAGGAAATGAATGAACCCTCCCTGAAGGTCTATAAGCAAAAAGCTTGACCAATTATTGAGGATGTCATGTTAATTCTGGACGAGATGGTGTCTAATGTCCCTTCCAACTTTAGATCTTTCTAATCATGTTTGCTTAGGGATATATTAAAATAGTTTGGATTTCCTGAGCACACAGCAAATTAAAGACAAGAAATTCAGATTATCCTTGTTATTGTATACTTCTGCCAGAAAATCAAAGTCTAACTGGAATAAGAAGAGGTAGGAGATAGCAATCATTCTTAAAGTTCTCCCTCAAATCTCCCCTGAATTTCAATGACAATTCATTCTCTCAAAGTAAGGGAAAAGCTCACACTTACTCAAAAGCTGTTTTCTTATTTATAGATAGGTTAAGTGCAGGTTTTCAAGTCTGTAAGTAGGGGGGGGGGGAAGGTTTCTCTATATGGATTTGAAGTATTTTAACTTCTAAAATTATCTGGCAAAATATGTTTGCCCAAAAAACATTACCAGATCATAGAATTTAGTTAGAAGAGGCCTTTGAGATCATTTAGTCCAAGACCTCTCAATTTATGTTTGAAGAAACTGGGACTCACAGAGGGAATTAAATAGCAAAGCCAGGATTCCAAGGAAGGTCTTTGAACTATAAATCCAAGGCTCTTCCATGCCATCATATAATAAGCAACTTCAGAACGAAAACAGAATAAACCTTAACCATTTTTCAATAGAGACATTAAAGGAGAGGACAAACAGCAGTAGCCAATGTCTAGCTTCCCTATTTAGAATACTTAGGAGTTTGTGGAATTCCAGGGACAACTTTCTCTAAAGCCTTTCCACGAGATGAAAAAGTGGTTTCCTGTTCCGTTTTTCTTACCCATTTAGGATATATGAAATACCAGAAAATTAAATGTGTCTGAGCACAAAAGCAACAGGTTAAAGAAACTGTACTGATCCCCACACCAATAAATACAAACTGATCACAAGGAAGACTGACCGGGAAAACTGCAAAGTCAAGAAAAATGCAGTTCTTTCCTTTCACCCTTAGCTACCCTCTCTTATGTCTTTTTCCTTTTCTGGGGATATTGGCTAGGAGGAAAGCTGGACAGGTGTAGAGAGGCTAAGGGGAGGGGATTAGAAAGGGAAAGGAGGAGGAAGGAAAAGAAGAAGGAAAGGAAGAAAAGAAGAGGTGGGAAAGAGGAGAATGAGGAAATCAAAAGGGAGGAAAAGAAGAAACAGAAAAAAAGGGGAAATTGGGAAATGGAGGAAAAGAAAGAAGAAAGACGGGGAAAGGAATGGGAAAAAGGGAAGGAACAGAAGAGGGGGTCTCGAGAAAGAAAGGAGAGAAAAATATGGGAAGGGGGAGAAAAAGAGAGAGGAGACAAGGGGGCAAGAGGAGAAAAAGAGAAAAGGAAAGAAGGCAGAGAAAACGAAGAGTGAAAGAAGGGGGCAAGCACGTGGGTGCCCAGCTAGCCCGCTCACCCCGGCCTGGGCCTGACAGCGAGCGTTCCGCACCTTGGCGCTGGGCTGCCCGCGCGTGTGTCCGGCCGTCCGTCGGTGGGTCCCGAAAGGGGCAGCTGGGGCCTGTGGGCAGGGAGGCCGAGGAGTCAGGCTGAGGAAGCTCGGGGATCCGCTGCCGCCTCTTCCTTCAACTCCACAGAAAGGAGTGTCCTCGCCTCCCGAGCTGGAGCCAAGGCTGCTCCAGCTGCCTGACGCACCTCGGCCCCGGCCACCGCCACCACTGCTGTTGCCAAGGCTGCTCAGCGCCAGGGGCCTCACTCCGCCCCCTCACGACCCCCTTCCCTTTCCTCCTCCCTTTCCCCACCCCGCCAGCCTCCCTCTCCTCCCCTCCCTCTCCTTTTCCTCTCCTCCCACGGGTTCTCGAAGGGGGTCCTGTCACGTGACCAGCCGGGGGGGGGGGGGAGGACGGAGTAGGGAGGAGGTGGGAAGCGGGGGGCGGGTGCTGGGTGGACCCAAACTAAGGCGACAGGAAAGGGTCTCCTCCTTGCCCCGGTCTCTCTTCTCTTACGTGATTGGCTGGGAAAAATTGCCCCTGTGGCTGTCGGGAAACCTCTTCAGTCTTGGAGGGCCCGGGAAGCCCCAAGAGCTGCTGGGAGTTGTAGTGTACAATGTAGCGGGGCGGGGCGGGGCGGGGATGAGTGGATAACTTCACTTTCTAAACTGCACTAGAGGCAAAACGGGATCTCCTGGGAAATGTAGTTCAGAACCCCGGGATTTCCTTGAGATAGTTCCTCTTTTTCGTTTCAAGCGGGGAAAACCCACAGTAGAAATTTTCCTCTAGGGTCTTTGCCGCAAATGACCTTCCAGACAGTTTAAACTGAGAAGAGCATAGAAAGTGTCTGAAGGTGAGATAAAGTAAAGAAAAAAATGCCATTCTGAGCACAATAATTCTATAGGTTCTTCATCTGGCCGTCACTGTAAGGTTCTTCACGGATACACTCTCTTAAGTTAGAGGGGAGCAAAAGCATTAGAGCAACACCCCCTTTACTCGTGTTTAAAACTGTCGGTTCCGGGCGACTTCCAGACTATGGATATTTCGTGTACTCCAGCAGCCTAAAACTGCAATCAAATAAAATGTACTAAAATGAACCCGACACACTGAGTGATATACAGATGGTTTGGTTGGTACGTCTTCCTCTTATCTGCCTTAGCTCCTCTGTGTCATTTCATTACCATAAAATGTCTGACCTGGAAGGGGTCTTAGTCCAACTGAGGAGCAGAATGAGGAAGTAATTTGCTTCAAGTTATATGGCTAGTTAGTTATCAGTGCAGTTGGGTCTCAGCCCCCTCCTCCCTCAGATCAGAGTTCTTTCCACAACACTGCACTAAAATCCCACGATGATTATTGAAAGTTCGGAATTGGACGGCAGGAAGACTTGAAATGAAGTCCCATTACAGACATATTATATATTAGCTGTGTAATCCCTGTAACCTTTCTCCATTTCTTTGGAAGTGGGGGAAGGGAGAAGGGAAGGAGTGAAATTGGGTAGAAAGCAAGAGGGGAAGAAGGGAAAATGTCATTCATTCTACTACCACACCCTGCTTGGAACATAGAATTACTAACAACAGCCGCTTCTGCTGATATGCCAGACACGAAGCCTTGGAAAGAAGTGGAAATGACTGAGGCTGGGTGAAATGATTGCTCCTATCTCAATTTTAGTGAATTTCTTCTGGAGTGAGATCCAAGCGGCGGCTGTTCACCAATGGCGTCCACAGGAAGGCTGATGTTAATAATCCCCATCCCTGGAAGCCATTATGAGTAATACTATATGGACAGCAAGAGGACAGAACTGGCAAAGAGGAGCTTAGTGAAGAGGGCAGTATGTCTGTTGGGGTTCAGGGGGACGCCAGAATACAGGTATTCTGGACCAGTGATGCCGGTGTTACAAAAGAACTGTGGAGGTTTAGATTATCTCCAAATCAAGAGGCAGATTTTTATTGTGAACGTAATGCCAATTAAAGCTGGCTATATTCCAGGAGAGGAAGGTACCAAAGAGCAGGAAGCAAGCAGGTAAATTTATAGGGATTTGGGGAGCCCAGAATAGAGCAGGGTGACTGACATCATGGGAGGGGGTTCACAGGATGGGTGGGAACTTTGGCAGTGGGACTAACAAGGACTCCCTGTTCATCTCTCATGAAATTAAGAAGTGCTCATCATTTGAGTCCAGGTGCAAGATAGAAGCTCAGGCTTTTGGATGACAAAAATCTCTGGAGAACAGCTGAGTGAAGATATCAGACCCAGCTCTCTTTCTTTCACCACATTCTCCAATACATTTCATTTTCCGCACATTACTCCCCAAAGCTACATTCCTAAGGTGTCTATATCATTCCCAAGGCCAGGTGACCTGGGTTCCTTGAAAAGTATTAGGGTCTTTACTACTATTGGGGTTTCTACTACACCATTCCCAAGGCCGGGTAGACTGGGGGTTATTTGCTCAATATTCCTAAGAGTTGTACCACATCACATCCATCCTGCAATAAAAACTAAGTATTTACCAGTCACTAGGCACTGTACTGGGCGCCAGGGATACCAATACAGTTAGAGAGACAACATGATTTTATTGGTATACAAAAGACATAAGACAAATCAGGAGCAGTATAACCTTGGAGTGCAAGCCAGCTTCGGGGAGGCTGTGGGACCAGGAAAAGCCTCTTGTAGTAGGTGATGCTTGAACTAAAACTTGGAGGAAACCAGGCTGTCCAGGAGTGGAGGTGAGGGGGTCATGCATTCCAGGCATGGGGACAATTAATGCAAAGGCATGGAGATGAGATAACAAGACATCACAACTATGAGTCCCGATAAATATAAATGGAATCACACAGTTCTTATGGATCCCAGAGAATGAAGCTAAATCAGCGTTCAGCCAAATCAGAGAAAAAAAATGTCAAGTCGGAGTGGACGGAAGTCTGGAATCATATTTAGACGTCTAGACTGGTCAAAAGGGCAAGGGAGTGGGGGGGGGATCCAAGCACAGAAATGGGGGTCAGGGACCAGAGACTTAGACCTAAGTGATCAGCTAAGACTGGGGGGAAATTAGTAAAATGATGCACTGGACTATTGATCCTAGAACTGGGACTGGTTGCCCTCTGCCCCGGTTTTAACAGGCTTTAAAGCATGTCTGTGGCTAGCAGAGGGCAAAGTCCTCTGGTAAACAGCTGCTCGGTTGAAACAGCTGTTATGCTTATGTTACTAAAGAATGAAAAAGAGAGGCTCTTTTCTCTTTGAAGCCTAGAAGGGTATGTTGTAGCATCCTCTTGGATTCAGAGTGGAAAATCAAGTTATATAAATACAGTTCCTATTTTGGGAATGTCGAATAAATCTTAGCTAGCATGTCAAGTGCAATTATGGAGATGGCTTTGCTTAATGATTCTCAGAGTATCGATATCTAGTGAGGTTTGGAATAAGAAGACGCTCACCGAAGGTGTCACAGAAAGTGTCCTTCATGAATTCCAAATAGAAAAGAAGTTTCCTACAGAGGATGAGGCCCTTCAGATGCTACTGCTTTGAATTCTATTAAGTCTCAGAATTCCTCAATGGACTTTATGGACTAGCCATTGACACTGGGGAAAATTTTCTTTTGTAAATTTTTAAATGTATTTTAAACTTACATTCAAAATGAGAAATATATTTAAATATATTTTAAAGTTAAACTCAAAATGAGCAAAGAAAAAAAATAACATTGCCATGTATACATCAGGACATAAGAAAGAATTCTATCTGAAATAATAAAGGGAAAAAATGAATGAAAAAGGATCAACACCCAGATTAAAATTTATACTTAGACTGAGTGCTACAGAGGATGAGGCCCTTCAGATGCTACTTTTTGGATTCTATTAAGCCCCAGAATTCCTCAGTGGACTTTATGGACTAGCCATTGATATTGGGGAAAAGTTTTCTTTTGTAAACTAGCCATTGACACTAGGGAAAATTTTCTTTTGTAAATTTTTAAATGTATTTTAAACTTACATTCAAAATGAGAAAAGAAAAAAAATCAACATTGCCATATATACATCAGAACATAAGAAAGAATTCTATATAAAATAATAATGGGAAAAAATGAATGAAAAAGGACCAATGCCCAGATTAAAATCTACACTTAGATGGAGTACTACAGAGGATGAGGCCCTTCAGAGGCTACTATTTGGATTCTATTAACCACATTTCAATCCAAAATGCCTCATGGGATTTACTAATGCCCAAAAGATCACTGAAGTCAATAATCCCACATAGGTTTGATAAGCAGCTGATTTAGTATTCAAAAATAGGTAGTAACTTTATTACCTCTTCCTATAAAGGAAATACCACAACAGGAAAATCTCTCTAATATATCTTCCACACAATTGTCAAACTCATTATCCTAAGACATGGGTCTGACTATGTCAAATCCCTGCTCAAGAGTCTTCTTCAGTGACCTACTGCTTCATGGGTAAAGGAAAGACTCTGGTTTCACCTCTACAATCTGGCTCCAACCTACCTTTCCATTCTTATTTCATGTTAGGGGAAGGAAAGTGAATAAGTATTTATATAGCGCATAGTATGTACCAGGCACGGTGCCAAATGCTTGACAAACATTCTTTTAATCTTCAGAACAACTTAGAGAGGTAGGTGTTGTTATTACTCCATTTTTAGTTGAAGAAACTGAGGCAAACAGAAGATGTCTTGCTCAAGGTTACAGAATTCAGGATCACACAGTTTGAGGTCAAATTTGAACTCAGATTTTCAGGTCCTTGAACTGCAGACCTAATATTTTACCTTTTTACTTGCCTTACTCTCCTTCACACATTGTGGAACCCCACAAATAAGCTTTCCGGGTTCAAGGCACTCCATGGGTCCAAATCCATTCAAAACCTTTACTCACAAACACTCACTGACGTGTTTACTTCTTCTCAAGTCAGCCAGAAGACATAATTAGTTCCAAGCAAATGTATTTAAGTAAATAGTACAGTCAAAAAATTGGCACTAGAATATTCCCCCCATAAACCTAAGGTACATTTTCCCCCAAAATACACATGACAAAACCCAATCACTCTTGTGGGAACAACACCCAGAAGTGCTTGCTGGGAGGAGGACCCTGATGATGCCTGAGAAATTCCCTTATGTGTGAAAATCTTACATCTCAGGGATGGATCACACATACATTTATCTCAGTTTCCTTGTAAGACTTATGAAGCCAAAAGAGTGAGAAAGAGTGAGTAAAACCCCAAATTGTACTGGGCCTTTCATGTTACGGAGTTTCCGATACAAGGATTTCAATAGATAATGAAAGATGGAGGGCCAACTCTATGTATTGAGATTTTCCTGTTCTGTTATTTCCTTTATGGGAAGCAGTAATAAAGTTACAACCCATTTTTGGAACACTGAGTTAGCTGGTTACCAAAATGATGTGAGAGTAGTGACTTCAGTGATCTTTTGGGCATTAGTAAATCCCATGAGGCATTTTAGACTGAAATGTGGTTAATTGTCAAGTTTTCAGCCTGTTTGGTAGAGGAAAGATTAAGAGAAAGCTTCCTGCTGAAGAGTGGAAATAGAGGATGAGCTCCAAGGCCTTTTTTTATGAAGAATGGCCACCAAAGGGAGCAAGAGAAAACAGAAAGTTTTATCATACAAGGATGAACAGTCTCACTTTGCTGCTCCTGCAATTGGTCTTCCATTTTAGCTTTGTGTCTTACTTTAGTATAAATCAGAGCTTCTTAAACTTTTTCCACGTGTGACTTTTTTGCTTGAGAAATTTTTATGTGACCCCAGGTATATTGTTATATAAAACAGGTATACAAATCAAAAACTTACTGATAATAAATTATACAGAAATTTATTTTAAAACAATTCTTTGGTATACATATATTTTACCATTTATTAAAGATGAAAGCAAATTTGCAAACTAATAAGATGGATACACTTATTTTTAATGTAAAGAATTAAACTTGGCAGAATATTTGATATCTTCTACTGTTGCCAAATTTTTTGTGACCTCCACATTCAGTTACATGACCCAATATGGAGTCGCAACTCACAGTTTAAGAAGCTTTGTCATAATCTAGGGGAGGGGGGAGGGGGAAGGAGGGGAAAAGTTGGAATAGAAGGTTTTGCAAAGGTCAGTGCCGAAAAATCACCCATGCATATGTCTTCTAAATAAAAAGCTATAATAAAAAACGAAAAGAAGGAAAATACAATGTGTTGTCTAATGTAGACTGGTTATATGAAGTTGTTTGGGAAAAAGAATAGGAAATATACAAAAGCAGGTGGCCTTAATGATATATTCATGGATACATATGTAATATTAAAAGGGTTATTTAAAGCTAAAAAAGAGAAGAAGCTCTGGCATAGAGTATGCTGGGACCACAGAGGATCCTTCCAAGACAAGCTTGGTTTTTCAAGGCTATTCGGGGGTAAGGTAGAGTGTCCCAGTACAAGAAAGCAGCGCTGGTGAGCTAGTTTGAACTCAAACTACTGTAAAGCAGTCCCATCAAATTTAAATAGAAATGAATCCCTGCTGGCTGCATATTGACAAAAAAACATTAACTGTGTTTTATTATATTTGTGTTTATTGCAATGGAGTAAATGAGATTGAATTTGAACTCAGGTTCTCCTAACTCCAAAGCTGGTGCTTTATATACTGGGCCATCTAAGTGCTCCTTTTATTTATTTTCTTAAACACTGTCCAATGACGTTCAGTTTGTCTACCTGCAGATGGGAGCAGCTGTGGTCTAGCAGAAATCTGTCACTTGTTCCTAGGCTCACTTGCCGGGCTCCTGTGGTCACCTTGCCAATATTTCCATCTGCTGAAGCTTACCCGGCATTGAAGTGATCAGACTCAGCGTCAGCAGAATCTCCATCCTGCTGAGCTCTGCCTGAATCTGAGTGAGTTTCACCTGTAGAAAAAGAGCAATCCCAGCCCGGACTAGAGGATGTGCCCCCTATGAAGGTCTTGGGGCTGGTGTGGCCCTGACCTCGGCATTCCAGATGGTGTTCTGCAATCTGCCCGGCTTCAGAAGCTGGACAACCAGACTGTTAGCCAAAGAAGAGCCATCTTGATCCTTGATCGAAGGCAAGGAGATCATGGCTACTTGGCCAGGCAGGGTTCCGAGAACCATCATCTCCAGCTCTTTTGTGGGCTGAGCACTATTGACTCCTCCATAGACACTGAGAGTGACCTGCTTAACAGCATGGAGGAGACCAATAAAATCCAGGAGCAACTCAGCATGAAGCCTCCTCTCAGGGACTGGTTTTCCTCCTTCTCCCTAAGAGCATCATCAGTCAGTAGCTGTAATAAGAGGGCAAGTGTGTCTAAGAATACTCTGCCATGAACCCAGTGCAAAGACAAGTCTGTGGGAGCCCCAGAGCTTCCCATCTATGCGGAGGCTAGACTTTTGGCGATACTCTCCAATAATAGCCTAGATGCTGATGTGATGATTCTGAAGGAACTGGATGCTGAGGGCCTGGGAGGTGAAGCCCTGCTTCTAAGTCCTAGGGAAGCCAGAATTGCAGGAGGAGCACCAGGGTCCTGGCGCGCTGTGACTGCTGAAGGTAGTTTTACTCGCAAATGGGGGATGGAGGACCAAGGCTGAACCTGGGCATCTCAGCAACACCTTCTCCCTTGGCCAGACCTGTGTTTGGAGGCCTTTGGCCAAGTATAATGAATGTTTGGCCTATGTGGTCAACTTGTCCAGTCTGCCGTGTATCTACTCATCACTCAGGTGGCCAGCATCCGTGGGCTGATCACACCATTGACCAACTGACTCTCCTGAGATTGTGCTAACTCTAGTTCTTCTGGCCCAAAGAATTTGACACCTCTGATTTAGATTAGCCATGAACGAAGTGAAGCCAGTCCCCAAAGTGATCTACTCCCTAGAGAAATATCCTGGACTTTATGAAAACAGAAATCCTGGCTGATCATTCTTGGATGACAAGAGACCAGTGAGGTTCTCCCATCCTGGAACTACGTGAGTCCAAAACCACGCTTGCCAGTGTGGGCTCACGTACAGGTTACTTCCTAGGGAAGAAACACGAGGTAAGGAAGTGCATTTCATTCTGGCTTATTTGTATCTTAGGCAACAGGGCAAGAGTAGGGGTTGATTGAGTTGGGCTCTTCAGTAGGGGCCAGGATGATTCTGCTCAGGGTAGCTGAGGCACACCCTTCTGGGAAATCAAGATCAAGGTTCAGGACTATATTCCTACAATTTCTAAGCAGTAAAAGATAGCAGTGCAAGTAGTTAGGAAATCTGGGTCACAGAGACCAAGGGTTCTCTTTATGACCCTGACAGTGGTTCCTTATGAGCCACTAAAAAGTTCACAGTCACAATATCTTTAGTGAATGGAATACAACTACCTTAACAGCTCCCAGAAAGCTTCCCTTAAAATTCTGGCCACTCCCTCTCTACCTAAAGTCTCTGCCACAGCTTCTGTCTCTTAGTTTTGGGCTATTATCAGTGCTTTGAGGCAGCCTGGAGTAGTGGCAAGAGCCCTAGGCTAGGAATGCCTTGCTCAAGGGGGCCAACATTCAGGTGTGGGGAAGGGCAACCACTGTCTCTCTCCCTTACTTCGCATTCCTTGGCCAGCCTCCACCCTGAATGACACAGTCACACCTAGGACCATCACTGTTCGAGTCTCTTTGTCGTGACATCGCTCTTGCAGGCCTCATCTTTTCCTCTCAACCCCTTTGAGGTCTCAGTCTAGACTCTCCAGGAGATCAGCCACCTCCATCTCCCAACAAACTTTATAAAGACTTGGAAGGTCTTTTATGTTATTACCATAGTCTTGACCCACAACTGAATTATCCCCATATACCAGGGTTCCTCTTTATGCTAGTGATGACCCTAACCTTTATCACATAGAATTCAATCTTCTGAGCAGTTTCCAGATGAAGAAATCAAAGCTATGTATAGTCATATGAAAAAGTGTTATATATTACTATTTTTTAATTTTTGTGTTTTAATATTTTTTATTTTCCCCAGTTACGTGTAAAGCAATTTTTATGTTTGTTTTTAAAACTTTGAGTTCCAGATTCTCTTTCTTTTCTCCTTATATTGCCCCAAATGAGGCCTATGTGAAATTATACAAAACATTTTCATAAAAGTTATGTTGCAAAAGAATATAAATCACTATTGATTTGAGAAATGAAAACGAAAACAATTCTAAGGTACCACCTCACACCTATCAGATTGGCGAACATGACAGAAAATTAAAATGACAGATGTTAGAGAGTATGTGGGAAAATAGGGACACTAATGCACTCTTAGTGGAGCTGTGAACTGATCCAACCATTCTGGAGAGCAATTTGGAACTATGTCCAAAGAGCTATAAAATTGTACATACTCTTTTTTTCCTTTTTTTTAATTATAGCTTTTTATTTACAAGATATATGCATGGGTAATTTTTCAGCATTGACAATAGGAAAACCTTTTGTTCCAACTTTTTCCCTCCTTCTCCCCACCCCCTCCCCCAGATGGCAGGTTGACTTATTATTGACTTAATACATTGACATGTATTACCATGTTAAATATGTTAAAGTAGAAGTTAAATACAATATATGTATACATGTCCAAACAGTTATTTTGCTGTACAAAAAGAATCAGACTCTGAAATAGTGTACAATTAGCCCGTGAAGGAAATAAAAAATACAGGTGGACAAAAATAGAGGGATTGGGAATTCTACGTAGTGGTTCATAGTCATCTCCCAGAGTTCTTTTGCTGGGTGTGGCTGGTTCAGTTCATTACTGCTCCATTGGAACTGATTTGGTTCATCACATTGTTGCAGACAGCCACGTCCATAAGAATTGATCATCATATAGGATTATTGTTGAAGTATATAATGATCTCCTGGTCCTGCTCATTTCACTCAGCATCAGTTCATGTAAGTCTCTCCAGGCTTTTCTGAAATCATCCTGCTGGTCATTTCTTACAGAACAATAATTTTCCACAATTTATTCAGCCATTCTCCAACTGATGGGCATCCACTAAGTTTCCAGTTTCTGGCCACTACAAAGAGGGCTGCCACAAACATTCTTGCACATGTAGAGGCCCCTTTCCCTTCTTTAAAATCTCTTTGGGATATAAGCCCAGTAGTAACACTGCTGGGTTAAAAGGGGCTGCACAGTTTGATAACTTTTTGAGCATAGTTCCAAATTGTTCTCTAGAATGGCTAGATATGTTTACAATTCCACCAACAATGTATCAGTGTCCCTATTTTCCCACATCCCCTCTAACATTCCGCATTATCTTTCCCTGTCATTCTAGCCAATCTGACAGGTGTGTAGTGGGATCTCAGAGTTGTCTTAATTTGCATTTCTCTGATTAATAATGACTTGGAGCATCTTTTCATATGGCTAGAAATAGTTTCAATTTCTTTGTCTGAGAATTATCTGTTCATATCCTTTGACCATTTATCAATTGGAGAATAGCTTGATCTCTTATAAATTAGAGTCAATTCTCTATATATTTTGGAAATGAGGCCTTTATCAGAACCTTTGACTGTAAAAATGTTTTCCCAGTTTATTGCTTCCCTTCTAATTTTGTCTGCATTAATTTTATTTAAATTGTACATACTCTTTGAGTTAACAATACCACTACTAGGTTTGCATCCTAAGGAGATCAAAGGAAAGGGAAAAGGACCAATATGTACAAAAATCTTTATAGTACCTCTTTTTGTAGTGGCAAAGAATTGAAAATTAGAGAAATGCTCATCAATTGTGGAATGATTGAATGATATGAGATATGATTGTGACAGAATACTATTTACCAATAAGTAATGATTATCAGCATGCTTTCCAAAAACGTGGGAATACTTACATGAACTGATACAAAGTGAAGTGAGCAGAACCAGAAGAACATTGTGCATAGTAAGGACAATATGGGACAATAATTAACTGTGAATGACTTAGTTATTCTTAGCACTACAACGATCCAGGACAGTTCCAAAGGACTTTTGATGAAAAAATTCTATCCATCTCTAGAGAAAGAACTGATAGAGTCTCAGTACAGATTGAAGGATACTTTCTTTTAAGCTTTCTTTATCTTTCTTGGGTTTTTGTCTATTTTCTTTTGCAATGTGACTAATATAGAAATATGTTTTGCTCGAATACCCAAGAATAATCTCTATCAAATTTCTAGCCTTCTCAAGGAGGGGGGAAAAGGGAGAAAATTTGGAACTCAAACTTTTAAAAAACAAACGTTAAAAAATTTTGTTTACACGTAATTGAGAAAAAAACAAAAATAAACAACATAAAAAAGAATTCATTCTATTAGAAATTAGGATGTTTCTAACCCCATCAGTAACCACACTGAGAGCTCTGTCACAGTACTGGCATGTATGGGCCACTCTGGCTACAGCATACCTGGACTTCGCCAGACAGACCTGTTGCTATGTTAACCACACAGCTGGCTGCCATCACACACGAAAGCCCAGCTCGCTCCATTGTCAATGTCATCTCTCAGTACAAAGAGCCATGGTATGTTTAAATCAAAAGGCCCACTATGAACACTAACAGTCTGGGGAGAAAGACTTCCTTTCTACGGAATCACAGATTTTCAGAGTTGGAAGCGACTTCAGTTACCATCTAATCCAATCCATACTAAAAAGCATCTACAATGTATTTGACAAGTGGTCATTCATCCTCTTCTTGAAGACTTCCAAAGAGGGAAAAGGAAGAAGCATTTATTAAAGGACCTATGAAATGCCAGGAACTATATACTAAGCATTCTACAAATATAATTTCATTTGATTCTCTCAACAACTCTGGGAGGTAGATGCCACTTATATCACCAATTTACAGTTGAGGAAACCGAGGAAGAGATTGTGACTTGCCTAGGGTCACACAGCTAGTATGTGTCTGAGATCATATTTGAACAATGATCTTCCCAGTTCCAGGACTGACATTCTATCTATTGTGCTACCTAGTTGCCTAGAAGGGAACTTGCCACCTATCAAGGCAGCAGTTCATTCTGTTTGAGGGCAACTCTAATTAAAAATCATTTCTCAAACTTTCCTTTTTTTGCAACTTCTCCCCATTGTTTCTGATGCTGCCTGCTGAGGCCGAGTAAAACAAGTCTAATCTATCTTCCATATGACAGCCTTTGAACTACTTAAATATTCTCTTCCCTAACTTAAGCATCCCAGTTTTCTTCAGCCAATACTCATGGATTCAAGGCCCTTTGTCATCCTGGTTACCCTCCTCTGGATACAGTGTCTTTTTTAAACCCTGGTGCCTAGAATTGAACACAGTATCCAAGATGAGGTCTGACAAGGGCAGAATACCGAACTTCCTGATTCCAGGAAGCTAGATATCTCTTAATGGGAGTTTAATATTTCTTTAGCATTTTTCTGGTCACCACATGACATTACTGACGCAAATTGACCTTTGGGTTCCCTAAGCCCTCCAGATCTTTTTCAGATGAAGTCTTATTTAGTCAGCTTCTTCTGACTTCTACTTGTGAAGTTGATTTTTTGTACCCAAGTATTTTATCTAATGAATTTCATCTTACTAAATTTAGCCTAATGCTCTCACCATAGATGTGTATATGACATTTCATTAGGGTATGAATCTAGTGATTTATTTTTTTTAAGCAAACATTTATTTTATTGATTACAAAGGATGTCATTTTTATTTATCAGGAAAACAGAACCCCCTAAAATTGAAAACTTAATTTTAAAAATTAACAACTAAACTTGGCTTTTAAAATGAGATGGAATATCTATGCCTTGAGACATCAGAGAGATCCTGGGCATTCCTAGCATACCCTGTAAATATTCTTTTGTCTCTAGCCTGGCAAGATCTTTGTTGGTTTCTGATGGCAGCATCCAATGTGTTATATGCGCCTCCTCCCAGCTCTGTGTCACCTTCAAATATGGTCACTAAGCCATATGTACCTTTTATCCAAACCATTAATAAATATGTTAAATGGGGTGGAGCCAAGAAGTGACCCCGGGGGTACTCCCCTGGAAACCTTCTGTTACATAGACATTCAGATACCCTTCTTTGAGACCAGTTCTGAATCAATGCAGCTGAATTACAGCTCGGTCCACATGTCTTTATCTTGTCCACAGAAATAACATGAAATAGCTTATGAAAGGATTTGCCAAGACCTATGTAAACTATATCTATTGCATTTCTCCCACCTATGACATTGGCAGTCCTGTTAAAAAAGAAGTTTCGTCTATAACGACCTATTCTTGGTGAACTCTTTGCAATCACTACTTCCATTTGTAGATGTTTCCCAACCATCTCTATACCGTCAATAAGTGTGTATTAAGTATTTACTATGTGTCAGTTTCTAATATAGCCCATCTGAGCCACGTTACTTGAACTCATCAAGGGCATCTAGGTGATCCCTTACTAGTTCCTTTCTTATTAGTGAGTATCAACTCCAAGTTAGTCCTTTTCTGTCCTGTCATTTCCAATATAAAGGTCATTCATCCTTCTTGGCCAAGAAAACAGAAGCAAAGTAAGCACTGGGCAGTTTGGTCGACTCTTCCAGTTGTCAGTTATCGATATCCTAACAAGCTAAGCCAAAGTCCTTTCCCTTTCCCGACCTTTCATTTTTCTTAACATGGCCAAAATCTCCCTTGTTTGCCAGCATTTTACCAGGCTCAGTTCATTCTGGCCTTGAGCACTCCTGACACTTTTTTACAGGACCAAGCCTGGCCATTCATTCTCTACGCTAGCATCCTATGAACAATTTTTTTTTGGTTGAGCGCTCTCTCTATCTACATTATTCTCTTTTCCTAGAGAATTTTACTCAATGGGATCCTATCCATCCTCTGAATCCTATGAAATATGCTTTCCCATCTATGCCCAAAGGGCTATAAAACTATGCATACCCTTTGATCCAGCAGTTTCTCTACTGGGCCTGTATCCCAAAGAGATCATAAAAGAGGGAAAAGGAGCCACATGTACAAAAATGTTTGTGGCAATCATCTTTGCAATAGCAAGAAATTGTAAACTGAGTGGCTGCCCATCAGTTGGAGAATGGTTGAATAAGTTATGGTATATGAATGTTATGGAATATTATTGTCCTATAAGAACTGATCAGCAGGATGATTTCAGAAAAGCCTGAAGAGGCTTACATGAACTTATACAAAGTGAAGTGAGTAGAACCAAGAGAACATCGTATATAGCAACAAGAAAATGATATGATGATCAACTGTGATGCACTTAGCTCTTCTCTGCAATACATTGATCCAAGACAATTCCAATAACTTGGCATAGAAAATGTCATCTGCATCCGAAGAGAGATGCAGATCTCTCTATAGAGATCTAGACACTGATCTCTGAATGAGACTGAATGTGGATCAAAGCATAGTATTTTCACCTTTTTTCCTTGTGTTTTTTCCTTTTGTTTTGATTCTGTTTCTTTTACAACATGACAAATATGGAAATGTGTTTAAAACGATTGTACTTATATAATCTGTGTTAGATTGCTTGCTATCATGGGGAGAGGGGAGGAAAGAGAGGGAGGGAAAAAAATTTTAGAGCTCAAAATCTTACAAAAATGAGTGTTGAAAACGATCTTTACATGTAGTTGGAAAAAATAAAATATTATTGAAAAAAAGAAAGAAATCAAGAGAAAAAAGAAATATATTTTCCCCAAATCAAAAATAAATTATGCCTGGGTCTCTTCTCTCTCAGTATCTCTAAGGGCTTCTTAAACTTTTTCCACTGGTTACCCCTTTTCCCTTGAAAAAGGTTTATGCAACCCTGGGAATATAGGTATACAAGTTAAACATTTACTGATAATAATTTTCTTCAGTTAAAAAAAATCCCATATGGGGTTGGGACCCACAGTTTAAGAAACAGGACTTTGAGAGGAGATAATAGTCACTTTTCCACAAAGCTGCCATCATTTTTGCCCTAGTAATCAGTTCCACCCCATTGGTAAGAATCTCCATCTTCTTCCCCTGTACCTTTTGAAAAATAAATTGATCACTAAGGCAAATCTTGCAAAAGTTGCTTTGAGGGCCTTCAGTGAAACAGGCTACTATGCTTATAAAGGTCAGTGAGGAGGGAAGCTTAGCAATTCTCTTCTTGGAATTTCCTTCCAGACAGGATAGATTACCCATGCTAATAAAAAGTCCAGCCTCATTCCAAGTGGTGGCAGGATTGAATGCTGGGCATTGGGAGGAATTGGTGGGGGTGGGGTGTTGCTGTGCTCCAGTCTACATGCCTTAAAAGAGCAGGGTGACACTAGAGCAGAGTGATTGCCAGAGAAACCATTGGGATGTCTGGGGGAGCAGGTGTCCTTTGGGGGTGGGGATGGAGAGAGTGATAGAATAATAACTACCACCACTAGAGCAGCTTACATTTGTGTAGTTCTCTCAGGCTCAGAAATGGCTTTTCTTATAATATCCCTGAAATTGGTAGTACCAATATTTTTCTTTTCTTTTTTTTTTGGGGGGGGGGGGGGGGTCCAGACCCAGAATTTCCTAAATGTGGGAAACTCCCAATATGAAAATTCCCTCTGCTGATAGAGGCTGCCAATTTATCTTTAAATTATAGCTTTATGGAGATTTTCCTGGAGTTCTGGTAATTTAAGCAATTTATTCTGGGTTTACTGTGTGACAGAAACAAAATTTCAACCCAGGCCTTCCTAATAATAAAATCAACCTTCTCTTCATTATAGAGAAGGTATTCAGTGCTTAGGTGGACTCAGTGGAGGGGGCAGTGATGAGCATTTTAGAATTGGGCAATGGGGAAGGAGTGGGGAGTATCCTACTGAAAAGGGGAGGGAATAGTTATTATTTAAGCATTTTCAATGGTGGTTGGAATTGGCTAGGCTGGAGGATACTAAGGAATATAATCTTACCTCAATCCCAAGAAGGTCTGAGTATACCTCTGGGTATCTAAGTGGAAGATGGACAAAGAAGGAATTATTTTTCTTCTGAGAATAGTATCTGGAGCTGATGTTCAGAAGGGTAACCTGTTGCCTGGCCAGATACTGGTACTTATGCATTTTCATGACTCAGCTAAATATCCATTTGGTATAGGAGGCACAGCCCCTACCATTGCCTGCCAGGGTTCCATGATATAGGGGCACATCAGAGGAAGTAGAAAATAACTCATAAGGTCTTGTCAAGGATATAGCTGTCACCAACAGTCAAAGAGAGTCATTAATACTTAGCCTTTTGGTATATTCTGGATGTTTTGTTTTGTTGATCTGCCAAATGTTATTTCTTTTTGAAAATTTTATTTTTTTCGGAATTACATGTAAAAACATATTATTTCATTTTTTAATTTTTCTCAATTATGTATAAACAAAAATTTTTAACTTTTTTTTTTTTTAAAACTTGAGTTCCAAAGTCTTTTCCTCCCCATCCCCTCCTTGAGAAGGCAAGCAACTTGATATAGATTATACATGTGCAGTCATGTAAAACATATTTCCATATTAGTTTGCAAAAGAAAATGCAGTCCAAAAAAAGGATGGTAAAGAAAATTACATTTATTCCTATGGTTTCTAATGTTTTTAATAGAAATAAGTGTGTAATATTGCTGTTACAATGGTTCTGCTCATTTTCCCTCATTGTTGTTTTCATAAAACCAGCTCTTAGTTTTATTAGTTCAATGGTTTTCTTACTTTCAGTTTTATAAATCTTTTCTTTGATTTTCAGGATTTCCAATTTAGTGTACAAATGGGGATTTGTGATTTGTTCCTAGATTTCTAGTTTTTTTAGTTGTGTGCCCAATTCATTGTTCTGCTCTTTGTTTTATTGATGCAAACATTTAAAGATATACATTTTACCCTAAGTACTGCTTTGGCTGCATCCCCCAAATTTGGTATATTGCCTCATATACATTCTCTTTAATGAAATTATTGATTGTTTCTGTCATTGTTCTTTGACCCACTCATTCTTTAGGATTAGATTATTTTGTTTTTGATTAATTTTTAATCTATGTTTCCATAGCTCCTCAATGAATGTAATTTTTATTGCATTGTGATTTGAAAATGATACATTCGATATTTCTGCTTTTCTGCATTTGTTCATGAGGTTTTTATGCACTAAATACATGGTCAATTTTTGTGAAGGTGTCATGTACAGCTGAGAAAAAAATATACTCCTTTCTATTCCTGTTCAGTTTTCTCCACAGTTCTATCAGTTGTTTTTTAAAATATCTTTTCTAAAATTCTACTCATCTCCTTAACTTCTTTCTTATTTATTTCAGGTTAGATATATCTAGTTCTGAGAGAGAAAAGTTGAGGTCCCCCACTGTCTATTTCCTCCAATTACTCACTTAAATTTTCCTTTAAGAATTTAGTTGCTATAATCTTTAGTATTTATATCACTTCATTATCTATGGTACTTTTTAGCAAAATATAGTTTTCCTGCTTATCTCTTTTAGTTAGTTAAATTTTTGTTTTGCTTTGTTGGAGTCATGATTGCTACCCCTGATTTTTTTTTTTTTAACCTCAGCTGAGGTGTAGATTCTTCTCCAGACCCTTAATTTTACTCTTTGTGTATCTCTCTACTTCAAGCATGTTTCTTGTAAACAGCATATTTTTGGATTATTTAAAAATTTTTTTAATCCATTCTGCTATCTATTTCTGTTTTATGAATAAGTTCATCCCCTTCACATTCACAGTTATTCTTATTAACTATATATTTTCTTCCATCTTTTTCCCTCCTGTTTATCCTTTTTTCTTTTTTAAACCTTGTCCTTCCTCAGAAGTCTGTTTTTTTTTAATTTTTCTAATTACTACCTTCCTTAATTCACACTATCTTCTATCAGTTCCCATCCTCTTCTTTTATCCCATTCCCTTCTTTCTTCCCTATAGGGTTAGAGAGATTTCTGTTTCTGAGGTGTATGTTATTCCTTTTTTGAACCAGTTCCAATAAGAGTAAGGTTTAAGCATTACTCACTTACCCCCATGTTCTCCTCCACTGTAAAAACTCTTCCTTTTCCCACATGTGTAAAAATGTTTGTAGCAGCTCTTTTTGTGATAGCAAAGAATTGGAAAATTAGTAGATGCCCATCAATTGGGGAATGGCTGAACAAGTCGTGGTATATGAAGATAACGAAATATTATTATTCTATTTAAAATGATGAACAAACTGATTTTAGAAAGGCCTGGAAAGATTTACACGAACCGACACTAAGAGAAACAAACAACCAGGAATATATTGTACACAATAACAGCAAGAACGGCGGATGATCAGTTTTGAAAGACTTGGTTCTTCTCAGTGGTTCAGAGATTCAAAACAATGACAATAGACTTTGGACAGAAAATGCCATCTACAACCAGAAAAAGAACTAAGACTGAATGTAAATCAACACATGCTATGGTCACTTCTTTTTTCTGTTTGTTTTTTTTTAAATCTCTCCTATGGTTTTTCCATTTTGCTCTGATTTTTTTTTCTCCCAACATGATTCATAAAGTAATGTGTATTAAAATAAATGTACTAGAAAAAACTCTTCCTTTTGTGCCTCTTTTATGTGAGATAATTTATCTCGCTGTATTTTTCCTTCTTCCCTTCTCCTAGTGCATCCCTTTTTCTTGCCCCTTACTTCTATTTTTTTGAATATCAACCCATCATAGTCAATTCACACCCACACCCTCTTTCTATGCATACTCCTTCTAACTGTTCTAATAATTATACAGTTCTTAGGACTTGCAACTTATCATTTTCCCATACAGAAAAGTAAACAGTTTAACCTAATTGAATCCCTTATGATTTCTTTCATGTTTACCTTTTTTATGCTTCTTTTGAGCTTTGTATTTGCAAGTCAAATTTTCTATTCAGCTTTGGTCTTTTCATCAGGAATGCTTGAAATTCCTCTATTTCATTAAATATCCCTCTTCCCCTCTGAAGAATTATAGTCATTTTTGATACATAGGTTTTTCTTGGTTGTAATCTTAGTTCCTTTGCCTTTTATAATATCATATTCTAAGCCCTGTAATCCTTTAATGGAGAAGCTTTAAATCTGTGATCCTGACTGTGCCTTCATGATTTATGAATTGTTTTCTTTCTGGCTACGTGCAATATTTCACTCTTTTTGTTGCTTGCTTGCATTTTGTTTTATTTCTCATTTTTTCCCTTTTTGATCTGATTTTTCTGGAGCAGCATGATATTTGCGGAAATATTTATAAAGGAATTGCACATTTAACATATATTGGGTCACTTGCCGACTGGGGGTGAGGGTGGAGGGAGGGAGGAAAAAAATTGAACACAGGGTTTTGTAGGGGTGAATGTCAAAAATTATCAATGTATATATTTTGAAAATAAAAAGCTATAACTAAAAAAGTATACTTCCATTCCAATTCAGGCTTTATCACTTCTTTCTCTGGAGACTAGTAGAATTTTTTCATCATGAGTCTTATGAAATTGTCTTGGATCATTGTATTGCTGAGAATACCTAGAAATGCAATTGGTCATCATGCAATATTGTCAGTGCTGTGTATGCTATTTTTCTGGTTTTGTTCACTTAACTTGACATTAGTTCTTGTAAGTCTTTCCAGGTTTTTCTGAAAGCACTCTGTTCATCATTTCTTATAGCACAATTGTAATCCACCACAATCATATACCATGACTTTGTTCAGTCTTTCCTCAATTGATGGCCATCCTCTCCGTTTCCAATTCTTTACCACCACAGAAAGAGCGGTTATAAATCTTTTTGTACACATCGGTCCTTTTCCTTTTTGCTTTTGACTTCTTATAGAAATAGAAAGACTTAGTAGTGGCATTGCTGGGCCAAATTGTACAGTTTTATAGCTCTTTGGGCATAATTTAATTGTTCTCCAGAATCATAGGATCAGTTTACAATTCCACTAACAATGCATTAGCATCCCAATTTTTCCACATTCTCTTCATCATCTAACATTTTTGTTTTCTGTCATGTTAGTCAATCTGATAGGTATGATATGGTACCTCAGAATTGTTTTAATTTGTATTTCTCTAATCGAGTGATGTGAAGCATTTTTTTTTACTCATATAACTATATGAAGCTTCGATTTCTAATGAAAACCACTTGTTCCTATTCTTTGACCACTTATCTAATATGGGGATGGCTTATAAATTTGATTCAGTTCTCTATATATTTGAGGAATGAGGCATTTGTCAGAGAAATTTGCTGTAAAATCTATCTCCTCCTCCCCAGTTTCCTGCTTTCCTTCTAATCTTGGTTGCATTTTGTTTTGTTTGTCCAAAAACTTTTAAATTTAAGATAAACAAAATTATCCATTTTATATCCCTTAATGCTATCTCTTATTTCATCATAAATGTTTCCCTTATTCATAGATATCTGACACGTAAAACATTCTATGCTCTCCCAATCTACTTATCATATCACCCTGTATTGCTAAATCATGTACCCATTTTTGTAATGACCGCGCTAGCACCCAGGATGCCCCAGAATCAGCTGGAGTCAGGATAAGCAAAAGTTCTCAGTCTTTATTCTTGGTCCCCAGATGCAGGATTGAACAGGATGGGAGCAGATTCTCCGCAACTGCTTTCTCCCTTGTCTACCGCCAAGAGCGTGTCCCTGGCTAGCTTTACCCCACCCCCTAGTCCCTCCTACAATCCTCTATACACTAATCATGGAGCCAGTATGGACAGTGGAAAGGACCATTTTCCAATGCCCATAGAGTATTGGCCAATCAGTAGTTAGCCTCAAGTGCTCAGCAGTCCTGACCTCAGTGCATCAACCCAATAGTTTCAGCCCTCTACACATTTTGACCTTATCTCAGTTTATGGTGTGAAATGTTGGTCTAGAACTACTCTCTGCCAAAATGATTTCCAATTTTCCCAGCAGCTTTTCTCAGGTAGTGAGTTCTTGTCCTAAGAGCTTGAATCTTTGCCTTTATCAAACACTAGATTACTATGTTCTTTTACAGATGTGTAATATGTACCTAATCTATTCCACTGATTTGCCACTCTGTTTCTTAGTACCAGTTTGTTCTGATATTACTGCTTTGTAATACAGTTGAGATCTGATACTATGAGGCCACCTTCCTTCAAATATTTTTTGATTCCTTGATAGTCTTGACCTTTTGTTCTTCCAGATGAATTTTATGAGTATTTTTAGCTCCATATAATAATTTTTGGTAGTTTGATAAGCATGACACTAAATAAGTAGAATAATGTGGATAGATTTGTCATTTTATTATATTGGCTTGGTATACTTATGAACAATTAAATTTTTTCCAGTTGTTTAGATGTGACTTTATTTGTGTGAAAAGTGTTTTGTAATTGTGTTTATATAGTTCTTAGGTTTGTCTTGGCAATTAGACACCTAAGTATTTTATATTGGCTACAGGTATTTTAAATAGAATTTTTCTTTCTCTCTTGCTGCTGGAGTTTGCTGGTAATATATGGAAATGCTGATGATTTATGTGGGTTTGTTTTATATCGTGCAACTGTACTAAAATTGTTAGTTATTTCAACTAATTTTTAAGGTTTTTTAGGATTCTTTACTTATTTTTCCAAATAGTTTATGTAGTATCAGAATTAATTGGTTTAAAAAATATTCTGTGTATTTTCAGACAAGAAGCTTGCAAGATTTTTCCAGTATGGGAGGCTCTCTTTAGAAACACAGAAAATAGGGGAAACATACGGACATGTAAAGAACCCCAAAATAAATAATAGCTAACTTTTATAGAATGCTTACTCTGTGCTTGGCATGGTGCTAACTTTTTTTGGTTTTTTGTTTGTTTTTACAATTTTTATCTTGTTTGATGCTTAACAACAACCCTGAACGGTAGGTCCTATTATTATCCTCATTTTACAGATGAGGAAATAAAGCAAAGAGGTTAATTAACTTTGCCAGCGTCACAGAGTTACTAAGTATCTTTGGCCAGATTTGAACTTAGGTGTTCTTGATTCCAGGTCCCCATGTTCCATCCACTACACCTTCTAGGTACACCTATCCCAGGTAAGCTGCATCTCCAAGGACTCACTCACTTTTGTACAAAGACTTCTCTTCTGACTCTTGCTCTCCTTCCTGTCTCCACTCAGCTATGTGTTCATAGTATAAGGATGGGCACAAGGGACGAGCCTCTTTATTTATTGTTTTAAGGCACCTTTGTTGTGCATCGACCCTTTAGTAGGCAGCTAGTCAGTAAGTAAACATTCATTAAGCACCAACTGTTTGCCTAGTACTGTGCTGAGCATCAGGGATACAGAAAAAGGCAAAAAAAACCAGTTCCTGCTGTGAGGGAGTTCAAAGTCTCATGGCAGAAACAGCGGATAAACAACTATATACAAACAAATACAATATATTGGAGTTTATCAACAGAGGAAAGGCATTAGAAACAGAGAGGATGGGAACAACTTCCTGGATGAAGAGGGATTTTATCTGGGATTTGAAAGAAACTGGGGCAAGGAGATGAGGAGGCAGAGTAATCCAGGCATGTGGGACAACCAATGAGAATGTCTGGACTTGGAAGATAAGTGTTTCTTGGGGGGCAAATAGTAAGTAGACCAGTGCCCCTGGGGGATACGTGGAGGGATGGTGATATATGGCTTAAGAAGACTGGAAAAGTAGGGAAGGGAAGATTATAAAAGACCTTGGATGCCAGACAGAGGATTTCATATCAATCAGTAAACATTTATTAAGCATCTACTATGTGTCAGTTATTGTGTTAAGTGCAGGAGGTATAAAGAAAGGCAAAAAGACCTGCCCTCAATGAGCTCCCAATCTAATGATAGAGGCAGGTTTAGCTAAGTCCTATTAAGACCTGAGGATTTCAGGACAGTTTTACATCCTAAGAGGCCTCCCTGTTGCATTGTAAGGCAGCTGTTATTTTGATGAACATGTCTTTGAAATAAGCATCCCATTATTTGCTTCAGTCTTTACCACTGACAGCTCTAATCTTCTATTACTGCTGCCTCTGCAGGTTAACAGAATGCTTCTTTGGGATCTTTTAAGTCAAGTTTTTCTCTCTTTAAATCCTTTCAGCCACATTTTCAAACCTCTCTGACCTATTTACTTCCTTGTTTATTGATTTATTTACACTTCTAACAATGAGTCCCTTGATCAGAAACTCAATCCAATTTCCAGTAGCACCCTACTTGGGAAGTCAAAAACCCCGATACCCAAAAAGTCAACAAGAGATATCTCAGTGGTTTGATCACAGTAGAATAGAGGCAACTTGTAGAAAGCCCTATTAGACTTTTACAAAAAGCAACAAACAAAAAAACACACAGAAGTTGGGAGCCAAATCCTGGAATATCTTGAATGTCAAACAAGTACCTTGCTTGCTGCTGTAACATTCTTGGTATTTTGATATTTGACATTTTGAATTTTTTTGACATTTGACATTTGAATTGACATTCAAGGTTTTTAATAATTTGGCTGCCAGCTTAGTTTTTTTGGTCTTGTTTCAGACTATGCTCCTTCATGTACTCTATACTCTGATTAAATGAAATTCACCATCTTCTGGCTTCATCCTGGACTTTTCTGTTTCCATGCATTTGGACCAAGTCTGAACTAGACTTCCCTCTCCATCTCTGCCCATAGAAATATTGTTCTTCCTTCAAGACCTAGTTCAGGTCAATTTCCTTTGCAAAATCTTCCCTGGCTGGCCCAGTTAGTAGCAATTCTTCCCATCTACCAATCTACCAATTCTAAGATCTACCAATCTTGTTCGATCTCAACTAACTGGGAATAGAGTTATTTGTGTAAGCCTCTTTGCCACCCCCCCCCATTATGATAGAAAGAAAGAATGAGGTCAAATCTAACTCATATTTACCTTCTCTAGACTTCATTTTCCTCATTTGTAAAATGAGAACAACAAGTCTGTTGCTGTGAGGACAAAGATAGCAAATTTAAAATCAGTCCATGACATAGTAGGTAAAGCCTAATGGTTTGTGCAAGAGAGGTCACCTAGAGTCACACAGCAGCAGAAGTAATATTTGAGACCAGTCTTTTTTACACCAACCCTAAGACTCTATCCACTGCATTTCATTACCTTCTTTTGATGAAAGAACTTTATACATCTTAAGTACTTTAGCAATATGAACTATAAGCTCTGGGAGAACAGAGACTATGAGATTTTTTCATTGCTGTAGCCCTACTGCTTCGAACAATGCTTTGAATACAGAAGGGATTTAACAAGTACAAGATGCAAAGAACTGAATGTCATTATTTTATATGAACACTTTGGTAATTGGACAAACTCTTTTGAATGGCAATTAAGATGCTTGTTCCTTGAGCATGAACACGAGTTAAAGAGAGAAATTGATAACTGGAGAATCATTTCTACCAACATGGAAACTAGTCAAGGGCAGTCTTCTATTTATAAGTGGAATGGCACTTAAGTAGACCTTGACATTGAAGATATTCCATAATCTCCCAACTCACTTTCCTGGCCTTGTTTCAGACTACTCCCCTTCATGTACTGTAGCTTCTGATTAAATTAAGTTCACCATCTCCTGACTTCATTAGAAAAATATTACATTTCTGGAAAAAAGAAGAAAACTACTATAGTCCCACAAGCACTTTCCAAAGAATTAATTAGGTCATTTGAAAATCAGAGAGAGCAGCAGTCCTTGGTGGGTACTGGTCAGCTCCATGGTTTTTGACCAATTAATGATTCCATCAGACCCAGTGCGGAAGATACTAAAAAATACACAGTATCGTTATAAAGAATATTTCTTAAAGAAATATTGCACATACTGCGTCTTTCTTTTTATGCCTTAGGAGCTACTTTGTGATTGATTTTCCATTTTTGTATACTTTGGGGGTTTTGATTCTTACTTGATCTAATCTTCCAAAGGAAGCTCAGAGTTAGAAGAAACCTTAGTGACCACCTACTCCAACCCATATGTGAAAAAGAATCTCTACAAGATCCCCGCAAAATCGCCATTCAGAGCTTGCTTAAAGCTCTCTAGGGGGAGAAAACCTACTATTTCCTTTTTTTTTTTATTTAATAGCCTTTTATTTACAGGTTATATGCATGGGTAACTTTACAGCATTAACAATTGCCAAACCTCTTGTTCCAATTTTTCACCTCTTAACCCCCACCCCCTCCCCTAGATGGCAGGATGACCAGTAGATGTTAAATACATTAAAATATAAATTAGATACACAATAAGTATACATGACCAAAACGTTATTTTGCTATACAAAAAGAATCAGACTCTGAAATATTGTACAATTAGCTTGTGAAGGAAATCAAAAATGCAGGTGGGCATAAATATAGGGATTGGGAATTTAATGTAATGGTTTTTAGTCATCTCCCAGAGTTCTTTCTCTGGGCGTAGCTGAAAACCTACTATTTCCAAAGACAACAGTGGGAGGGGGGATAGGTGCGATTATTATCCCCATTTTACAGATGAGGAAACTGAGGCAAACAGACATTAGAGTACCTTGATTAGGGTCATGCAGCTAGTAAGTGTATGAGACTGAATTTTAACTCAAGTCTTTTTTTACTTCAAGACCTGCGCTCTTTCCCAGTCTTAACTTGCTTTTTTTGGTAATTCTCTATCTCTAATTCTTGCCTCAATAACATCCTGCCTGAACCCTGTCCATCATTTCCATCTTTCCCTCACTGAAAGCATGGACTCTGCCTCTCCCAGTTTCAATTCTTCTTTGTGAGAGGTCTTCCCCCATTAGATTGTAAGGTCCTTGAGGGCAAGACCATATTGTTATGTTTAATATAGTTATTGACACATAGTGAGCTCTGAATAAATGCACACTCATTTACACTCTCTCTCTCTCTCTCTCTCTCTCTCTCTCTCTCTCTCTCTCTCTCCTTCCCTCCCTCCCTCTCCCTCTATAGTCATTTTTTAATCATGTCCAACTCTTTGTGACCCCTTTTGAGATCTCTTGACAAAGTTATTGGAATGGTTTGCCATTTCATTCATATACGCACACACACACATATATATATAGATATATTGTGTATATCATTGGCCCTCTGATTCTTCTCTTTTCCCAAGCTAAGCACCCAGTTCCATCAATAAGCCTTATGGCATAAGATTCAAAGAATGTCACCATTCAGACTGCCCTCATCTGGAAGTTTTATGGCTTATTCTTATCTTTCTCAGACTGCAGTATTCAGAAATGCCCATGATGCTCCAGGTAAGGTCTGACTAGGACAGAACACAGAGGATCTGTTGCTTCCTTATTGCTAAAGTTCTCTCATGTAGTTCAAGATTTAATCACTTTGCTATCATACCCCATTGTGGATTCATATTGAACTTGAACGTTGAGCCTTTTCATTCAAATGGCTCTTTAGCCACATTTTCCCCCATATTGAATTTGTGATATTGATGCTTTTGAACCCCCATATAAGACTCTATTCATCCCTATTGAATTTTATTTTCTTGGATTCAGGTACAAATTGCAATCAGTTAAGATCTTTTTGGATCCTGTCTCAGTACTCTGGCATGTTAGCCATCCTTCCCAGTTTGGCGCCAGCTGTAGATCTGACAAGCATGCCACATCTGCTTTTATCTAGTTATTGATAAGAATGTTCAACAACACAGGGCCAAGTACAGATTCTTAGGGAATTTCACTGGGGATCTTTCTCAAAGTTGGATTTTTTTTTTGCAAAACTTCATCTGCATAATGGGTATTATATTGCTTCCTTTCCAGTGATGGGGGAGAAGATGGAAGGGGGAGAGAATTTGGAACTGAAAACAAAAATTATAAAATATATAAATTTAAAAGAAAAAAAGTTGATGTTGAACCATTCATGCATGAGTTCAACCATCTTGATTTTCTGTAACCCACATCTCTTTACCTTTTCTGCTTCCATGCATTTCAACCCATTATCCGAGTTTGAAATAGTCTAGTATGAGATACTTTATAAAACGCTTTCCTAAAGTCTAGGCTGACGAAAGCTTCAGCACTGTCCCAATGACTATGTGAAATGACAATGTCAAAAAAGAAGATAAACTAAATCTGGCTTGACTGGACCTGACAGATTCTGATAAAGTTCTACTAGGTCTTTTTGCTCACTGCTTTCTTTTACCAACCATTTGTTAAAGAATATTTTATCTTTATTATGATATTCTATAATTTTGCCAAGAATCAAAGTTCAGAGCTTATAATGCAAAGTTTCCATCTCTTCCCTTTTTTGAAAATTAGTATAGCATTTACTCATCTTTCTTTAGTCCTGTGATATTCCTCCCAGTCAACATGATCTACTGAATATGCCTGTAAAGGTCTTAGCAGTCCCACTTGCCATTTGTTTCAGGGCCCAAGGATGGAGTCCATCTGGACCAGGTGACCTGAATTTATCAGGGACAGCTAAGTGCTATCTGACAATTTCCCTGCTTGGTTACCAACGTCCTCTCACCCATTCTGTTCCACCTTTTCTAGTCCAAAAGCCATTTTCCTTGTCAGAGAAAACTAGCTCTTCTTTTCCTCTGGAGTTATTCATCACTATTCCTTCCATCCCCCTGAGCAGTGGTAGTATCCTGTGTTTGTCTCCATTTTTGATTCAATGTAGATACAAAATGTTATCCTTGGCTTTCCTCACCAGCCTCAATTCATTCTGAGCTTTAGCATACCCAATAGTATTTTAAAAGGACCGTGTCTGTTTTCCTGTTCTCAATTTCACCTTCTGTAGAAATCTTATTTAAATGCTTTATCAGTTGGTGAGCTCCCTCTGCATCCAGTATTCTTTTTAGATAATTTCCCTTCTCCTTCATCAAAATTGTATCTTTTATCTTCTTGTGAGTATCCTTGACAGATAAAGTGATATATGCTTGTAATCTCTGTTCCTGGAGGAAACCGAGACCAGTGGATCACTTGACTTTGGGAGTTGTGAGCCGTAGGGTTAAAGTTGATCCAGTGTCTGTATTAAATCTGGCACTAAAATGATAAACTGCCAGGAGTGGAGGGCTATCAGGCTACCTAAGGATTGGAAAATTGCAGCAAATTAAAACTTTTAAAAATTTCCAATCAGTATTGAGCCTGTGAGTGGTTGCTGCATTAAAAGAAAATAATTCCTATCCTTCCTTCCTGAGCCAATTTCCCCTGAAGCATTTTAACCTAGGGGTTCCTATCCATTCTTCCTCTGATAAGCATTCTGTTCCATCTCCCACTCGGGGAAAACTTTGGAAATTAATGGTCTTAGAGGTCCCCTAGTCTATTCTCATTCCTAGGAGGGAACCGTCCGTCCCTGAAGTAAATCAGCCTCATCTTGCTGGAAATTTGGAAGCAAGAACTAGACAATCATACTTCAGAACAAGCCTATTCCTTTTTCCATGTGCTAATCATTCAAGAGAGCAATCATATCTTCCCTAAGCCTTTTCTTCTCCCAACTAACTAGTCTCATCAACCCTTACCATGCCCATAGTTTCTTCAAAAGTTTGGTTTGGGTTTTTTAAAAACTTTTTAATTTCTATTTTTCCCTCACGTGTATTTTATTTTTCCAAATAGTTTTCAATATTCATTTTTATAAACTCTGTTCCAGATTTTTCTCTATCCTTCCTCTCATCTCCCCCCTTTGCAAGATAGTAGGAATCTGATATAGGTTAAATATCTGCTATTCAAAAGGTTTTTATGTCCCAGGAGTCAAAACATATCTCCTGAAAAAAAAAGGTGTTATAGTAAAAGTCTGGCCCAATGTGGTTAGCTGAGAAGTTGGACATCTGTATTGTTCTCCAACTCCAGCATTGTTTGGAATGGCGCTGTCAAACTCAGAAACTGGGGCCACTAAACCATATGTAAAGATTCCCTGTGGATCACATTTTGGCTTAGAAAACTACAAATTAATGTTAAATCTATTTTTATTGTATTTTTATTTGTTTTCTGAAATATTTCCCCATCACATTTTAATCTGGTATGCATCTCTGAATCTTTTGTGAGAAATGCAAAATAAGAGGAAGATGTAGGGCGGGTTAACACAGGAAGTTGGGTGGGTTCAGGAAGACCGGAACAGGTGCATGTGAAAATTGTTTTTCTTTTCTTAAAGGGCAGGCATGGCCTCAAGTCCCTGTTGCACCAGGGAGCCTGGCTGACATCTGCTATGTGGATTGCTGATCTGAATGCTGGGATCAGCAGGATGCCTTGGCACTAGGGTCTCCGATAAGGGAATGTGCAAAGTCGCAGGAAAGATTCGTGGGTAATGTGATCTTCAGAAGCAGAGTGGTCGGTTAGCTAGGCCCTCTCAGATCGGAGGGTGCCAGGGAGTCAGCACTGATAGGTATTTCTTGGCAGGTAGCTCCACTTGAGCATCTGCTTTGAGGGGAAAAACCCATATCAACTTCAATGATTCTGTGGCACTGAGCTCTTGTTCTTTTCTCTTTTTGTTTGTTTGTTTGTTTGTTGGAGGCAATTGGGGTTAAGTGACTTACTCAAGATCACACAGCTAGTCTGAGACTAGATTTGAACTCAGGTCCTCCTGACTCCATGGCTGGTGCTCTATCCAGTTGTCCTTATACTTATTATCTTGGATCATCTCCCCAATTCTTTCCCCCTCACTTTGACTTCTCCTTTCTCTCCCCAGCTGTATCCAAGACATGAATTCATCACTATAAAACACCATCCCACTCATACACTTTAAACCTAACACTATATTCCATTTTAAAAAACAGTTCATGATACAACCATTGTGGAGACCAATTTGGAACTCTACCCAAAGTGCATATTCTTTGATCCAACAACATCACTACTAGGCCTGTATCACAAAGAGATCATAAAAAATGGAAAAGGACCCACATGGACAAAAATGTTTATAGCGGCTCTCTTTTCCATGGCAAAGAATTGAAAGGTGAGGAGATGCCCATTAATTGAGGAACAGCTGAACAAATGGTGATATATGAATTGATGGAATACCATTATTGTTTTGGAAAGAATTACAAACAGGAAAATTTCAAAAATCCTGGAAAGACTTACATGAACTGATGCTGAACAAAACAAGCAGAAGCAGGAGAACATTGTACATAATAACAGTAACATTGTTGATGATCAACTTTGATGGACTTTTCTCGTCTCAGCAATACGATGATCTAAGACAATTCCAAAAACTCATGATGAAAAACAAAACACTCACGATGAAAGACGCTGTCTGTATCCAGAGAAAGAACTATAGGGTCAGAATGCAGATTGATGCATACTATTTTCACTTTTTTTCCTTTGTCATGGTTTTCCCCTTTTGTTATGATTCTTCTTTCACAACATGAGAGAAATATGTTTAATATGACTGTACATGTATAATCTATAAAAGATTGATTGCTGTTTTGGGGAAAGGAAAGAGAGAAGGGAAAAGTGGAAATCAGTATCTTATAAATGTAAGTGTTGAAAACTAATAAATAAATTTTAAAAAAAGAAAAGAAAACTGCCTACTAATATCCTTTGATCCAGTACCTTATATGTGGGTAACAAACTACTAATTTTTAAGTGCCCTTGGAAAACTGGGTCTTTGTTAATTAGGAATTCTCTGGAATCCTCCAGGGAGCAAACAGCTTTCAAATCTTTTGCCTACTCCTCTTCTACAACCACTGTCTCCATAGTTAGAACCTCTAATCTCAGATCTGTGCCCTAGTGAGGGTGAGAACAATGCTGAAAGCAAGGAAGGGCCCTGCCCCCAGACCAGTGACATGGGAGAAATAGCCACCACCACATTGGAGGAGCCTTCTAAAAACAAGGGCACCTCACTCTCCAAAGCCCACCTCTTCTTATCTGAGAGAGAGCGAGATAGAGATTGGGACCAGGACTGGGATTGAGACTGGGACTGGGCCAGGGAAGGGGTTTGGCTGGAAACGAACTCCCCCCATTTGCATCATAGCCCAGCTGCCATCTCCTCTAGCACCCAAAGTTCAGGCTGTGAGGATTGTAAGAGCCCTGGACAGGAAGGGGTTCTGAAGGTTCCCAAGGAGGGGCACCCAGTGCTCCCGAGGAAGGAGGCTTTCATCCTTCTCACAACGCAGATGTACAGCTCATCACACCCAAGCCCAGCTTACCTCCCGAACCTGGCATTTCCCCCCCCCCCCCCGCCCCGGTCTGGCTAGCTAACAGTTCTTTAGCCCCCTGGGCAATGGCTGCCCCCTCCTCCTGCACCCCAGCCGTTGGTATGGATCCCCTGCTGGCCACTGTGTCTGGAGCTTCCACAGGAGTCACCGGCTTGAACACCATGGCCATGGCAACTGCAGCCCAGGGACTATCAGAGGCCTCTGCAGCAGCACATCCTAGCCTCTGGGACTGGCCATGTTGCCCTTTGGAAGCCTCTTCCCCTACCCTTACACATACATGGCAGCAGCTGTGGCCGCCTCCATCTTGGTGGCTGCTTCCAGCTCCACTGGCTGCTGCCAGTCCACTGGCACCCTTTTTTGAATGCAGTGAAACCCAGACTTTGCTATAGCCCGTACCCCTTCCTGACAGCAACGGCCTGCTGGCCCTGGGTCTCCCTTCAATGGTTATGAAGTCAAGCACTATGTTGGAGAGCAAAGAAGCCACCCTAGCCTCTAGCCCAGCCTCTCTGGCTTTGAACTAGGCCTCTGAACTCAAAAGCTGATCTTCTACCGCAACCCTGGTTCTGGGTCTTTGTCCCCAAAACTCTGTCCCAAGGAGGAGCCCTCCACTAGCGAACTGCAGAGCATCCTGTGTCTAGTGAGAGGCCTAGAGTCCAAGCAAGGCAGATGCTGCAGTCGATCCTCTTAATGGCCTGCACCTGGGTCCCAGAGTTCCAAGCAAGGGAACCCTTTCAGGTGAAATAAAAATGAATGGAAATGAAAAAAAATTTAAAATTATCTGTATAGAGTAGGGTATGCTCTAAACCCAAGGAGCTTTTGACTTAACAAAGACAGGTGGGTTCATTAGAGCAGTCTCCCTTCCTCCAAAAAATCTCTCTGCTGGGCCTAAAAGGACAGAAACATGATTTCTGCTAAATCCGGGGAGGTGTTGGGACAGTGCTACTCTGTGAGTGGGTTTTTTCCATTAGCAAACAGACAAGACTGGCTCTTTAGGGACAGCTCTGAATGGATCAAGGCTTGAGCACATTCAAACCAGAAAGATCCATCAAAATGACCAACAGCATCCTGCCATCAGAAGCTTCAACTTCCAAATCTACAAGTCAAATAATGGCTCCCATTTCTCTAGTGTTTTAAGATTTGAAAACACTTTTCTTATAACAACTTAAGGCTTATGAGCTCCATTTTACAAATTGGGAAAACTAAGGCTCAGAGAGATTCCCTGACTTGTCTGGGAACACAAGACTAGCAAGAAGCAGAACAAACGTTCAGAGCCAAGTCTCTCTCTCTCCTGCCCACTGGGCCGACATTCTTTGTATCATGCTACAATCCCTCTCTAGAGATGTAACATTTCATGGCCACCCAACAGGCAGAGGCCAGGGTAGCCTTAACTGTGAGAGGCCAGGGTTATAACTCAAGTGTGGGTTTCTTCCTCATGCCTGAGTCTAAGCCATCTTGGTGGGAGTTGGGGGTGGTGGTGGAGGTGATTAGGTGGAGTACAGTAAGACTTTGGCCCTGTGTCACAGATATATGAATCTGTCTTCCCGGAGGATCCGAGGAACGGTATTCCCAGGACGACCTGATGAACAAAGGGCTGGCCATCAAACCCCCACATTACTGGTAGCATTCCTTGCAGAATGACAGGCAACCCCAGTGACGACAGCCCAACAAGATGGATAAACAGAGCAAGAACAGGCTGTTCTGATTAGAACTAAAGTCTTGAGGCATAGTATACTTTGTTTTTAAGGCCGTATAATGGCTAGATTCCATCCTTTTTTTTTTTTTTTAATACAAAAATGTTTCTTATCCATCTCATGGAATCAGTGTGAAAGCTAAGACACTGACCTTCTCACATTATATCTCTCCTTGAAATAGACTCAAATCCAGTTTCCTTGGACTTACTTCTTTTCTAGTCTTAGCTAGAGAAAGAGAATAGTAGGAAATACCGGCAAGAATGGTGGACTAGGTATCAGGAAACCCGGATTCTAGTCCTGCTTCTAATATGGCTTAGCTGTGTGACATTAGGTAAATCCCTTTTCCATCTGAATCTGGTTTTTTTTTTATCTGTAAAAAAAGAGGAGGCTGGAATAGATTGACTCACAATAAGATACTTTTTACTCTAAAATATTATGATTCTATAAGTAACTTGCCCAGGGTCTCACAGCTAGTAAGTGTCTAAGGCTGGAATTGGACTCAAGTCCTCCTGACTCCAACCTGGTGCTCTATTCACTGCAACTCCATCTAGCTGCTCCGGTAAAAATATTAGAATGACCACACTGGGTCGGTCCCATGGTCTGCTCAAGCTCAATGCTAAGCACATAGTAGATGCTTAATAAAAATCTTCATTTTTTTCTACTGAGAACCTTGTCTCATACTTTCTTGAAAAAATGAAGGACACAATAAATGGTCAAAGGATATTAACAGACAATTTTCAGATGACATAATTAAAGTCATCTATACTGATACTAAAAATGGAGGGGTTGTGGGAAAACTGGAGACACTAATGCATTGTTGGTGGAGTTGTGAAATGACTCAATCATTCTGGAGAGCAATTTGGAACTATGCCCAAAGGGCTATCAAACTGTGCAGACCCTTTGATCCAGCAGTGCTCCTACTGGGTCTGGATCCCAAGGAAATCATATAGGAGAGAAAAGGACCCACATGTGCAAAAGTGTTTGTAGTGGCAAAGAAACTGGAAACTGGGTGGATGCCCATCAGTTGGAGAATCGCTGAATAAGTTACGATATATAAAAGTAATGGAATATTACTGTTCTATAACAAGTGATGAAAAAGCTGATTTCAGAAAAGCCTGGCAAGACTTAGATGAACTAAAGCTGAGTGAAGTGAGCAGAACTAAGAGAACACTGCACACAATAATAATGAGATTGTGTGATGATCAACTGTGAAAACCTCCATATGCAGGTGGCCAACTGCATCCAGAGAGAGAATTATGGAGACTGAATGTAAATCAACACATGCTATGTTCACTTTACTTTTTCTTTTTCTTCTGTTTTTTTCTCTCATGGTTTTTCCTTTTTGTTCTAATTTTTCTCTCCCAATATGATTCATACATAAATGTGTATTTAAAACATTAATGTACCTGTAAAACAAAAAATAAAAAAATAAAAAAGGGGAAAAAAGAAAAAAATGAAGGCCTTTCACAAATTTTCTTATCTGCCCTCCTTGTCACATACCATTTAGGAATCTGTTATGGAAGCAACCCACTAGTGGCTGCTGGGGATCTAATCCAGACCATCAGAATAGATCCCTTCATGTGAGAGGATGATAACGATACAAAGACACTGAGAGACAGTTGCGTTCTCTAACCTCTCTCCTCTTCCCCCTTGCCTCTGATTTATTTAATTCCCAATCCACAAGCAACGTCTGTGTCAGTAAGGGCTGCTTTGCAATTCCTTCAAGTGTGTTATGAGTCCCAGCTGTGGGGGCTTTCAAAGAACTGACCTGCCCCTTCACACTTAGACGTGGTCCCTATCAGGTATCTATCACTACTATTTCTCCCTTCACTTCACTCTCTCACAAAGAGGGGGGTCTTCTACTCTCTAAGGCAAGCCCCTAAACCGCTCTACATGCATTGTTGATCCCAGCTTATCCTGACTTCTCCAGCAGATTGCCCCTTCTATCCTTCTCACGCTACCCAGACTTGGATTTCTCCTATCCTCAGGCACCTTCCCCACTGTCTGGAAACAGCCCCAGGTCTTCTCTACCCTATAAAAAATAAACCCAGAAACGAACCATTTGATCTGATCTCTATTAGTTATTACCCTTTGTCTTGAATTCTTTTAGAAAGCCACATACAATCAATGCCTCCATTTCCTCTCTTCTTACTGGATTCTACATCCTCTGCAATCCATTTCAGCCTTCCCATTCAACTGAAGTCAGTCTTCCCAAAGTCACCGGTGATCTCTTAGGAGCCAAATCGAATGGTCTTTTAAAAATCTTCATCCGTCTTTTGACCGTTTCTTCCTGAATACTTTCTCCTTTATAAGTTTTTGTAACGCTGCTCTTTCTTAGTTTTCCTTCTACTTCTCTAATTACTTCTTCATATCCTTTAACACTTATTCATCTAGATACAGGGGTCCTCAAACTACAGCCCGTGGGCCACATGAGGCAGCTGAGGACGATTATCCCTCTTACCCAGGGCTATGAAGTTTCTTTATTTAAAGGCCCACAAAACATAGTTTTTGTTTTTACAATAGTCCGACCCTCCAACAGTCTGAGGGACAGTGAACTGGCCCCCTATTTAAAAAGTTTGAGGACCCCTGAATTCTAGAATATGACTACTAACCACGGGCATCTCTCCCATCTTTGTCCTGAACCCAAGGTTCATAAATGTCCCATCTAGGACTCAAATCTAGGTCTCCTTCCTTTCAGATCAAGGCTACATTATAGAATTGCAAAAATAAAATGCTATGTGAAACGAAAGGTGAAAAAAATGAGGTGTCATGGCAGCATAAAATTATAATAATAGTTGTCATCGAGCCATCTTAGTTGGGTTTGATTCTTTGGCTAGTAGGTGTCAGAGATGAGATTTGAACTCGGGTCCTCCTAACTCCAAATCTAGCATCGTAGCCATTATGCCATCAGCTGGCTCATGTTTTAGGAAGGACAAACCAAAGTACTTGAAGAGGAATGCCGCTAGAACAGTGAGGAAATCTGTGACCAGATGTCACAAAGACAACCGAAGGGACTTGGGATACTTATTCTGTAGAAAAGAATTCTGGAAAGAAGGGTGGGGGGAGGGTAGGCATGATTCAGTTCACTTATATATACACGTGTGTGTGCATATACACATATATAACTCATTGTAGCTTTTTTGATGTTCAGTCTTTTAGTCGTATCAGATTCATCATGATCTCCTTGGGGTTTCCTTGGCAGAAATATTGAAGTGGTTGGCCATTTCCTTCTTCGGCTTATTTTACAGATGAGAAAACGCAGGCAAACAGGGTGAAGGGACTGGCCCAGGGTCACATGGCTAGTAAATATCTGCAGTCACTTCTGAAGTCAGGTCTTCCAGACTCCAGGACCAGCACTATGCTTCCAAATACTTGAAGGGCTATGCCCGATTTCCCCATTTTTAGGTTGAAAAGGTCCTCTGACCTCAGGGAGAGGTCCAATTAAGAGAATAGGGAAGGGGCAAATAAATCATTTAATTTTTTTGAATCCAAGTTGTTTCATTTGAAAAATGAGTCTCAGAGTTGTTATAATATTCCAGCAATCAAAGGAAAGATGCTTGATAACTCTTAAAATATTATGCAAATGTCCTTTTTTTGGGGGGAGTGGCAACATGGGCCAATTGAAAGAGAGAAGGCCTTGGAGCCAGGAGAAAACCGTGCTCATATCCCACCTCTGACCTTTATCAGTTTGATTGCCATGAGTAAATAAATAAACCTACAAGAGCCTCAGTTTCCTCATCTATATATAACTGATAAGCTTTTGATCTCATGTTTCTCATTGACCTTGCTCATAAAGATTCAGAGGGAGCTTAAGCTGGGTACACACACAAAGTTTTGGTTGCTAAAACACACAACAGAAAGAGTCCTAGAGCTAAAGAGTGGGGGAGCTGGGATGAGTTTGGGGCAGAAATGACCTACGATAAGACTAACAAGAAGGATTTAGGAAAGACTGAATAGAGAAAAAGAGGTTTTTTGGGTGCCTTTTTCCCTGCCCTCTGGTAACTAGACAGGACTGAGAGACAAGGTTCCTACAACCCCCTATCTTTTAATCTATGGGCAAGTCCAAAAGCCCGTTAGTTTCAGGACCATGGTTCTGTAACTTAGATTAATAAGTCCCTCTTGTTTGTAAGGAAGCCCCAAGAAAATCCAGGAATTTGAAGAGCTAATAGTTTGGGGCCTTAAATTTAGATCTTTCCTTCCTGTGGCAGCAGAAAGTAGACAGTGTTAGCTAGTCAACTCTGGCCCAAGCACTGAAGTATTCTGGGTAAGCCCTCTCCAGGTTCCATTTTGTTCCTCTGTTCTATTTCTCCTGTTATCAGTAAATATAGGAGATCCAAATCTCCCCAGGTGCCCAGACAATGAGGCGCTTCTGGATATATGGAGTCAATGTGACCTTTTCTTTCCTAGATTCTCCTTTCTTGTCTGCCTTCCTTCTCGTTCTCTCTCTCTTTTTTTCTTCCTTTCTTTTTCTTCTGGGGTTACAGTTCTGCTGTGTTTATGTGATTCACTCCATAAAGGCATGTATTTATTCGAGTTCCAGGGAAATGGAGGGAAGGTACCTTCCTCTCTTAACCCCCCCCAACCTCCCATCGTGGTGGGGGGAGCTAACCGCGAACCAAGACTGTCCTATCCACAGCACCCCTGGACTAAAAACAGGAGGGTGAGCACTCCACAAGGGGATGGAGCTAGAGAACGGAAAGAGCTTCCCCTCGGGGAGCCATCAGGAGATTAGTGGGTACTTAACCCCTGTCATTTCTAGCACTTTTTAACTGGATAGGATCAGATACCTGGTCAGCACTGCCCTCTGGTGGTTGAGCAGAGAATAAAAATAATAGTAGCATCTATCTCGCAGGACTGCGTGAGGATGCAATTAGCTGACGTCTATTAGGTGTTTTTCAAATTGTAAAGAGCCCTTCAGATGTCAGGTGTTGGAGGCTCGGTACTTGCTGAGCTCGTGATCCAACGTTGACCGTCCATGCCCTTTGTTGTCGGCCAGGCCTTAAAGCCCCTTTTAGGAGGTCGAACTTTGGAGTTTCTCCCCAGAGACACGGAACAAGGGAAATATGACACAGACAAAGAGACATAATGAAAGCTACCCAGGTAACCAGACTCCCCAGAGCTCCCGTGCTCTGCCGCAGAGATTTCAGCTTGTTCTTTTACTCTCCTTTCTGACCACACAGGAAGCTCTAGACTACGAAGGGCAGTTTAGAAAAACGAACCCAGAAGCCTTGGCTAGGCCATTTTAGACAGGTCGGCTTTAAGCAACCTGAGTGGATGGGGAAGGCCAGCACCCTTGCTAGGCTTCCCAGCATTCCCTACTGCCTTCCCGATTGTGGTGAGAGGAGAGGGATCAGCCAACCCTATTTTCCTTGGCCCCCGGAAGGAAGAACTGGGACTCAATATAAGAAAAAACTTCCTAATAATGAAAGGTATCTTGAAGTTTAATGAGCCTCTATAGGAAGGGGTGATTTCCCTGTTACTGGACATCATCACACAAGGCTGCACGACCACTTGTTGGGGATGTCATCAAGAGCTGTGAACTGGGGGCTTTTACCTGGGAGATTTTGTGATAAAAGGAAAGATACTATCCTGAATAAGGCTGCAAAAGGAGAGCTTGAGATTGGAGTGCCCCACTATACTCTAGGCATCAGTCTACAGGACTAGAGCAATTCATTTGGGGCCTCCCAGGCCCATCATATTTAATTTGGGGCGGTCTCCTTATGGTTTGCCACAAGAACACATCCCAAATGTGACCATTTGGTGACAGGAGGAGGCAGCAACAGGTGATACTTTCTCTCCGGCTGATGACTTTCTCGTCCCTTGTCAGTGTGCCCGTTTCAAAACCACGTCTCTGGTTTGGCTAGTACCAATCGCATCCCTTGCTTCCACCAGTAATTCTGAAGCCTTACAAGTTGATGGCAACTGGGAAATGACAGGTTTTTACTGGGTGATCTCTAAGAGCAAAATTCACGAGGGATCGATTTTTCCTTTCAGTAATAATAATTGTAGGTAGCTGATCTTGCTGCAAAAATCATATTAAGAACTGATACTCTTTTAAAATTTTTTAAATTTTTTTAAATTTTTAATAGCTTTTTATTTACAGGTTATATGCATGGGTAACTTTACAGCACTGACAATTGCCAAACCTCTTGTTCCAATTTTTCCCTTCCTTCCCCCCACCCCCTCCCCCAGATGGCAGATTGACCAGTAGATGTTAAATATATTAAAGTATAAATTAGATACACAATAAGTATACACGACCAAACTGTTATTTTGCTGTACAAAAAGAATCGGACTCTGAAATATTGTACAATTAGCCTGTGAAGGAAATCAGAAATGTAGGTGGGCAAAAATAGAGGGATTGGGAATTCAATGTAATGGTTTTTAGTCATCTCCCAGAGTTCTTTCTCTGGGCGTAGCTGGTTCAGTTCATTACTCCTCCATTGGAACTGATTTGGTTGATCTCATTGCTGAGGATGGCCATATGGTCATCATATGGTATTGGTGTTGAAGTATATAATGATCTCCTGGTCCTGCTCATTTCACTCAGCATCAGTTCCTGTAAGTCTCTCCAGGCCTTTCTGAAATCCTCCTGTTGGTCATTTCTTACAGAACAATAATATTCCATAACATTCATATACCACAATTTATTCAGCCATTCTCCAATTGATGGGCATCCACTCAGTTTCCAGTTTCTGGCCACTACCAAGAGGGCTGCCACAAACATTCGTGCACATACAGGTCCCTTTCCCTTCCTTAGTATCTCCTTGGGATATAAGCCCAGTTGTAACACTGCTGGATCAAAGAGTATGCACAGTTTGATAACTTTTTGAGCATAAGAACTGATACTTCTTTATATAATATTTAAACCTTTTCAAACCATTTCATACACATGATGTGTGCTCATTTGAGCCACCCAACAGTATTATTGGGTAGGTGGTACAAGCATTATTATCACTAATATTTTTATTTCACAAATAGGGAAACTGAGTCTCAGAAAGGCAAAGGGTTATGATGCCCGTGGGCTACATTGGTAATAAAGGTTGGAGACAGAATTTGTACCAGCTCTTCCAGTTTTTCGATCCAAGGTAGAAAATAGCAAATAGAAAATACTGAATGTTCTTGGGCCCGACTTTTACTTATTTTTTATATATTAAACTTGTATCAACTCCTTTGCATAATTAAAACAGACACCAGAAAAAGGGACAAATTAAGCTTAATGGGAGAGGCTCAAAATTTCACATTTATGTTCATGTTTATTCTTTCTCCCCTGTCATATGCTGCCCTCTATAGTTTATATATATAAGCAATTGGGGTTAAATGACTTGTCTGACTGTGTGACTACCTTGCTTGACAGGCTTCGGTGACTCCCTAGTACTTCTATGAATAAAAGAAAAGTTTCTTTGTTTGGCATTCAAAGCCCTTCACTATCTGGCTCCAATATACTTCTCAAGGACTTCAACGTATGCATTCTACATGTTGGGTAAACAAATTTGCTTGCTAGTTCCCACATGCGATACTCCATCTCCCACCTCTGTTCTTTTGCACAAGCTGAGTCTCATGCCTGGAGTACTCTCCTTCACCTCCCCCTTGTGGCCTTTCCTTTCAGTTGTTAGTTGGTGTTTTGTAAGAAATTTTGTATCCATTTTATACTAATTTGAGTATTTTTATTTTTCTGTAGAAACATATGAGCACCTTGAGAGCAGGGGCCATTTTTATATTTGTTATTGCTCCCCCAGCGTACTAGGCTCAATGTATGACCCCTATGTAGTAGGTACTTAAATCTCTGGGGGCAGCTAGATGGCACAGTGGATAGTGCACCTCCTTGTAGTCAGGAGGAGCTGAGTCCATATTAGACCTCAGAGAATTAACGCTTAACACTGTGACACTGCGCAAGTCACCTAACCCCAATTGCCTCTCCAAAAAAAAAAAAACAAAAAACAAACAAACAACTGTTGAAATATTATACTATGTTAAATACTACAGTATATATTATACATATACACTATATATACACACACACATATATAATACTATATAAAATATAAATTGAATGGCTAGGGGATTTCTAAGAACCAGGAGAGAGTAGGATCCCGAAAAGGGTGTCAGGGAAGGAAGAATGAGGCCAAAGAGAGGTTGAAGTGAATGAGGATTGAGAAAAGGCCATTGGATTTGGCCACTAAGAAATCATTAGTGGCTTTGGAGACAGAAATTCAGTGGAGCCATAAGGTTGGAAGCTGGATTGTAAAGGGTTGAGGAAAAAATAGAGGCACCTGTTGTAGAGAGCTTTTTGAGGAGCTTAGCCACAAAGGTCAGAAAGAGATATAGGAGGATGATGGGGATGGAAGGATCGAGGTGGGGTTATCTGAGAATGAGGAAGAGAGACATGGGCATGTTTGTGGGTGGGTTGTTCTTTGTCCTTCATTCTTGAAGCGGACCAGAACATCGGGGAGGCGATGCTAAGACACGCAAGCGATTGAAGAGAGGGAGGGCTGGCCAAGGTCACCGGCTTCATTTTCCCCTCCAGAGCCATCTGGGTCCAGTGGCAAGATTCAGATCAGGATGACTGGAAATGGCCCTGGTAGTAGGGAAGGAGGGAGCTAGTAGACGGAGGGATAGAAGAGAACTGACTGGATGAGGATGACATGGAGAAATCTATAGACACAGGAAGAAATCATTTGAGCTGGGAGAAGGGTTAGTTCTGGTAAGGAATAAGATGACCTCATGTGAGACAGGGGAAGGAGGAGGTAGTGGCAGAAAGGGTCTGAGTGATGAGATGAGGAAAAGGGAAGAAGAGGCGCCTCGTGGAGGAATGGCCTCCCTTTTTTCCCCTGTAAAATGAGAGGCAAAGTTCTTAGCTGAGAGACAAGGAGGAGGGGGAACCAATGGAGATTTCAGGAGGGATGAAAAGAGCTGCTTTGTAAAGTGGGCTAGTGAGTTAAAGCAAGTAGAGGATTGCCTGGCAACAATCCAACTATGTCTCTGTCCATTCATTTCAACTGCGCCCTACAGTGGATGGCTCTCAGAACTGTCCCATCTCCAAGATCCCAGATTTGGGCATTTGCTCACTGACCCCAGTTACTTGATGACTTCACCTATCTCCTATCAATTACCCTTCAAAATCAATGGATAGAGAACAAGAACACCAAGACCTTGGATCTTCTAAAGGCTGTTTCTGAGATCTTTTCCCATTATTTCAGATTCTTCCTGGTACTCCACTTACCTCTCTTCCAGGCTTAACTCCATCCAGTCAACAGCTACCGGAATCTGGCCCCTTCTTGACCTCCCATCACAGTTGCCCTACTCATCTTCAACCCAAGGTGCCTCCCACTCTGGTGGGAAATCCCACCAGAGATTTCTCTGCTTCTATTCTTTGGCTGCCAAAAGTTGCTGGACAGAGTCTGAAAACTGTGTTGAAGATACCCACTCTAGATTTAGGTCTACACTGTTCCTCAGCAATCCTTCTATTCAATATTTATTGATTTTTTTTTTTTTTGCAAATGACTTGCCCAGGCTCACAAGCTAGCATTTATTGATTTTTTTATATCATTCTGTGCCATCACCATTCCTAACTTCTTCCTTGTCCCTCAAGCAGTCAACCCTGCCTGTGTGACCTCCCCTTAAAGTAGATAACTCATCCTCCTTTTCACTGAGATCTAGGTTGTCCAATTTGGACTCCTCCTTCACGGGTAACTAGGTGGCTCAGGTATGTGTCCTAAAGTAAGGAAGATCTGAGTTCATATGTGACCTTGCTATATGACTTTGGGCAACTCACTTCATCACTGACTGCCGCAGTCTCCCCATCTGTAAAATGGGAATAATAATAGAACTCTTGAGATGATATATCATACTTAGCACAGTACCTGGCAGACAGTGGGCACTATATAAATCTCAGCCCTTAATAGGATAATCCAACTTTTGTTCCCACCACTGCCGAAATTTCTTCATCAAAGGTCCTTATCACCAAATCCAGTATCCTTAATTCAGTTCTTTATGATATTGATCATCTCTTTTTGGATATTATCTCCTCTCAACTTCAAAAATACTATGCTCTTTTCTATCTCCTTCTTCTTCCCCTCCCTCTCTTTCCTTTCTTCCTTTCTTCCCTCTTTCCTTCTATGGCTCCCTCTCTGTCTCTCCCTCCATGTACTTGTCTCTCAGCTATCTCCCTTCCCCTTCTGTCTCTTTCCATATCCCTACCCCCAGCACTTCTTTCCCCAATTTCTTAATGTTGTGGTTCCTCTCTATTTATAATTTCTCATTTAGAGAGCTTGTTTACTTCCACAAGCTTCACCTGTTCCCCCTGTGGCTAATTGGCACACCTAAATGCTTAGCCTTTAGCCTCTCTCGGAGATCTACCTTTCCAACTACCAACTCCATATATCGACCTGCCCGTCCCATGAAGCCTCAAATTCAACAAGTCCAAAGCTGAATTTTTGCCACCCTCCACTTCTAAACTCCCTCCTCCTGTCAATGGCACTATCATTATTTCCTTGAAAAAGCTAATCCCTCCACTTATGTTCTCGATCTTGTCCCCTTCTGTCTCTGCACCTTACGACAGATTGAGAATGTGGGATTGATTGTACATAGCAACAAGAAGATATACGAAGATCAATTCTGATGGATGTGACTCCTTCCGTCAGTGAGATGACTGATGCCAGTTCCAATGATCTTGTGATGAAGAGAGCCATCTACACCCAGAGAGAGGACTGTGGGAACTAAGAATGGATCACAACATAACACTCACTTTTTGTTGCTTGCTTGCACTTTGTTTTCTTACTCATTTACTTTCCTTTTTGATGTGATTTTTCTTGTGCAGCAAGAGAATTGTATAAATGTTTACATATAGGATTTAACATATATTTCTACCATGTATAAAATATTTTGGATTGCTTGCAATCTAGAGGAGGGGGTCAGGGAAGGAGGGAAAAATTTGGAACACTGCTATGCAATGATCAATGTTGAAAAATTATCCATGCATATGTTTTGAAAATAAAAAGCTTAAAAAAAAGAATGTGGGATTGGGAGTCAGAGGACCCGGGTTCAAAATTTGAGCAAGTCACTTAACCTAAGTTTTCTCCTTTGTAAAATGAGGGGATTGGACGAGACGATCTCTAATGTCCTTTCCAGTTCTACAACTCTGCTCCTTCTGGTTCTCCTGGAGTTTAAACCCAGTCCTTCCTCTTCTTTCATTTTTAATCTTTCTTTATGCACTGGCACCATCCATTTGCTGGTGACGTCATAGAAGGAACTCTTGCTCAGGCATAGATTGGATTAGATGGCGACTGGAGTTCCTTCCAATTCTGAGATTCTATGAGTGTTATTCTAAAAATATTATAGACGAGGAATTGCAAGAAGGGGAAGAATGAAAGCCAGAAGACTTTAAGTATTTCTTACAACTAGTTATTACAGTAACCTTGGCAGATGCAAATGAAGGTATTTGCAGTGGGAATAGGGAGGAGGGGGATGAATGTGGGAGACACTGTAGGGGTAGAACTGGCAGGCCATACTCATGTGAAATAAAGGAGACGAAAGGGACTGGCTCCAACTTTCTTTCCCAGACTCCTGTTTCTACTAAACTAACCATGGTCTGTTTCTGTTCCTTGACGTAGGCTATCCTGAATACCTTGAAGGTCTTTCCACTTCTTAAAAACGTTAAAAGCCTTTCCCCGATCCCCCCAAATGTTAGCAGTCTCTCTATCCTCAAAGTATAGTGTATTTATTTCAGTGCCTAAATGTGTACTCTTAGTAGAAGGTAAGTGGTGCTGCGGTGGATAGAACTCTGAGCTTGGAATCAGGAAGTCTCACCTTGCGGAGTTCAAATCCAGCCTCAGATACTTCCTAGCTGTGTGACCCTGGGCAAATCACTTCATCTGAGTGCCTCAGTTTCTTCATTTGTCAAATGAGCTGGCAAACCCCTTCACTGTCTCTGCTGAGAAAACCCCAAAGGGGGTCACAGAGACTTGGACATGATTGAAAATGAGAACACCAAAGTACAGTACAAGTAGTAGGTGCCCAATTCTTGTCTAATTGAATTGAAAAGATATGACTAAGGTTTCAAATGAAAATTGAGTGTGCCTTGATGACAGAAATAATTCAGGAAGAGAAGCACGTTTTGGAAGAAAGAGAGTAAGTCTGATTTTGGACTTGCTGTGTTTGAGGTAGGACATCCAAGTGGAGATTGCCTGAAGGTTTGAGGCTAAGGCAGGGGCTCAAGGTATGAGATAGATATATAGCTCTAGATTGAGAGCCAGGGCTGAGGATGGAAACCAGGTTATATTGGATTAAGGAAGGAGTGGCTGATGACGATCTGGAGGCATCCAGCATCTTGTGTAGACAAGACCCAGAATGATAGTTGGATGGGGTAGGATTAAGGATCTGCTTTTTTCCTCAGGTGGGGGGCCATGTGAACATGATATTACTACGATGAAATTACAGATAAAAAGGGGCCAGTAGAAAGGGAGAGATTAGAAATTCATAAGAGGGATGACTGAATTTGGGATTTAGAGCTTGAAGAAATCCAAGGGACCATTGGGTCATTTTGCAAATGAGGAACCCTAAATCCACACAAGTTAAATAAGCCGTTCACCACTATATGGCTAGAAAGCAGTCTAGGAATGAGGACCAAATCATCCCCAGTTCAAATGCTGTGTTCTCACCTTTATGTTCTATTACTTTGTCTGAGCAGGTCCCGGAGGAGGTGGGAGCAAGGGTGAGGGGAGGGGTTTGATTTAGAAAGGAGTCCACATGGAGGGGGAATGCCTTTCAATGCTCCTTCCTATGTCTTGTCAGCATGATGTCTTTTGAGGGTGTTGGGGGTTCATAAAGAGCAATGGAAAAGGGGGTTGATAGAGCCCAGCTGAGTTTCTTCAGCATAAATTTCCAGTGGAAGGGATCAACTTGATTTGGGAACTTTGTCCCTGGCTCAGCAAATAGGAACAGGAAAAGAAGAACTAATTATATCATCCAAAGCTGAGGATCAAATCCTCATCTTTTGTAGTATTGGCTTTTAATGTTTGCTCCTCTGCCTTATTAGACCCAAAGCTGGTATTAAAACCTTATTTGATCTTTTTGTCTCCCCCATTGCTTGGCATCCATATTTCCCTCGGTTTGCCGTATTTATGCCAGGCAATGTCAATAGTCCTTTCTCCCTACGATGTGATGGCGATTCATCTTTTCCACACTCTTGCTTGGTTTGTTTTTATCGAACCCAGAATGAAAACAAAGCAAGCTTCCCTAGCTAGTGGGGTCTTTGCTGTGCTGGGAGTATATGTTAATGATTGTGGAGGCAGTGGTTATTCAGTCCGGAATAACCGACTGACTCTTTTGCTTTGTCTTCCAAGCAGCTTGGGTTGGCCGGGCACAGAAGACTGGGCCCAGAATCACTGGGGCTCCTTTCTTTGACCCCCTCCCAGCTCAGTAGTTTAATAGATAAATCAAAGGATGAGCCCAGTAGCAGTGAGAGAAGCAATTGAACTTCAGTTACTTCTTTGGTTTCCCATGTTTCAACACCTTCCTGCTCCCCCCAGCCCAGTCTCCCCCGCTCCCATCTCCTTGCATTGATTTGGGTGCTCCGTTTAGGAGCACACATCAAGAGTGTGAGTGAGAAAGACAGAATTTCTTTTTTCTTTTTAAATGTTTTGATTAAGCAGCAGAGACTGCTTATTCCAAAGATTCTCCATTGGAGAAGGGCTGTTTGGGAAATGGGAGAATCGTCACATGACATCACTTTTCAAAGGCTTGCCCACATAGGGAATGAAGGGTGATCCTAGTTTTGTCTTTCAATGGTTTTCCCATTGAAACATCACTGAGCTTTGAATGGGGCATCTTTTCAATATGCGGCGGAATTCTATCTCTATGGAACTCTACCTTACAGAATAACACTAAACAGACTTTTCCCATGCCCAGTACCTACAAATACTTTTTCCCTAATGGAAAACATAGAGTCAGAGATCCACATTCTAGTCTGAGATTTGCTGCTATATGGCATGTATGATCTGGGGAGATTACCTCTCCACTCTGGGTCTCAGTTTCCTTTTCTGTAAAGGGCCTAAAATAAATGAATTCGGTCTTCCAGCTCTAACATCTTATAATTCTGGCTCCAAGCTTCCGCAGTTGCTGCTCTGTATTGGTAGAAGGAGCTTCCGAACACTAATAAACTCCCACGTCTGATCCAAAAAGAAAAGATCTAAAGTAACCTGCCAAGATTTACATAGAGACAGAAAAGAAAGGAAGCCAGAACCAACTGTCCCAGTCGGACATCAGCCCTGTCGTACCGGTGTAGGAATTCGAGTATGCTGAATTACTGGCCTAAGCTTAAAGTACCCGGGTCGGGCCTAATACTCTATTTCAGGTTTTCAAAGTTGCTTTTCTGCTCCCCAGCACTTGCCCACTGGTACTTGAGCTTAGGGGTTCTGAGCTACATAGAACTAAAGCCATTTGGGTGCCCGCACTAAGTGTGGCCGCGGTGCAGTAAGCCGTCAGGAACGGAAGGGATCGGGACGGTGGCCTGTGTGGCCCTTCTTTCTCTCCCTGTGCGTCAGAAGCCACACGGGAGCCCCAAAGCGGCAGGGAGGGAGCCACAAAAGGGTCTAAGACCTGGGCGGGCAGCCCTGCGGCCAAAGAACAAAATGAACACAGATGTGCAGTTCTCTCATGGCAGTTTATTATGGCATGAAGGAAGAACCACCCTGTGCTCAAAGCTGATGCTATATTACAAATGTATGGCTGAAGTAGGATGTGACTATTAAAATAGGATTCCACAAAGCATGAACATTTTAAGGCATTTACAATACAGTGGCTCTTCTATAAACATACACTTAAATATACATGACTGTAGCTGCAGACAGAAACCATCAGAGAGACAAATCTCAAATGAACTCTTCATATCGATAAACTCTTCTCCTCAATTCCAATTCTTACATTCAAACACATATTGAAAGGCCTTATAACCAGGAACAAATCACCTGTACACTACGGATATACACAACTAGGGGTGCCGAGACCGGAGGCGGGCTCTCTTCCAGTCTGAATGAGAATGGTAAGGATGCTTTGCAGTCTCTCCAAGGTCATCATTCAGAGCAAGGCAAGCTTCTCCAGGACACTTGCACGGGGCGGCCCCTCCTGGGCTTAAAATATTCCTTCCTATCGATCGTGAGCATTTCTCATGGTGGAGGAGGTTACTGCTTAGCTCTCCTCCATACTAGACACTTAGCATGCTCATCAGAGGCATCAAAGAGAAACGGGAAGGAGGCGAGAAGTCCCAAGGCATTCGTACTCCCGATCTTCCATTTGGCACTTGCTCAGTTTGCCTAACACCACCCCTAGTTCGTCTTACGTTATGTCAAACACACGCGTGTTTCAAGCGGTAATACACAGTATTACAGAAACTAACAAAATGATTTGCATATTTGTAACGAGGTGTAACAAGCAAAACTTCTAGAATAAAACAATACGTAAGCCAGAGATTTATTTACAAACTGTCACGAAGAGAAGTATAAATACTTCTATATCGAATGCTTAAGAAAACACCATTTACAAAATTTGGATATATACAGTCACTTGAAAAATGGCCAAAATTCAATTTTGTCACAGGTAAAGAACTGGCTCCAATTTATTAATGGGCAAAAGCTAGCTTTGGGTATGTGCCTGTACTTGGGGGTTGTTTGGTGTGTGTGTGTGTCTGTAGTGGGTTTGTGTTTTCCCATTTGGTGTTCCCCCACCCCCAAGCCCCAGCCGGGGAAGGAGGGTGTCAGATCTGAAGACCTCACCTAGAACTAAACGTGGCCGGAACTTTGATTGTGCTGCCCTAAGATGTCATCGATCATTCTCAGGTTGTTCAGCCACTCTTCGTCATTGTTGCTGCCGCTTTTCATGAGAGAATCGATGAAGTCTGTCTCACTGCAGCTGTCTGGCAAAATGGGATCGTTCTGCTGCGGGCCAAAATCGTACGGCGGCAGCTCTGCTGGAGGAGCCCCCATCCTGCTGAAGGTCCCAGATGCCTGGCTGGTGACCGGATAGCTCGGGGGCTCTATGCCTTGGGCTGGGCTGATCGGGTTGAAAGTAGAAACGCTTTGGGGTATGGGCTTCATGACATTCATGGCTGGCAACGGGGCTCGGGTCAGGCTCTGCCTCAGACTCTGACTGTTGAGCATGTTGAGGCTTTGAGCAGGCTGGCCTACATTCACTTTTGGAATCTGCCTGACCCCGGGCGCGATCTGATTGGGGGGGATCACCGACTGAGGGGAGAACTGTTGACCTGTCAGACTGGATCTCACATTTGGTTTGGAGAAAAGAGGATTGGTGAACTGCTGCATGTTGGTGTCTATTTGGCTCTGATTGGGCATTCTAGAGGCCACCGTAGAGATCCACGCCTGAGGAGAGGAACTCGGATACATGGCGGGAATTCGGGCCATGTTGGGCTGCCGTAACTGGTGAGGACTCGCGGATTGGTTTGCTAAGGAGCCGGCGCCGAAGCCAGGCAGAGCCATTCCGGGCTTGACCGCTGAATGGCTGCTGTGAGCCGTCTGGCTGACAGAGCTCAGACTAGCCGAAGTTTGCTTCTGTCGCATGGAGACGTTAAAATCGGAGCCAGACGGGAAAATGGCCTGTTGTTTCCCGGGGGTCTGGGGGATCATGACCATGCCCCCTGTGCTCTGGTTGCCAGTAGTTGAACTGATTCCAGGGGTCATGGTGTTCTGAAGGATCCCAGATGTGGATGGCATCCTGCGCGGATTAGTTGGAGGAGTTGGTATGGACTGGCCACAGTCAGAAGGCATTTGCTGTGGCATGGCTGCTCAAAGAAAGGAACACACAAAAATGAGACATCCTTGTTTTAGAAATATGGTTCTACTGGCGCTAAGAAAGAGTTACACCAGGTGTGGTGTAGGAGGAGAAGGATGGAAGTAGTACTGAGGAAGTTCCAGGTAGCAGAAAACCAGGCGTCACCTGAGCCACAAGGCCCAGGCAAGTTAGCAGAGAGCAGTCACGCACCAGCCCTCCCACCCCTAAGTCTGTTCTTGTTATAGTACTTTGAATTTATTCTCAGAACGACAGCTAGCTTGACCTTTGCCAAGTACCTATCTGTTTTTTGAGACTAGGTCTCCTGTCTCACCCTGGCCAGAAGAGTACAGGTCCAATCCCAATATTGATCAACATTGAAATTTTAACCTGCTCTATTCTTCTGACCTGGGCTGGTTTGCCCTTCCTTAGGCATCCTGGTGAGCTTTTGATCCAGAGGGCTTACTATATTGCCACCACACTCAGCGTGGACACCCAACTGGCTTTAGTTCTACATAGCTCAGAACTCCCGAGCTCAAGCAATCCACCAGCCTCCATCTCCGGAGTGGTAGGGACTATACGTGAGTGCTACCTGTAAGTCTTTAAAAGATGAATTTATTTTGATTTCTCTTTTGAGCTGACCAGGACATTTTCATTTGGGGAAATGGTTTTTTTCAGTTGGGATACCACTTGGGCCATTAGCAAGTGGTCATGTTGAGCTTTAAGAAGGAGAGAGTCCAACCAGGAATGTTTCATGAAAGGCCTTGATAGTTTCTAAGACCTTATGTTCCCTCTAAAGTTTCAGATTAGCTTCTTACTTGAAAACTGACTCATCTGTTGGCAGAGATAGGGAGTCCGCTGCTCAGGTGGCACAGCCATAACATTTGGTCTCTGCTTTTCCTGCTAAATAGAAAATGAAAAAGACACATTATATTACAGCTATTAAAAAACCCCGATGAGGAACAGTACCGAAGAAGCATTAAACGAGGGAGGCTCATGACACCATCTGTGCACGTGAGAACGAACAAACAGGTATCTGGACACTCAAACATTGAACTGGGAAAGGCAAAATGACAGCCAGTGATTTTCACCTTGGCCCTGAAGCCATCTAAGTTGTCCAATTCGATGCGGTGCAATTTGAGACACCGCTGGAGATACAAAGATCAAGGATCTTTTCCCTCAAGAAGCTTATATTCTACTTGGAACACGAATACAAGAAAGTAAGGACAAGTTTACAAAAAGTCATTTTGGTAAGATCTTCAATGGGACACAGTGACCAAGCTGTGCTTTGAAGGAAACCAGGGATTCTAGAAGTTCAAAGGAATATACCTTCCCTCATAGGTCACTTACTGAATGTCCATAGGAGAGAAGCTCCCCCCTCCAAAATTTCGCTACCCCTTAATATCAGGGTCCCATTTTTCGGCACCTGCGCCTATATAGTCCTGAGGTTGTTAATTATCTTAATATCTTTTGTTTTCTTCAAGGTTCAGCTTGGGTGCTACCTCCTACCAGTTTTCCCCAAAGTCTTCTAAGAGACCTCAAATTATCTTTTATTCATTTAATCTATTGGTATATTTTATACTCCCCTCCAAGTAGAACGAAGCCCCTGGAAGATAGGACTCAGCTTTGGCTTTGCACACAGTAGACAATTAACAAATATTTACTGACTTGATTAATGACTGATGAGATTAAATGCATATGTCTCGTTTCCCCGGCTCAAAAGCTCCTGGATGGCAGAAGCTGGTTCTTACATTTATTTGTATCATAAAAGCACCCGGTATGATGGTGGGCACAAAGTAAGCATTCGATAAAGGCTTGCTGAATGACTATAGGAAGGCACGTTTGGCTCTGCATCCTAGAGCTTTTTAACAAAAAATGGGACTATCTCGTGAAGTTGGAAGTGTAAAAGGAAAGACTGGCTGACCAAATGTCAAGGAAAACTACAGAGGGGTCTCCTACATGTGAGAAGAATGGTTAGTGTAGTTTTTGATTTCTAAGGTCATCATGCATTCATCCATTAATAAACAGTTTGATACCACAAGTAGCTAAGCTGTCATTGCCAATCATTCTCTGCTTTTAACTCCTGCTACCCTTCAGATCTAGAAAGAAACCTGTCTTTAACCTCAACCTTTCTGGGACACCAGACAGGGAACCTGCTGTTTTCCAGTGATAGAGCAAGAATGGAAGGGGCGAGAAGGTAGGCGTATTAGTAAACAATCCTGAAGCATCTCAGAGTTGCCAGAGGGAGGGACACGGTACCATCAGAAAGGATAATAAGTTGTTATAAAACCCGGCTTCTTAAGCTGTGGGTCACAACCCCATATGGGGTCACGTAACTGAATTTGAATCATGTAACTGGGTTATCAGATTATGATTTATTATCAGTAAATGTTTGATTTGTATACCTATTTTATATACCTGGGATTGCATACAAAGTTCTCTGGCGAAAAGGGGTCACGAGTAGAAAAACGTTATAGAAGCCCTGCTATGATACACAGGAATCAGCTATCGGATGGCCAAAGGGGCAAGGAAGCCCTACTCAAAATCTTTAGCTGGCTGGTTTGGCAGAAAAATTCAGAACTCCACCACTGAGTTCTACGCTCACCCCACCATGGAAACCTGGTAAATGGAGGGCCGGTAGGGTGTCACGGCAGCTTCTGGGATCTACACCGAGACCGCTGACAAACTGAGCTGTGATGTTGTGTACGGAGGCCAATCCAGCCCTGCCCTTACAACCCCGTCCGTGCAACTTGCATAAACCAAAGAGTGCCTGTCAAACTGCTCGGGCATACGTGGCCCATGGAAGCCACATGATGCAAACCTGCATGATATGCTGCCGGCGTAGGATCTGCTGCTTGAGCAAATGGTTTCTCATGCATCCATTCACTGTGGCTGGAGTGGCTGCTGGAATGGAGCTGCCTGCACTCTGGAGAGGGCCTGCTTCCTGAAGTCTGGCAGCAATGCCGGGATTCCCATCCTGCCAAGAAAGTAGAAAGAACAAAATGGGTTGGGGAAGATTACAAAAGAAACCATTTTAATGAGCAGTGGGTTTTCCTTTCTGTCCCAACCTCAGCCCACTTCCTGTCTTATGTCCCACTACAGCCTCCAGTGGACCTTTTAGAGCATGGGGATAGAAAGGCGCGTTGATCAGCTGACCATAGGGAACCCGAGAGGTTCTGTTTGAAGCCCTCTTCCCTGGTACCTGGTAGAGTCAAACATTAAGGAGAAGGGAGAGTGGGACTTTGAGGGGACTCAAAGTTACCTCTGCCCCTCCTCCCTGATCTGGTCTCTAGACATGGCTTAGATTAAACTAAAGCCCTAATCACTTTGCCACAGTTACAGCTCTGTCTAGAAAAGTTGACCAAAGAGAAAACGGCGGGGGTGGGGAATTTATAAAGAAGGACAGAAAGAAAAATGAGCTAAGGACACGGAGAGGAAAGGAGGAATTTTACTCAATGGCAGACATGACAACAATAATACAAATAATAACTAAGAGCTGACATTCAGCTAATACTTTAAGGTTTCCCAAGTGTTTTAAATGCATTTAACCTCCTAAGAACTCTTGAGGTAGGTGCTAGTATTACTCTCACTTTTCAGATGAAGAAACTGAGGCTCAGAGAGGTTAAGTTATTTGTTCTGGGTCCCACCACCAGTAGCTAGTAAGTATCCGAGGTAGGATTTGAATTGATTCCAAGTTCAATACTCTTAAGTGTGACCCTGGAAGGCTTCTAGCAGAAGAGATAAGCAAATCCAAGTGTGAGTAGCTCAAAGGAATCAAATGGCTTAGTCCAACCGTGGAGAGATTCCCGAGTCACAGTAACCCTGACAATACATGCACACCCCACACCACGGATTGCCAGGATTTTCGGCATCTTCATCAATTTTGAACAGCCGATGTCGAGTACCACTTCCCAGCATGATTCACTTCACAACATCTGAGTGTTAATGTGAACATCTGGTTGATAAAAAAAAGCTGAAGGAAAGGAATCAGATAAAAACTCTCTAACGCAGATATGAAGAAAAAAAAATCACAGAAAGCTCGAGTTTAAGGGTGGGAATCTTCTACTCAAAACCTTTCATTTTACAGATGGGGAAACTGAGGTAGTCACAGAGCTAATCAGCAAAAGAGCTGGAACTAGTACCTACTTAGCAGACACTTAGTCAGGTGCTTTTTTCACCAGGCCACATTGCTTCTGGAAGGTATATTCAGCAGCCAAACAGAGCATCGACACTCAGATTACTATTCCTGCTTTCATATCCAACTTTCCCATTATTAGGGTTTGTTATCATTGGCAGAAAAGAACCATGCACATTCTCTCCAGCATTCTTCCCGAGGCCATGCTTCCTTTGTTTTCCAAATGGAGGCCCCCCATCCTTTGTTTCTGAATCAATGTTATCAAAGAGAAGCCCAAAGAAAAGAGTTGCAGCCTTTTGACACTGAGAATTAGAAGCATGTGAAAACAGAGAAAACAGGAAATGACCAATGTTTTTAGTGACCAGAAGGAAATGGTGGCTAAAAGTTGCTGCTTAGTAGCTGGATACTCTAGGTTTTTTCTTTTTTCTTTCTTTCTTTCTTTTTTTTTTTTTTTTTTTGCTTAAATACAAGAGATTACCCAAGTTATTGAAGAATTAAAAAAAAAAATAAAAGTCATGGTGAAAGTCATCAAAATGACTCAATGCTCTTTAGTGGAGCACTGTCATAGTGTTAAGGCACAGTGGATGACAGAGAAATGTGTAAAAACAAGTTTGTCTAAAGATAACTCCCCTAGAACTCAAAGCAATCACTGGCACTGGCACCATGATTTTCTCCGTGTTAGGTGGATGTCAGGTGTGCTGACAGAGGCTGCCACATCTTATTCCTCCCCTTTGGTGTTTCTAGTATCTTAGGAAGTGGCAAAGAACATTAAGTCACTTTCACTTAGCTAGCAGCAAGATCTGGGCATCTTTCATTGAATAGGGCTGGTGTGGAAGTCTTAAAGCTTCCCCAGCGGTTCTTTTGTGTGCCAACCGGGTGAGGCTGAGCAGCTAACATAGCTCAAAATATGTTGACTAGCTTTGAGGCATGTTGGCCAGGGTGATCTCTGAAAGAATGATGACACCTTCTGAGGCAGCAGGGAGGCAGCAGTGCAATGATGGGGTGTAGTTTGGGTGGATGGCTGCTGTAGAGAGAGAGAGGAAAGAAAAAAGAGCCTCAGGTTTCCAACTCTCAGCAAGAACCATGTAAGGTAGAAGAGCTGTGAAGAGAGTTCCTGAGCCTTGCCAAGGAGCTACAGGAGAAAAAGTAGAAAGGCACAGTTGGCTGCTTGGAAATAGAACCACGAGGACTCGGGCAGGAGCTGTCTTCCAGCTATGGACAATTCTAAGGGTTAAACCCTCCCTGGCCTCAACCTAGGGGTTTTCCACAGACTAGCTTTGAGACAGGGCCCTAAGAACCCTTCTCTGCTAGCGTGCAACTCAGTGGGAGATTTTGCTCTTTTGTATGGGAGGACAAGGCTTGGGATGGTGTTGAGAATGATTCTATTTGACTTTCCCCTGTTGTTCCCTTTGTTTTTCTGTCCCAGCTAAACACTTTGCTATTTGACTTATAGTCCCAGCCTGGTATGTCAGTAGAATAATTACCAGATAGGGCTTGGACCCTATATTATCCCTCCAAGGAACTCAATAGCCTTTAAGAATTCCAGAGTGACAACATCAGTTTATACAAATCTTCCCATGTTTATCTAAATTCTTCACCATTTTCTACGATGTAATAATATTCCAGTACTTTCATATCACAGTTCATCCAGTCATTTCCAAATTGAAGGGCACCTACTTTCTTTCTAGTTCTTTGTTAATGCTAAAAGTACTGTTGGGAATATCTGGATAGGTGAGACCTTTCTATCTTCCTTGGCATATATAGAAAAGAGAGATTCTGAGATTCTTTGTAGGATCTCTGGGTCAAGGGATGTGAACAATTTAATGAGTCTAAAATATTTTCCAGAATGGTTAAGCCACGGAGTTCCACCAATGGGGTACCTATCTACTGACCTGTAATCACACAAATAAATATAATTGTGAAAAAAATTAGTAAGTGGAATATATGAATTATAATAACAGGCAAACTCATAAGCTACTACAAAGCTTCAGAACAGTCATAAGCACAGCAACTAAATAACTTTCTTATCTACTGTGGTCTATAATCCTATTCTAGCACCATTCTTGTCCTTTTTTTTTTGCTCCTGATTTCTATTCATATAGAAAATAAAGCTAAATTTCCTGCTTTCGGCTTCAAACCCTTTGGTGATCAGACAAGACACTGGTAATGAAAGGGAGTTTAGTTCTGCAATTTTTTCATTCATTAATTCAGTCATTCAGCTAACAGCTTACCAGTTAAAAGCCACCTACTGTGTGCAAAAAAACGATTATATTACTACTCTGTGCAAATCCCTACCCTCACGAGTTCTCTTTTGGCTAAGAGAGGAGTTGAAGGAGATCAAAGATGTAATAAGCCTTGTAATACACAGTGTTCCAAAGATCCCAGTGCAGTTTTAAATTTAAATAGCTTTAAGCATTAATAGCTTAAAGCTGCATTGAGACTTCTGGGATACTCCGTATATGGAAAATACGCTGAAATTTAATTCAAACAAATATTCATTAATCACTTAAGAGCACGGTGTTAGGTCCAGAAATTGATATAAAGTTAATGGAAGGCCCAGTCTCTACCCTCAAAAACCTTATATTTAAGGAATAGGATAGACCCAATTAGAACAAGTGATGTATAAGCTCCAGTGGAGGTCTCTGAGGCTGATCTTTGAGAGAAGTGTCAGCACAATGGGGTTGGGGTAGGGTGAGGGACAGAGGGGAGAATGAGTGGTATGGAAGTAGAGACGGTGGGTGTAGACAATTTTGTTCAGAAGTTTGGCAATAAAGAAAACGTACTACCCACATCTCTGCCATCACTTCAATTTTTCCCTAACTTGTCTTGCAGTGTGCAAACTGTCTGTGCTTACTGAAGCAAATGAGTTTGAGGCAAGGACAATCCTGTTGATGCTTAGCTCAGGGCTATTGCATTAGCAAGTCATAACATTAATGTCTCCCTTACTAATCTGTCCGTCCAATTTTAAGATTGTCTAAACTTCCCCTGGAAAATCGTGAGAGTTTTCCCATCGTGTTATTATTGCCAAGAAGGAGAAATTTCATTATTAATCCAACCACTTCACCAGGAAAAGAGACTGATTGTTGTTGTGAGGAAGGAGCATCAGTGGGGATGGTTCAGTACGATTCATCAGCCAATGCCTAGAGAGGATTTCTCCATTTCAGAAAGAACTTGTACTTCTCATTATCCACTAGAGGAAACAATCTTTACCTTGAGGAGAATGAGAATGAGAATGAAATAGTTTCCATGGGAAGACAGGGAGTGAATGCAAAATCTCTTATTTTTGGAAAACATGATTAGACCAAGCCAAAAGAAAAAAAGAGAGACAGACAGACAGACAGACAGAGACAGAGAGAGAGAGAGAGACAGAGAGAGACAGAGAGACAGAGAGACAGAGACAGAGACAGAGACAAACAGAGAGAGACAGAGAAGGAAGGAGCGAGGGAGGGAGAGAAAAAGGGAAGGAGGGAGGGAAGGAAGAAGGAAGGGAAGAAGAAGAGACAGACAGAGAGAGACAGAGACAGAGAGAAAGACAGAGAAAAAGAGAGACAGAGAGAGACAGACAAAGAAACACAAAGAGACACACAGACATAGAGATGAGGTGTTGGATTTTTTTTTTTTAGCCACCACTAGTGGGAACTACTGAATTCTTTTCCAGGAGAAAACACCCAGTTAAGTGTCAATACTAAGAATAGTTCTCTGATGTAGCCCAGAAAACTCCTCTATCTGTAACAAAGGTTAATGAGCCTCAAGATTGGTCTTTCTTTGCTTTACAAGAAACAAACAAAAAAAAATAATTCCCTTTCTTGTCTGTGGTCAAACCAAAGCAACCCCGTGTTTGAAAGTGTTCGCCTTTCGATTTCCCTATTGAAATGGACAGGAAAATACCATCTGCACAGGTGACCTATAAACTCAAAGTCCCTAAAAATGATGGGTGTTCCCACATGGATGGGGCAGTGCAACGTAGTGGACATTTTGAGATGGGACTGACTGATGAGGGTGAATTTGTACCGAATAACAGGAAACCCAGCTTGGAGAAGAATGAAAATTCCTAGACAAAAATCAAGGCAGCAGGCATATAAGTAGTGACATCTAATGTGTATTGCAAGTCTGTGCTTTCTCCAGAAAGCTTTTAAGGAACTAAAAATATGACCATAACGCCTCAGAAGTGCAGAATCTCTGAGTTGGTGGGAATCTCAGAGGCCATCAATTCTAATCTAGACTCGACCAAGAATCCCTTCTCCAACGTCCTGGCCAGACAAGTGGTCTCAATTACCGAAATATTTCAGCAGGCTATTCAGTAGGCCATCGTTACATAAGACAAAGACATCATGGTCAAGGAAAGCAGTGAAAATTTCCTTTCCATGGAGAGGTTATCAAATCAGGATTCTTTCTACTAAGGGATGCTACGGGGGAAAAAGATAAAAGAACCCCGAAATTATTTTCTTTTGGGGTTTGGAGGGAAGATTTTTGATATAAACTCAGTTCTCTAAACTCATTTTCTAAGAGCATGACAGACAGGGCAGGCAGTGTTGGTACTACTATGCTAAACTGAGAACACTTAAAAAACCAGCAAACCAAGAGGCTGTGTGGATCGGCCATGGTTTCTTATATGATCCTTTTTTCTATTCTTTGTAAATGGAATGTTCATGTTAGTCACTGAATGTTCAATTTGTAATAAAAACAAAATCGTTAAATTTTAAAAAAAATTATCTAAGTGCATGTTATCTGTATCATGTGTGATGACTAAAGAAAAAATCATTCTTCCTGATAACCTCCCTGCCTTGCCCCTCAAACTCGACTCTGAAAGTCTGAAATTGGGTTTGCTATTAGGGCTGTCTTCAGTGGGCTGTTGTTTCTCCTCCGTTCTCAAAGGGGACCACGACACCAGGGAGGTGATGCTATGACATGCGAGTGATTTGGAGTGAAGTAAGGGCGGGCTGTGCAAAGTCATCAGCCTCACTTTCCCCTCCGGAGCCATCAATCTGGCTTCAGCATGGTGCGATATCAGGGATTCCCTTTGTCTCTACCCCAAACTTCCCACCTGTGCCCCAAAAAGTCCTTGGCTGAGGGTCTTTCATTGGAATGAAGCTCCTACTTCTGGGGGGTGCTGCTGTAATCTCTGCTCTGTATATAGTGGTTTAACCAAAGTTCTTTCTCTTTGATTAAACTACAAAGTGTTTAACATGTCCTAGCTGGATGAAGCACAGGCTCAGTACGAATAAAGTGTAGTCATTAATAATAGATGAGGAAATGGTGTCCCCAGGGTAACAGAGCTATAAATGGGAGCCTAGGTCTCCTGATCCAAAGGCCAAAGCTCTTTCTACCATATTGTATAGTCCATGTTATTATAGCTTTCACTGTTTTGATAAGAGCATATGTAGTCATTGGAAAAGAATGTTGGCTATGGAACCTGACAACCTGGGTTTAAATCCTTTCTTACCCTGGTGACCACAAGAGAGTCACTTTCTTTTTGGGGGACTCAGTTTCCTTATTTGTTTTTACAGAACACTGGACTCAATGACTTTACGTTCCTTTCAGCACTAAATCGAAGACTTTGTGATAAGGAGAGAGAAAGTGAAGAGAGCGGGATTGTGTAACAGAAAGAGCCCTACATTTGGGGTCACAAGACCTCGAGTTCTGATTCTGGCTCTAATGTTGTGATGCTGGTTAAATCGCTACCCATTTCTGAGCCGTGTCTTCCAAGATGATATCTATCAACCTTACTGATCCAAGGGGAACCCTGAGGGGCATGGCTGTAGGGTGCAGTGGTTAGCAGAAAAGATCCACATCTGGTTTATGAAAACTCTGAGGGCCTTATTTTGGAGATGCTGCTGAATCTCAGACTACTAGAATTCTCTAGCGAATAATCTGTAGGCAAACATTCAGATGTTAAGGGGACCTTGTGGTGAATGATTTTGTAATGCCAGCAACTGCTCTCCCCAGCCCTCAATTTTGCTATTCTATAAATGTTGATTTTTGAGTCTCTGGATTTTTTAAAAATAGGAAACAAAGTCTATCTGGAAGTCATCATCTTGCACATGCAGAGGATCTGGCTTGGAGTAGAATCTGGGAAGATTTTTGCAGGAAGTTTTCCACTAATGGCAGAGTATTTTGTTTTTTGAAAGACCCTGCCCTGATAAATCAAACTTGTGTCCTATCGCATGTATGGAAAGAATTTCCATCTTGATTTTTCACTTCTGCACGGTGCACAGACTTTTACCCTCTCATTTATAGATGAAGAAACTGAGGCCTCAAGAGGAGGAGTGTCTTGTTCGAACTCAGGACCTCTCTAGAACGCCAAATCCCACAGTCTTTCCACTATACCACCTGTTCATTAATTTTTTTTCTTCCTTGTGGAAGCCTCATCTCATAAACAAACGCACAGGAGTAAGTCCTGCTACAGATTCAGCTCGGGGGGACTCTGTGAATACTGCAAAAATCCTGAGGAAATTCCTGCAATTCAGAAGCCGGTGTTTCTCTGTTTGGATTTACATTTCGAATATACACATGGGAATCCAGGACCAAATATTAAAGGGAACCGACCATTCCCATGCCTAAAGCCTTTCTAGCTTGGTATGAATCGGCTGCAGCTCGTATGCAGCTTGGATTCCATTGACATAGTCTTGGAGAATTATGGGATAACTGGACTAAGAAAAGGTGCCAGAGTAGGGCCTCTCCTTAATATGATATGATTAGACTCCTCTTTATGAGGACTCATCACCAATGGGCTAAGGACCGAACACTTAGAAGGGAAAAGAAGATGAATTTCTGCTCATGTATGGGCTGCACTAGAAATTATCTGAAGACCCTTGAAACTTTGATCCTGGGCTTCAAAGGAAGGATTGATTTGAATATTGTCAATGACCTAAGAGTGCATGGGATTTTAAAGAAATCATTCCAGTTTGAAGTTAAATTCAACTCCGATGTAGCATCTGGTCCTCCAGAGCTTAGGGTGAGGTGAGGTAAGAATTGAGACAGACCCCCACTTGCCGCTGAATTTCAAAGACTGGAGGAGACAATAAGTCCAGTGACTTGGTCCAGCTCTGCCTCAATTACATCCAATTCATATGATGTCATTGGGTCTCTTTGGGAACAAAGGATGAACAACATGGAGCTTAACCTACTAATTTGAGTGGAAGCAAGTACGGGGATTGCCATACCAACCTGGAAAGTGAACACAGGATTGTTCTAGTGCTGCAGAAATAGTACAAGTATGCCCCCCCCCCCCATCTCAACAAACCCTTTCTTTGGTTCTGTTTGAAGTTTTGTACATTTCAATTGAGTAGAGTGGTACTGCGGTAGAGTGGCTGAAGGCTCTATCGTTCCAATCTTGACTCCGACACATACCAGAACTCTGTGACCATGGGAAAACCATTTTCTCTCTCTCTGAACCTCAGTGTCCAACCCTGTTGAATAGGGCGAAAACACTTGTACCATCTACTTCACGTGACTTCTATGAGGACAGTGCTTCATAAATCTTAAGGGATGACAGAAATGTGAGTTGTAGTTGCTATTATTAGGGATAATAATAATAGCGGCTCAAATAGAATTGTAGTCTTGTTCCTGCCAGAAAGGACCTAAATAGATGTAGGAGGGTGGGAGTAAGGGGAGGGGTGGGTGACCACATCACAAAAGGATTCTTCACTTTATAAAAAGGATTTGTCACAAGATTGCTTTAAGTCAGAAAGACTAGTCCAACAAGTGACACAGAGAGGGAAAAACAGAGTGAAAAACACTTGACAAACCTGAGTATAATCAGAATTTTTTTTAAAGAGTCGACTTGAAATGACGTAATTGAGAACATCTAGGTACAAATCATCTTTTCAGGGGGTATGCCTATCATATCTTTATAATATAGCCTGTTTCAAGAGGCACTAGCTAGTAAAGCTCAACCATTCGGTCTCCCTGCTCTCCTACCAGTCCCTCCCGTACTACTCCAGCATTAGGGGACTTACCCAACGGAGGATTAAGTCTCTGATGCATCTATTGGATCAAAAAGTAGACTGTTCAGAATTCAGCACTACCAAGGGCACCAGTTCTGTCCGATCCTCTATTTTAGTTTCCTAATGTTCTGCCAGGTAAAGGACATGCCCAAGAGAATATGCCTAAAATTTGTGCCCTAAGGGCGTAGTTTCCTAAATTTATACACAAAGGGGACTCTTCCCTCACCCCAGGTGCTTTGGAGACCCTAGGATTTCTTTAGACCGTAGCCCACTGGTGCTTCATGGGGGCTCTGACTGAAACCACCTTCTCCAAAAAGTGTTTTAAGCTATAAAAATGTCTCCACAGTAGTGACATTCACCACTGGGAACGAACAGTTCTCAGTGGCCAATTGTAAGACCGCTAGTACTAAGCAGCTTGGGAGAAGAGGCTTTCCTGGGTCTGAAAAGAAAGAAAACAACTTAGTGAACTTCGTCAACTCTGAATTATCTGTCTGGGTTTATAAATATTGGGGATCTTATTTGCAAAGCTGGACTGACACTGTCACCTAGTCTATTTAAATGGGAGCTCAGTTAACATTAACAGAATTTTTGTTTACTCAAGTCTAGTAGGAGCTAGAAGGGAGGCTCTTTGAAAACTGAAATAATGACCTCCCAGCCCCAGGGGAAGATGGGAATCAGCAAGCTAATTACCTCCCTCCCCGACCCAGCTCTGCTTTCCTCCCATAGTTCTCTGTCAGCCAGGCAATAGAGTCTAGAGCCTGCTATGGAGTGGAAGCAGGAGCCAAGGTGGGACAGTTAGGCTGTTTTCTAGCATCTTCCGACTTAGAGGACTGGTTTCACGATTTGATTTTAAATATTGGAAGCTCCCAGGACAACAGATATACCCTTATTCAAACAGGAGTACCAATACACCTTCCAGAGTCAAAGAGAAATGATCTGGGGAGCAATCGACATTTTGGGAGGCCCAGAACGCTGCTTCTCTACATCAAAACTTCTTAGACTTTGGTTCGCAACCCCTTGTGGAGTCTCGTAACTGATTGTGGGTGGTCGTGAAACTGATAAATGTTTGATTTGTAAATCCTATTTTATATACCTATAGATCTGAGATTGTGTGAAAATTTTCTGAATGAAAAGAGATGGCTAGTGGATAAAGTTTAAGAAGCCCTGGTCTCGATTATAGCAGATGACTTTGAGGCCATTTAGGAAGGGATGAAGAAAATAGTCTCTGATAAAAGTTAGCACATCCTCTGAATAGGAGGCCCTTGGAGTTGGAATCCTTGACCGTTCTAGGTCGGACTAGATGGCTAACTCTATAGAGATTTGGGGATTTCCTCCTGTCAATGGTATCCACTTAAACACTAAGTTTGTATGAAATAACAACTCCAGAACACTTAAACCTTAAATGGCTCCGTAACTGTTAGCTTTTCTTATTGTTGTTGCTGTTGCTGCTGTTATTGTTATGATTCTTCTTCTCTTAGTGAATTCTGAGGGCAGGGCAGGGCAGAACTGGTAACAGACTCTATCTTCAGTTGAAGAATGCCCTGCTGTCTGCTTTGTTAGGGTTATTTTCCTGAAGGGTGAGCAGATGGAAAGCACTGGGCCTTGGAGAGCACACAGAGAAAAGAAAAAAACCCCCCAAATCGCTAGCCTCCCAGTGGAAAGCACTACTTGTTCTCACACAAAGGCTGCCTGCAACCAGACCTGCCATTAAAGGGCACAGGCTTAAGATGCTTCTTCATTGTGGTGACTGCTCTCTGATCACTATCACTTCAAATGCATCCATTTTCTCTGAAAACAGATGCAGACATTTTGTACACAGCTATATTTCATATGCAACAGCTATAAGTCCATGGTCTGCTTCCAATCTTTCCACCAAAGCACATACTGGCTCTTTCTACCGTCCTAACATTCCAACTCTTAATGTGAGAGTTTGGGGCTGACGGGAGGGCAGTTGACCCATAAATTTGGGAAGACAATCTTAAATCGCATTCCTCTTCGATATAGTTTTGGCTGGTGGCTTTCCGGCCTATCTCAACTAGACTGCTTTGGCTCTAGCAACATGGACATTTCTCATTTGTGTCAAATACCCTTCGACTGGAGTAATCTGTTATGCTAGCTTGTGTCCTAACAAGGATCACAGTATCAATCCATTTGCCAGTGAAGTTGTAACTATAGCACATATGTCTGGGAAGAGATAGCCGAGTCCCCCAACTTTCCAGCTCACTTTATGGAATACGGCACCCAATTGATGAGCAAAGCAACTGTGAAGTAAATCAGCTGCTTAGCCAAGAAGTTGTTTTGACTTATTTTGTCACTGACTTGACTGAATAGAATGACTGCTCGGGTGCCGCGTCTGTCTACGCACACTAACCGATCCGGGAGGCGGGGGCCAACGGCAGTTGACTTTGGCCAAACAATCAGTTACTTGAACATAGTTGACTGAGGTCATGGGATCGTGGATTTAGGGGGACTTTCAAGGTCCACCCTCTTCATTTTACAGGTGAAGAAACTATAGCATAGAAAAGTGAAATGATTTGTCCAATATCATACAGCTCCTCTGATTCCAAATCTCTTTCCAATTCATACTCTCAGGTTCCAGGTATTTACAGACATTTTGTTAATTACTTTTTGAGAAGCCTGTTTGAAAAATGATGTAGTCCCCCCTACATCAGCTTCTTCCTTAAACTGGGTCATTGTTTCATATCTAGAGTCCATAGTTGCATATCCATAGTCCATAGTGAAAGGCAGTATGGTAGAGCGAATGAAGAACTTCACTCGAAGTCAATGAGACCTTGGTTTAAATGGCATCTGTTTCACTTGTAACTATGACCACAGGCAAGTCCCTTAATCTTACTGGACCTCGGACTATACTCAGTTTTACAGAGAGAGATTGTCAGGAAATCACAGGGCCAAATACATCAGTACCCAAGATCTCATTATTGCAAGTCTCCAGGGTCCTGCAGAGTTGATGCAGCAACCTCTGTTCTCCCGTTTAGAAGGGAGGGGCAAAGTTTGGGCTTGGCCTAAGAATGCCACCCATGTGTTTTGGGGTCAATTGCTCAGCTAATACTAGATGTGTATAGGGTTAAAAGCCTTCAAAATCAGAATTATATGACTGCAACCACATAGAAATCTGAGAACAGTGTACCACCTCTCTAAAAAACAAGAGATGCACAGGGGAAAACCCTCCTCCAACAAGGAGTAGAAAAAACTCCAAGTGTTTCCATGTGAAATGGGAAGTAAGCTTGGCCCAGATAACATGGGGAGCGAGGAGAAAAGTCGACACTTAAAGGTAGTAGAGGATCAGAGATGGAATTCTTGGTCAGGTACAGAATGGCTAACTCTGATTTTGGGAAGCCTTTCTCCCAAGATTTCCTTGGTAAGACTCAATGGTATCAAAACTAAACATCTCAGATAGAAACTAAAATAGCCTTATCAAATCTAAGCGTTTGGTCTGAATGATATTACTGTCTGGGTGTTTCAGGGCATTAAAAGGCAACTTGTCAGCTAGGTGGCGCTCCAGTGGATAAAGAGCTGGAATTGAAGTAAGGAAGACTCATCTTCCTAATTTCAAATCCAGCCTCAGACTCTTACTAACTGTGTGACCCTGGGCAAGTCATTTAATCTTGTTTGCCTCAGTTTTCTCATCTGTCAAATGAGCCGAAGAAGGAAAAGGCAAAGGACTCTAATACCTTTGCCAAGAAAGCCCCACATGGGGTCATGAAGAGCCAGACGACTGAAAGCAACTAAACAGCAAAGGCAACTAGGTGGTGCAGTAGATAGTGTGCTGAGCCTGGAGTCAAGAAGACTTGGGTTAAATTTGGCCTCAAACACAGGTTATATGATCCTGGGAAAGTTGCTAAACTGCCAGCCGCTTCAGTTTCCTCAATTATAAAATGTGGATGATAATAATAATAAGAATGGCACCTACTTCCCAGGATTGTCGGGAGGTTCAAATGAGATGATATTTCTTTCTTTGTGAGGCACTTGGGGTTTAGTGACTTACCCGGGGTTAAGTACCTGAGGCCAAATTTGAACTCAGTTCCTCCAGACTCCATCCACTCTGCTAATTAACTGCCCCAGTTGATACTTGTAAAGTGCTTTGCAAACCTTTAAGTGCTGGTGATTATTATGATTATGATTACCTTGATTTGGGGATTGTTTTTTTTAAACTTTCCAGGTACAAGTTTGTTATTCATGAACTATATTCCAAACAAGCTTTAAAATTCTTGGAATTGGCAAGTGCAAAAAAAAAAGTGAGAGGCAAGTTGGTAAAAGGAAAGAGCTCTAGATGAATCTTTATAGCCAAACTACAAACTTAAAAATTGGGATAATGGAGACAACCTCACCTCAAATCATTCTCATTTGAAAAGGCAATATTTTGATTCGATGACCCACCAAAAAAAGGACTACAATATTCATACCAAGTCCATGTAACTCACTCATAAAACATCTACCCTCAGCCTTCCAACTATTTATAAACTGTATATGGCTCATTTTTTCTTTGTCATTTCATTACTACAGATTTGAGATCACTAGCCATCTGGAGCTTCATTTCATCAAGCTCTGATTTGTCCTTGGAGCAAGGTAACGTGGGATACAAGCATGAAATGCTGCTTTTCACCCCTGATATTTCTTTATGCTTCCCCCCCCCCCATAGATCTCCTTGCTAATTTTAAATCATTTATTTTCTACTACTTTGGGTTTATTTAAAATTGCTCACAAATAGACATCCATATATATATATATATGTATGTGTATACATATATATGTATATATATATAATATATATATGTGAGAATCTCATTTAACCATGCAAAAATAATTAAAAGCAGTTAATTGGTTTTATTTATAGATAATTTTCAGACTGGCCCAGAAGTACCCAGCGGTTTCATATTATTATCAATATTATATATTATCAGGAGGGGGGGGTCAAGCATTTTGCTTCTACTTTGTCACCTCCCAACATACACATCCATACCCTGGCATTAACACACGTGTATTATTACCACAGATTTAGAGATTACCTACAAAGCAGAACAGAAACTCTAGATGTCACACTTCAATTTGCTGTCATGTTCAACACTTTGTGACCTCATATGGACAAAAATACTGGAGTGCTCTGCCATTTCCTTCTCCAACTCATTTTACAGATGAGAAAACTGAGGCAAATAGGGTTGAGTGACTTGCCTGAATCACACAGAATTAAAGGAAGCCACATTTGAATTTAGGTCTTTCTGACTGGCGTTCTATCCACAGCAGCACCACTTAGCTGCCCCACTACCCAATTATTGTTATAGAAAATATCCCTCTGGCCAGGAATATTTTAATAAAAGTAACAGTTGAAGTCCACATTCATTCCTTAAAATCCAAAAGAATGGTACGAAACATTTCTCAGACTTCCCCAGTTCTGATTCACCTGTATCTTCTCTGGAGGCAAGAGTATTTTGGATCTTTTTTCAATTTTAGGATGCTAAAGGAAAGGTACAGAGGAGCCCAGCTCTACCACTTGCTACTGTGAGGTCTTTGGTAATACTACCTGAATTCTCTAGGCTTTAGTACCTCTTCTGAAGAATAAAGCTACATTCCTTGGCCTGGAAAGTCTGTTTGATTCATAAATTTATGAATCAAAACTCAAAAAGATCTCAGGATAAATTAGCCCAAGTACCTTGTTTTTTAGAGGCCAAGGAGACCCAGAGAGCATAACAGAAGACCGTGGCTAATTGGAACCTAGAGGCAAATTCATCTATCAGCCCATGAATCCACAGAAATCATGACTGGGCAAGTAATGAAACCAGCCCAACTGCCACTTTCTTGTGTTATCTCAAACATGTCCCTTTCTCTCTCTGGATTCAGTTTTTCTGGTCTTGTAAATCGAGACTGGATCTCAGTTCTACTTCTTACCTACCTGTATGACTCTGAAGGGCAAAATGAAATAGTGGGAATAGTTCAGGCCTTAGCATCATCAAGACAGGGATTTGAATCCTGTTCTCTCTCATTTACTAGCTATAGGATTGTGGCAACAAGTCACATAGTTTTTTGGAGTCCCAGTTTCCACATCTGTAAAATGGGAGCATTATACGTGCAGTAACTACCCTATGGGCGAATTGTGCAACCTAATGGAGATCACATGTACAAGATGGCTCTATATAGACATTAGCTGTTAGTATTATTGGGCCTCTTTCCTTATCGGTAAAATGGCCGGCTTAGACTAGCTGATCTCTAAGGTTCCTGGTAGCTTAGACATTTTATAATTCTATGATGTTCATTCAGAGGAATCGGCCCTTGTTCCTGAAGTCCACCCTTCACTTCAACAGGGCTCAGGTGTAATCTGAGATTCCAAGAACCTCAGGGGCACTCTGGATGTACAAAGATGGATCTATAGAGTGGAGGGCCAGGTTAGGCGCATGTATCGAGATTTGACTAATATCTTTTGTGACCTGAACTTCCAAGAGAATAATAGCTAATAACAGTAGCTAACATTTATATAGTGCTTACTCCATGGAAGACGGCACGTTAAGTGCTTTACCATTATCACCCCATTTGATCCTCCCAAAAGGAGGACAGGTGCTATTATGATTCCCATATTACAGGTGAGCAAAGGGAGGCAGGCAGAAGCTATGTGACTTGCCTGGGGCCACCCTGCTAGTAAGTGACTGAGACTAGATTGTAACTCCAGCCCAGTGCTCTGGACAAGTTAAACATCACCATATTCTACTTCTTCCTTTAGTCTTTTCCACTCCCAGTACACTGACAGTCTTTATCTCCTAAATGTTATCTGCTTTGCTGCTCTTATCTGGAGATGAGAATTAAGACTTGAATCGCTGAAACCCCAGCCTGGGCTGCTTGTAGCATAATAAAAATCACATCCTGGGGGGCATAAAAGCAGCATAGGGCACCAAGGAACGGGCGTCAGCAATTGAATTGTTTTTAAGTTTAAGAAATGCGTTTCTATCCCTGAAACTATGTAAGTGAGGAAAAAAGTAGAGCTTTTCTGCAATATTGACCCTAAGTGTAGTAAGTCCATTCAGTGGCCCTTGTCCTGTAAGCAAACAGTGGGAGTGGTTTCATTTGAGACCCCTCGAGGGAGCTGAAGGCCAATCCCTACCTTTCTGTCCTCTTGGCCTAGGAACAGGTAACTTTTCTTAGATCACCGTCAAGTAGCTTCCAGTGTAAGCCCACAGGATGATATCACTATAGCTCTCCCGTGTTGGGCATGGTCCAAGGAGGCAAAGGGAATGCTGGCCCCATGGTCACTGATCTGCTTTGTGAAAGGTTGATATCTACTCTCACATTATGAATTATTTAATGGGTTAACGATCGGGCTCATCTTCTCCCAGCCGATGTATGGCTTTTCAGCTTGCGAAGGGAGGCAAGAAGGTATTAATAAGTTTAAAGTCATCCACTGTAATTTCACTGGCTCTGGGGGACTTGAAGTTTCACTGGAGTCATCCACTTTTGTCTGATGACCAACCAAAATACAGAACTCTAAAGAGAAGTAACTAGGGAGAGAAGTAGGAGAAGAAAGAAGAAAGAAGAAAGAAGAAAGAAGAGAGAGAGAGAGAGAGAGAGAGAGAGAGAGAGAGAGAGAGAAGAGAGACAAAGGGAGAGATGGAAAGAAAAAGGAGACACAAGAGGAGGAGGAGAAGGGAAAAAAGGAGAAGGAGAGAGAGGAGGAGGAAGAGAAGAAGAAGAAGAGAGAATTATTAAAGAGGGAGGAGAGAGAAAAAAGAAGGCCCAAACACAGAAAAGGGGGGCAAGGTAGAGGAAAGAGGGCACATAGTAAAGAAAAGTATAATGTACAATGGTAGGGGTAGATGTATAGACATGATGGGGAGAGGGATGGGTACGGGAGAGACAGAGACAGGGAAACACACACAGAGTAAGAGAAAGAAGGGAGGGAAAGAAGAGAGAGAAGGAGGAAGGGAAGTAGGGAAGAGGAGGGAGAGAGAGAGAGAGAAAGAGAGAGAGAGAGAAAATGAAAATGAAATGGATAATAGGGAGGTGGAATCACAAGCTCAGAAGTTAGAAGGGATGACCATCTTAGTCAATCCCTTCATTTTAGAGATGAAGAAATTGAGATCTAAAATCCTGAAGTGGCTTGCTCAGACCACCCAGGTAGTGAGTGGCAGGAGTATGATCTGAATCTTGCTCTTCTGGCCCCCAAATCACTGATCTTTTCACTGAACTAGATGAAGGCAAGGAGGCAGAGAATTAAGGAGTTGTGACATAAATTCAGAGATATATAAAAATGTCTGAAGAGGTCTTTATGGACTAGGTCTCCTAGTTAAAAGAGACATTTATTAGTGCCTTACTGCAATATTCAACTCAAGCCTATCCTCTTGGAAGGAGCTGAATAACGAAGGTTTTTTCTCACCCTCATGCATCCCTCTCCAAGTATGATGGAAAGAATTTGGTTTCTGTTTGGGGCACCATTACCATTTCCTTCCTTAATTCTTTGGTGGAAGGTAGGGGGCCATCTTTCCCAATCTATGGGCTTTTGGTCAAGCCGTGGTTTTTTTTTTTTTTTTTTTTCTTTTGTTATCCACAAACTTGCTCGGGGTCCAATTCTTCTAGTATCCAAGACATGCCTTGGCTACTTTTGGAAGTAGTTTAGTCTTTCAGGTCAGTACTTAAGAAATTTAAGTTCCCGGGTGCTAGCTGGTATCCTCGTGGCTGAAAGAACTGATAGTGAGCATAGCTTGTAGTTTAAGGAAGACTTGAGCAAATCAGTCAATTTCTCCACTTTCTCAGCACGTGGAAAAATGACTACGCTGTCCTTGCACCACCAACTTCCTCCCCCAGTGGACTAAAGCAATGACCCAGACAGGAAAGACAAATCCCACAATTTACCAACAGGCAGTGAAAAGTCTAACAAGGCACTTAAAAGAGAAATTCAGCTCTATATTTTTTGTAAACCTGTTACTCTCCATATATCATGAGGACACTGGGAGCCAACTAGTCTTTAGCTCTCAAAATGAAATATTTTCCAAGTTGGCCAAATATTATATCTTGGTTTCTTCTCTGATAAATTGCTTTCTAGTTAATCAAATTGAAGAGTCAGGTATTTTCCCCCAAAGTTTAAATGTCACCAACAGAGCTCTCTGCCCATCAAAGATTATTAAAATCGCCTATAGTCTAGAATCAAGTCCTAAATGGCTTAGACGTTTCTCAGAATTAAGTATGAATCAAAGGATTATACTGAACTGGTAACTTGCTCTTTAGTTGCTTTGGAAACATACCACCCCTCCTTTCCCCCTTATCACAGCTATCAGCATAAAAAGGTAAGAAAAAAACCCTGGTAATTTACAAATCAGTAAGTAAATAGGATTCAATCTGAAAATCTATCCTAATAAATAAGGAACTAGATTGTAAACTCCTCTGCACAGTACCAACCACAGTGGTAGTCACACACAGAAGTCACTCAATAATCATTTGTTGAATGAATAGATAAACTACTTTAATAGCCTCCCCCCATGCCTTTTTTCTTTGATTTCTTTCTTTTTTTTTTTTTGCTGAGTCAATTGGGGTTAAGTGACTCCAGGGTCACCCAGCTAGGAAGTGTTAAGTGTCTGAGGTCGAATTTGAACTCAGGTCCTCCTGACTTCAGGATTGGTGCTCTATCCACTGCGCCACCTAGCTACCCCACCCTCATGCCTTTTTAAACAAAACAAAAGGATTGGCTTTTTAGAAGGTGTTTTTATGGTATGACCGATGTGGCTCTTGGGCCAGCTGGTCCATCTGAAGGTCAGAAGTGCTGATGATTTCTTGGGCTAGGTACCACTTTTGGCAAAGGGGAGGAATTCTGAAGGTCTTTCACCCTCTCATCTCTGTCTCCTGTCCTCTCTTTTCTGATTTGCATCTCTTTGCTGTCTCTTTCTTTCTTTCTCTCTGTCTGTCTGTCTCTCTCACCTTTCAAGTCTATTTCCCTAACTTGGTCCAAATGGTAAAATATTTCCAGACTGAGAACTGTGAAGCTTCAATGACAGTTTTCTTGCCCCTACTGAGCAGATGAAACATTCCTGACCCACTGCTGCACTGTATCTTGAAATGAATGTTTCTAGGGAGACATCCAACTGCCATATTCAGGGAAATTGATCAAATGAGAGACACAAGATTTCCTTTAGAATAAGTGGAAGTCACACAAGTGGAAAATGAGATGCTATTTCAAAAGGACAGCCCAAGCCGAAATGAAATCATCACAACTTTAGTGGAGGAAAATGGTCTTTTGGCACCTAAGCATCATTTTTTCCCATTTTCTGCTACAAATCAACTGCTTTTCCAGGAGGGACTCCTGTCGGACAGGATTAAGGCTGTGTCGAGGCTGCAGGACCAAGCACCGATCTCTCTATTTATGTGACTTGGGATTTGGTTGCTAGCCCCGGTGAGCACAGCTGCTCCTTGTTTACTTGCTGTGTTCTGGTCAGGAATGGCAATCTTTCCATGGCTCAGAATCTTCAACCTGCCCTCTCACTCCACAGGCTGAAATTCAGACAAATAACAAAGTTGGTATTTCCACTGCTTTTCCTTCTCCTCTCAGAATCATCCCTTTGGTTATCCTTCTTCCTTCCCTCGGGTTCATACAGATTCTCTGAGGCCACAAAGCTCTCCCAGTTCCTACTCCTCAGTTTACCATCCCAGCACCAGCATTTTAATTTTGTTTCGGACGTCCGAACGGACTTTGGAGATCACCTATTTCAACTCCTTTTTTTTTTTTTTTTTTTTATGGATAAAGAAAGGGACGGTCAGAGACGGTGATTCATTTGTCCAAAGTCACACAGTGAGATAAGGGCAGAACTGGGAGAACTCGGGACTCCTGCTTCCCATTTTAGGGCTTTTCATTTGTACTGTACGATCTCTTGGAAATCCACTATTATACCTTGTGTGGAACTCCAATTCGTAATCCCCGATTTAGCAAGGGAGCCCCTCGTCCATTAAGCCAGCAGGACAGGTAGATTAGGTTACTCTGCTTCAGTATCCTTGAGCACAGAACAGGACTGCTTATTCTTTCTGCCCTGTAATCTCCACCTCTCTCCACCCACAGCTCCAGTTACCACTTAAGCTAGCACCGTCTAGATCATTAGGGAACATAGCCGGGGGCAGAGTCCATGCTAGTCATCTGTCCTTGCTATGTACCTATTCACGCATTCCCAAATCCCTTCCTACCGCTTCCAAATCCATGTCATATTCCTCTGATCCGATATATGCGTCTCCCACATTATGTTCAGATAGACATCCCCGGAGAGTGAGTGCCCTCTCGGTCCCGTCCAGTTTCCCTAACTTTGTATAAGCTGTTTGGGGACCTCTTAGCTGGGGACAGGGGCTGAGGAGAAACAGAAACATACAGGTCCGGTCCACAGAAACACAGAAGAGAACTTCTTGTTTCTACTCTCCAAAGAACAGCTGATAATTCTCCACACTCTCTTCCCTCTAGTCACCGCTGACGGATGAAAAGAATTTTATACCACTGAGTGCTGACCCATCTCCAACTCTCTTTTAGATATGACATATTCTCTACAGTAGATCATTAAATTTGTAAAATAAGTTAGGATGGGACCTATTCCATCGTTGGAAGGAACTCCCAAATGGGGTATCTACCCCTACGAATACTGATCGATACCTTCTCTGTCCCTTAAATAGGCTCGGTGTGTTGCCTAGTGCGCTGGGGTGCGGCAAGGTTTAGGCCCAATCTGAGCCAGCCAGTATGTGTCACAGGCAAGTCATGAAGCTGGGGCTCTGGGCCTCGAAGCCAGCTCGCTATGGAAGTAAAGCTTTTCCGTGACAGGCCCCCAGTGAGATCTGAACTTAGGAAGAGGCCCACTCTCTCTGCAGGAAGTTAGGGACTGACCGGGAGTCAGGAACACCTGAGTTCAAATACTGTCTCCCATACTTTTTAGCTGGGTGACTCTGGGCAAACTACTTTCAGACTCCCTTTTTCTCCTCTCTAAAACGAAGCTAATAAAAGCATCTTGTGAGAATCATACAAGATAACACATATAAAGGAGTTTGTATATATATCCTTGTGTCAGATAAATGCTTGCTAACTATTAATAGTCTTACTATTACCCACTATTACAATGCTACCTTTCTGAAAATACATATCCAATCAATCTAAGGAAAAGAAATGGACATCATATTCCTTAAATATATTCATATTCTCGAAAATCTTAGTTGCCTCAAACTCATGGCCACTTTTCTGTACTGCCCCTAACCCCAATGATATCATATGACCTCATTTCATTTGCCCTATAGAACTTCCTCCCTACATCTGCCCAAAAGGGTTGTGTTTTTGGAGAAATACATACGAATAGGGCCAAGAGAAATGTGAAATGGTGACTGTACATATGTGTGGTGGGTGGAAGGGGTAATCTTTGCTCTTGAACTGACAGAGGAAATATGGCAAAATGTCAGGCCCTGAATATAGAACTAAAATCAGGGCTCTTGCCTTTTAAAATATACAGTGGCTAGAATTAGGCTGAGTTTAGAACAGAGAAGCAGTGTGATATAATGGACACAACTTTGTATTGGGAATCAAAGAAACTTGGTTTCAGGACAGCTAGGTGGCACTGCAGTGGACAGAGCACTGGCCCTGGAGTCAAGAGGACCGACCCCAGTTCAGATACAGCAATCCAGCCTCAGCCAATTACTGTGCGACTCTGGGCAAGTCACTTAACCCGATTGCCTCCCCCACCAAAAAAAAAAAGAAAGAAAGAAAGAAAGCAACTTGGGTTCACTCTGCCATTGATTAGCTTGGTGACCTAGGCCAGGTTACTGACCCTCTTAAGACCACAGGTTCCTCCTCTAAAATGAAAGGATTGGATTTGGATGACCACTCAGGGCTTTTTAAGCACTGGCATTCTATGACATTTAGGGAACATTTTTCTCTTTCTCTTTAATAGAGAAACATATCCTAAATTAGCCCAAACTAGTATAATTAAAAGACTGAATTTTTTCACTTATGCTTTAAATAACCTTACTTTTTCATTTCACAACACCCCTCTCCAAGATCTTTAGTTAGCCGGGACAGAAGTTACAACCTGCAAATGAATTCATGTCATTTTAGATTCTTCACAATCAGCAAGGCCGATTGCCCTAGAACTGGTTCGGTAATGAGGACACCAAGAGAAAGGGGGAAAGAACCACATAAGCCTTTCTCTCCCCAAGAGTGAGTGGAATGATAAAAAGTTAAACAATGAAGGCTAGTGCCAAGCTGATACAGTCTGATTTTGCCCTAACACTCATCGAGAGAATTCTGCCTGGTGCCCATTTTGTCGATCGTCTACCAGGGATTCGGGGAAGGGTTATCTGGCTGCTTACCTCACCTGACACATGAAAAGCACCCTTCCTAACAGAACTATAACTAGGAATTTTTTTACCCACAGAAAAAGCAGGAAAGGGGGGGGTGAGAAATGGTCCAGAGGACAATCTATAAATAGAGTAGTGCTGGAGGAGAAGAAGGCCATCCAGCCTGTTCTGGGGAAAGCATGTCTGAAGAGAGGGGATCCACAGTGATGAGACTCTAGGGCAGGCTGAAGGAGCCAGGCAAATGAGTGAGTTCATAATACACAAAGCAAGGAGGCAGAGGATCCTGAGGCATGGAGACGGTGCCCTCTGAATTACTGCAGGGAGAAAGGATGTTCTTCCGAGGGAGTAAGTATACATTCCCTTAGAAGTTAGCACCCTGGAAAAAAGGCCCAGTCACCACACCCTAGGTGTGTCTTTATTTCTCAGCCACAATTTCCAAAGGAAAATATAGTTGGCTGCTACTCTCTCCTCCCAGAAAAAAAAAATGTATACTACATATAGAAGGAATGATCTCATAAACACCTTTTCCAACAAACAATACAAGAATAGGTCTTTGGGGACTTCCATTAAGCATTCCTTTCACAGCCCAATGAATTAATTCATCATAGTTTGAGGTTTATTGTGGTTACTTTCTATTTCCTGGACCAGATACGTATGTCATTTTCCTCTCTGTCATTTCCCTTCTTCACCCCAGTCATGAATCGTTGTTGTCTTCTTTTTCTCACTGAAGGAAGAGAGAGACCTGTTGAAATGGGAAGTCCAAATAGACCCGTGCACACAGACAACTCACAACTGTACAATTTTGTCAGCTGGCTTCAAATCTTAACTCTTCCAGAAAAAGTCCACTGGCTTAAAAAGGAATTGAGCATCAATTGAAGCTCACTCAGTTTTTTATGCCCTTACTACCTGGAATTATAGTAATTGCATCTTTTTTCCCCTTTTTTATTTTTTTAGCTAAAACTCTTAGGTTACATCAAGTGCAACAGAGGCCTCTTAATGATCTTTCTATCTTAATCAAAGTCTATCACCAATCTATATCTTGTGTCTACCTTTTCTGTTCCTAACCTGTAGTCCTAGAGAAAGCCTTTCAGGGTCACAGGGGTTTTGTTTTGCTTTTCAAAAACTCCAAGACAGGGGTCCTCAACCTTTTTAAATAGGGGGCCAGTTCACTGTCCCTCAGACTGTTGGAGGGCCGGATTATAGTAAAAACAAAAACTTTGTTTTGTGGGCCTTTAAATAAAGAAACTTCCTAGCCCTGGGTGAGGGGGATAAATGTCCTCAGCTGCTGCATCTGGCCCATGGGCCGTAGTGTGAGGACCCCTGCTAATTATCCTTATGAGCAAGAAAGTCAATTTAGTTACAACCTGTCATTCTCTTTGAAGCAGCAAGCATCATTTGGATGTGTCCGAACTCTGATGAAGGGAGTTACAATCAGGTAATTAAAGGCTCAATTAAGGTGAGAAAAGAGAGACTCAAAAGAACAATTTGGGAGAGACTAGAGACAGAGAGTATTATTTCCTGATTTTTGGTGGATTTGAGAGATAGCATATGTCAATGAAAAGTCATGTCTTTTCTTTTTGAAAATGCTCGAGCAGATTTGACTAAAGAATAACTTTTGCTTCCAAGAACAGAAGGCAAAGAAGATTCAACCATAAAAAGTATGAGAAGTTAATGCTTCAAGACATGGTTAGCAGTCGCTGATGGATGAATAGATAGATATAAGGCCTTCCTGTCTACCTCAAAATAGTTTTTCCTTGACTTAAAGCCTTGTCTCCAAGAAAGCCCTGATAGAATGGGAGGAATTAGGCATTAGGAGCTATACTTTCTTACTCTGGGCTTTTGTTTTCTGTTATTCTCTCCCTGTGCCTTTTTCCCCCTTCTTCACCTGTTGAATTGCTATACCCTCTTGAGAGGTCAATTCAAATATTATCCCTTTAAGGAAACCTTTCCTGGGCACCCCTACCTCCCACCCCCTACCCCAGGAGCCTCTCCTTTGGACTTTTCTCCTCACTAAAGCACTTAATCATATATTATTATGTATTACATTCAACTGCGCATCTGTCTTTTCCATTGACACTCCCTTAAGCTCTTGGAGAACACGATGTCCCTAAGGCATGATCTTTGGTTTGGAAAGGACAGAACAAAATTGGCTAATATGGAGACAAAACACAAGATAAATAGAGAGATAGTAAGAGAATACCCAGCTCCCTTCAATAATGAGATCAAATCAGCAGACACAGGTCAACAACATCCCGGAGGGTGAATGAGGTGGTGGATTAACATTGTGGTGCCAGTGTCAGTGATTTTTGCAAGACAGTGAAAAACAGGAGAGAAGGATGGAAAAAGGCAAATATTGCTGTGATTTTCAACAAAAGGGCAGAAAGCAACATCCACAAATGACAGACCTGGTGAGCTTGATGTTAATCCCTTGCAAATTCTAAACCATTATTAAGGGAATAGTTAGTGAACGTGTAGAAAACAAAATGGTGATCACAAAGAACCAATATGGTTTCATCAAAGAGTAGGTCTTATCAAATTAGAGATTAACTTCATTTCTTCTCTTTTTTAAAGGGTTATTAGACTGGGATAATAGGGAAATTCATCAAAAGATTTCCTGAATTTTTTAAAAAATATTTTTTGTGGATGCCTTTAGGTTTTATATCACACTCATTTCCAGTTATTAAAATCCTTCCCCACCCTTGTTTATCTAGACTTTAGCAAAGCAATTGACAAAATTTCTCATGCTATTCTTATGTACAAGATGGAGAGATAGGAGTCCCATGAAAAACCAATTAGGTGGATTTGGAAGTAGATGAATGATCAGACCCTGAAAAGTAGGCTTTTATAAGGTCTACATTGGAATGCCCCAAGTATCTGTCTTTGGTCTCAAGCTGTTCAAAATTTTCAACAATAACATAGATAAGGTCATAGCATTCTTATCGAATGACCAAAAGACAGGAGGGATAGCTAAAACTTGGGACATCAAGTTCAAAAGATGTCTTTATAGCCTAAAACATTAGGTCAAATGTATGGTTACATTTAATAGAGATAAATTTGACACAGGTTTCAAAGGGCAACTTCACAAGTATAAGGTGGGGAAGGTTTGACAGGACAGCAGATCATCTGAAAAAAGACCTGGAAGACATTAGTAAGCTTAAGGCTCAATATGAGTAAACAATGTGATGTGGGAACCACGGAGATGAATTCGGACTTCGGCCGTGTTGAAAGAGCCGAGTAGCCAGGACTCAAAACCACAGCTTGATGGTTTCTTGGTGCCACATTTTAGGAAAGACTGATAATCTAGAGAGTAACTAGGATGTCAAAAAACTTTTGGTGGGGGGGGGGGAAACTTTGGGACCATCACGCCTGTAAAGATCTATTGAAGAAACAGGAAGTTTAGTCTGGTGAAAAGAAGACTTAGGTGAGACATGGTGGATATCTTGAAGTATCTGAAAGGCTGTTATATGGAACCAGATTTGGATTTGTTCTTCTTGACCTCGGAAGAAGGAGGAACGAGTCCTCTTTGTAAAGAGGCAGATTTAGGATCGAAGAAAACTTCCTCACAACTAGAGCTAACCCCAAATAGAGAGAAAGAGTTGCCATTCACCAGAGATCTTCAGGCAAATGTTACAAAACCCCAGGCATTTTACAGAAAGAATTCTGGTTCAGGTAAAGATTGGCCCAGATGCCCATAGAGAACCTACCCAACTTTGAAATGCTGTGATTCTGGGACAGAGCCCATGTCGTATCGAAGCTATATGTTTTCCCCCATACATAGCACACTTAATAAATGTTTGCTGACTTGTAGCTTGGATTTCTGTAACTGAGAGAGTATGTGATTGACAGAAGAGATAAAAGAAAGATTAGCATAAAGAGCAAGTCTAGAAGTAACCTGGCAATAGGGTCAACATAAGTATTCCTAGAGGCTGGAACAGGGGAATTGAAAGGGGAGAAGACTATGCTTTTCACTTACTAGGCAGCTAAATCATGAGGTAGATGGAGCATTAGATCTGGAGTCAGGAAGATCAGAGTTCAAACCCAGCCTCAGATTCTTACTAGCTTGTGACCCTGGGCAGATTATTTAACTTCTATTTGTCTCAATTTTCTCATCTGAAAATGGGGATAATAATAGCACTCCTATCTCCCAGGGCTGTCATAAGGATAAAATGAGATAATATCTGTAAAGTGCTTTGCAAATTTTAAAGCACTATATAAATGCTAGCTACTACCACCACCACAACTACAATGACCACTATTACTACTTAGTACTATTACTATAATGGTATCTCAACTTACTACTCCTACTAGTTCAGGATTTTTGTCTAGGCCCTTTCTTGAAAACATTCATGTAGTTTTAACAGGATACCCTATAAAGGAAGACTCGGAACATAACCTTTCAAGCTAAGCTGTCCTGGATACATCTGGCCAAAACACTGCAATGTATCCTAGAGAGACCAATCCTGTCAACTTTTCCTTGGCTCCAAGATAATACTCAGTTTAATTCACACTTGTAGGAAAATAAAGACAAAACAAGCTCTGAGAAGCTCATTAAAGCAAACAACCAACAACAAAGTAGTGCCACCTTTCAGTAAGGCTCATAGAATATTAGTGTTAAAGGTCAGGACCTTAGATGTCATTAACCAACTCCCTCATTTTAGAAAAGTGAGGTCCAGACAGGAGAAGGGATCCATTTAATGTTACCCAGGGAGTTAGGGGATCATTAAGAAGGATCACAATGCTTAAGAATTTGAACTCTGAAGCACTGTCCGGGTTTCAATCTTGCTTGCAGTTTTCCTTATCGACAGGCTAACTCTTTTGAAAATGAAGCTCAAAATCGCCCTGCACCATATACTATCAGTCATGTTCAGTCAAGATGTGATAAAATCACAATGTCCCCCTTCCCGTTAATCTTCAACAGTCACCCATTGTCCCTTAATGGAATACTATAAACATCTGAGCAACAAATCGTCTATTTAGACAATGTCAATATATAATTAATAATAATATGATAATAAATTGTCTAATATGCCATATGGACTTGGATACTTGGTGGTTTGGGGTAAAGCAAAAAAAAAAAAACAACTAAAACCCCCAAGTCCCCAGTGGAATTCCTACATAGAAAACGTGCAGAGCTAATCTCTAGGAAGCAATTAATGGCATCGGCTTCCTAAATGTGAACATTACTCAAGAACTCCGGCAACGGATTGAGGTTTGATTCTTGAAAGTAATAATTATAAAGCAGAAATCAAAAGTCTCTAAGAGTCATTCTAGGATAAGACATCGAGACATCTAAGAGATTTCCTTTTGGCTTTTCAGCCCTGATCTAGCACTGTCTTCAGAGAGAGCAGAGCAATGGACAGACTTACTGTGCAAAGGCTGAGAGTCATTTTACTTCAGGTACTTCTTTCCTGTGGTTGAGCTGCTAATGGTCTTGGTTTGGTGCCCCCAGGCCAGTGCTCTCACAGAACACATGCTGATGCCAATCTAGCTCTAACAAGTCCCAAGAGGATTTTCCAGATGCCTGAACAGCCTAGTGCCACTCAGACTCCCTAGCTCTGGAGGCCACACTGTCTGTCATTCAGGCTCTTGGTGCAAACCAGTGCTTGGATTACGACTCTACCTTGAGCATGGCCACAGGTGATGCTAGGGTTACAGAGAACTCAACTGCCCAGGCAGCCAGAAGGAGAAATACAATCCAGACGGCTTAATTCCAATGTTCACTGAGCCCAGAGCCAAAGCCACTGCCCAGAGCTGCACTTTGCAACTTCATTTTGCTCCTTATTGCAATCAATGGAGCAATAAAGGAAGTCATGGGCTATGTCTGAGGGGTTGGGATATACTTATTCTGCCAAATGGCACATTTCCATAGCAAAACCTAAATGGAGCTTATAAAGGAGCAGCTACCAGCAAAAACCAAAAAAAAAAAAAACAAAAACCCCCCCAAAAACACCTACAAGGAAAACCCCAAAGAATGTGAAAATCTGTGTTTTCCAGTGGGTATGAACCAGTTTCTCACACTGTCTTCCACATGATGCAGAAAGACTGAGAATACCTCAATGATGGCAATGTTTTCCCTTCAAAAATACTAAATATGAAATCATATATCAAAATATTTACTAGGTGGTAGTTGGGGAGATATACAATGGGCTTAATTCTTTCTATTTTATACCCAAATTTCTCCAAGTCCCCCTTTATCTAAGGGGCTAGTCTAGAACTTCAGGTCCCCCAACTAATATTTCTAGGTTCTGTCAACAACTTCTCAAGCCCCAAAGTATGCTTCTGCAGTAGTTAGTTAACCTCTTGGTTCTTGTTAGCTTATTAAAATACATTTACAGCCAAATGTTTTTCCCAATTACATTTGAAACATTTTAAATGAGAAAGTGAGTTTGATACTAGCCTCGTCAGAAGGAAATACGAGAGTTAAAAACACACTCTGGGAGACCCTCTACATAGACACTGACATGATTCTGTTGATGTTGGGAATCTCTGGGTTATACCAGGGTAGAGGACACTGATCCGTCTGGAAATAGAAGAAAAATCCTCAGAGTAGTGGTTGGCAATTCCATGGGGGGTTGTGTCTTTGGGGTGCTCTTATAATTTGCTGTTCTTACTATTATACTTGTAATGGCAGACAGAGGTCATGGTTTTCCTTTGGAGGGGCGGCTATGAGCCCGGCTGGTCCTATTGCTTTCATAAAGAAAACCATAAGTGAAAGGAATAAAGTTGAATGAGAGGAAAGTTGAGTAAAAGTGATGAATATGATTTTAGTTCCCTTTCTGAACCCAAGGCCACATGGGTCCAGTAACACCAGAGGAGCCAAAGGCCCAAGCAGTGTTTACTAGGGAATCCACCTCAGGATACCTACCAGACATGGGAGTGTTTTGTCATTCGAGCCTGGATTTTTGCTGATGCAAGTTCTGAGTGTACAATGAAGAGCATGATTTCCCTTGAAGATGCAAAGAACGACTGCATTTTGAATGTGAATTTCTATCAATGTAATAATTGTATGAGGCGCTTGAAAAAAAATCCAAGGTTTTGAAATGGAAAGTCTCGGCAATTAGTCGGTAGAAGGTATGAGTTGTTATCTGAAGAGAATCTGACATTGGCTCTCACATTCAAATTTCAGGTCCTGGGAATGCTCTTCATTTGTGGCTGAGACTTTCTAATGTGGCTCTTGGTCATTGTCCCTACAAGCACACTGGCTCCCCCACAAGGCCCCACTTTCCCTGGCTCCCTAGAACCATTTGTCCAGCTCCAGTGTGAATCAGTAAACTGTGAATCATCCTCATGCACTAGAGAAGCCATGAAACAGACACTGAGACAATATCAGTTCCTGTTTATAGTCACTGCTTTGTTCCCCCACCCACACAGAGAAATTTCTCCAAAATGACCAGAAAGAGAAAGAAATTGAGTTCATTTTTTTTTTTACCAGGAAAGTTATTTCTAGGTATTAAAAATGTACAGTAATCCATGTCATGCTTTTTCACTGAAGTCTAAAAAAATGATAAATTAAGGAAAATTCCAAGGGTCCCCACGATACAAGAATTGTACCAGTATTAATAACTCTCATCTCTGACTTAAAAAATCCAAGGTAGCAAGTCTCTCCTTCACTTTCACATGTGGCAACCAAATATTGTTGTTAACTAGAAAGGAATCAATAAGCAATTAAAACAAATTTTTTTTTGAGGGACGAAAACTAGAAAGACAAGTTTGAACCCTCTTTCTTTTCCCATGTTCCACAATTTATCTTTGAAAGGGTTGCTAATGAATGGCTAAGGGCCACAGAACAAGTCACGAATTATTTCCATTCAGGGGGAGCCGGTGCTATAAAACACTCCTTTCACAGCTTTGCTACCTGGATATCATCATTAGCAAAATGATTAAGATGGAGACATGCTCTGTTTCTTGGCCTTCCGTATTAGCTGGTTCTCTGATCTCAGGGGTAGCCTTGATTTCACAAAAGGAACTGACTACCTATTTTTATGACATTTACTCAACTCTCCCAGGGATGCAGATGATAGAGTATGTGTCCCTTCCTTTCTACTCAATCACTCCACTTAGGAATAGGTGATACAAAAACTTCTGTGGCGTATTAGAAGTGAGAAAACATGACCTAGGCCTTTCCATTGGATTTCCCATTTGTTTCTCCACCCACAAAAAGAAAAAAAGGCAGAATGGCAAATCAGTTGGATGGATGAGGGGTTAAGATTAATGATGAGTGATTCGGGCTCTAAGCTCCTCAATAGCAACGGTTAAACCTTACTGATGCAGATAATAATAATGTTGATAATGATGATGGAGTATCATTTTATATTTATATGGCATTTTCCCCACCACAATCCTAGGAGGTGGTCCATGCAAATATGATTATCCCCATTTTATAATGAGGAAAAAATGAAGCTCAGATTGATTGGAGACATGAACTGTTAAATGTTGAGAGCTGGCATTTAAACCCAGGTTCAATGGTCTTTCCATGGTATTAGAGATAATGTTCTCAGTTTCTGACTTTCCCTTGCCAATGCAGACACAACTAAATTCAGGTTTAGAATTGTGTACCTTAATTCCTTTCATTTTCAAAAAATGTATTTTCAGCCTATATGTGGTACACAAGAAGCAAATTTGACATGAAACCTTGGTAAAATGGGAAGACTACGCACAAAATAGCGGCAGAAAAGTGGCTTTCCATGAGAGAAGCACCGATTCCAGTCCAAGATAAGCTTTGTTAGGGTTTTTGTTTATGTGTTTTTCTCCTCCGTGCTTTGCGCTAGTAGTTGAGTTGAACTGAGCTAAGAAGGGGGGAAAAGGGTTGTCTTCTTTGCAGGGCATTTCAAGTAATATACAGAAAATACTGGCATCTGTGAGCATACCCAGCCACAGAGAAAGCCCTGGCTGGGGAAGTCCCTTGCTAGTTCTATACTGCTTTCAGCTTTAAAAAAAATCTCACTACTTTTGATGTGGGGAAATGGCATGATCTGTCCTTCTGGTGCACAGAAAAAAGCATACCTCATTGCGGGCAAAAAAAAAATAAAATAAAGACTCAGGCAAAGATAGGATGTTGTTTCTGATTTGCATCAGAAAGAGGAAGGTCTTCTCTTGAAGAGATTTGAACATTAAGCAATATTGATATGGTAGAAAGGTCACTCACTGGCTCAGGAGTCAGAATATCTAGTCTTAGCTCTGCTATAAACTAACTGTGTGACCTTGGGCAAATTCCTTGCTTGCATCAGGACCTCAGTTTCCTCCTCTGAAAAACAGGGGCCTGGATTACTTGAGTTAGTGCAGTATAGTAGATAGAATGCTAGATTTGGAACCAGAGATCCTGGGTAATTCATTTAACATCTTGGGTTTCAGTTTTCTAGTAAACTGGGGAGAGGGTAGACTGGATGACCTTTAAGGTCCTCTTGAGCTCTAAAAATCTATGATCTTCCATCTATTCTACACGTCCTAATGTATTTGTGTCTTTTTTTTATCAGGCTGTGAGCTCCTCTAGGCAGGGGAGTTTTTGTTTTTAATTACATCTCTGGCACTTAACACAGAGCCTGGCATACAGTAGGCACTTATTTATTATTCAGTCATTTTTCAGACTCTTCATAACCCCATTTGGAGTTTTCTTGGCAAACATACTGGGATGGTTTACTATGATCGTCTGCAGCTCATTTTACAGAGGAGGAAATTGAGGCAATTAATTAAATAACTTGTCCAGGGTGGTCACACAGCTAGGAAGTATTTGAAGGTCTAAGGCCAAATTTGAACTTGGGAAGATACTTTCTGATTCTAGGGCCAGCTCTCTGTCCTCGGTAGCACCAGCCAACCAGCCAGCCCTCCAGGCCCAGCACTATCCACTGTGGCACCACCTAGTTCCCTAGTTGGCACTTAATAAATACTGATTGCCAGATAGTGAGTGTTTAAGATATGCTTGTTGAGTGACTAATCTGATGATCTCTAAGCTCTTTTCTGGCTCTAAAATTTGAGGAGTCTATTTTACTCTTTGATTCCCCCTTCAAAACGAAAAGAATTCACAGTAGAATAAATGAAAGTATTTATTCCATGACAAAATGGGGAAAATCAGGTGAGGAAACTTGTCATCCTAAGAGGTGGTGGTATAGTTGCAACCCTGAATACATATAAGAAGGGTTCGGACGACTATGTCGCTAAATGGCACGAGATGAAGAAAATTGGAAGGATTCTTGTTTTCTTCTGAATTCTTGAATTTGAGGTCATATTCTCATGTATGATATATCTTGCAAGAGCTCTTGCTTTCAGAAACAGAACCGGAGTCGGGATGGCCATGGGACAGAGTGTGAGTTCCAATGTTCCTAAATGACACTCGAGGTTAGAGGAACGCTTGGAATTATCATAGACTCTTAGTCCATCCTCTGAACAATTCAGGCTTTGCTAAATTGACATCAACAAGACCTGTTTATTGGCACTGATCTTTTAAATTTGCTGTAGTCACAAATGAACTCCCTTCTACCTCCCTGACTCAATCAATCACTGAGAACAACCAGGGGCTATAACTTTCAATGGCTTTGCCATCTCACTGACACGGACACTCCTTCCATGAGTACAGTGTAAACCATCCATACCTTTTCATCTTGTGCAAATCTTGTCTATGTCCTTTTGTAAATTCTCCATAATGGATTTAACCAGCATGCTAGAGGGTTTCCTCTGGGTCTTTGAATATTTCATGGAGACCAGCCCAGCACTCTAGCTGCCCATCTGTTATTCCTCTCTCGTACTCCATGACATGACTGACCCACCTCCTTTTCCAGTTTCATATATATATACATATACATACATACATATTATATATGTATGCATGCACACACGTGTATTTAGAGAGAGAAATTCTATATGTACATATCCATACATGCACATATGTGTTTATGTGTATGTGTGCATGCATGTATACTATATATATATATATATATATATATATCAATCACAGTTGCCACTTTTTGAAGTCACTGTCACTAGTAGAGTGCCATAGATTATTTTCATACAAGTGCATGTGGAAGAATAGCCATATGTGTATATACATGTTCATATGGAAATGATAATTGAAATGGGGTAGAGGGTAGGCGGGAACACACCTCCCAACCAGGAACTCTTACTGGCCCTTTTTCTACAACTGATAGTCTTAGAGAGATTCCTGGGATACCAAGAGAATACTTGCCTCAGCATACATGGCTAGGCTAATATGTGTCAGAGGTGGGATTTGAACTCAAATCTTTTTTATTCTAAAATCAGCTCTCTAGCCACTAGGTCATTTCCGTTCTTCTGTTGTACATCCCTGCAATCTGAAAAACAAAATTTTCCTCCCTTTCTTAGGATCTGTTAAGTAAAAGTAATTTCTTAAAAGTAGATTATGAAAGGCCTAATTTTGCACTCTTCCTCTCTCCCTACCCCAACTTAAGTAAATTTTATTACTGGTCTTCAGAAACCCAAACAGCCTAAGAGGAGGTTTCAGAAAATGGTTGCATTTTAGTTGATAATTTAACAAGTTCATTAAAACTTGATCATCAAAAAAAATTCATAAAAACTCTCTCCTTATTGTTTAATACAGCTCACATAGCTTTAACCCTTGAAGGTTTACAAGGGCAATGAAGTATTATTATCCACATCTTACACATGGAGAAACTGAGATGCAGGAGCTAAGAAAGCATCAGAGCTGTAAACCCAAGTTCGGTACTTTCTCTATTACTGTGAAGCTTCTGGATTTTTCGTGAGATCTCTGCTTAGATTATCCCATCATCTCTCCTGACTTTTCCATTTAGAATAAGGATGGCTTTTCCATTCACATTTTTACCTTTAGCATAACGGATGATGACAACTCCAGAAGCATACATACAATGTAAATGGCTTTAAATTTCAACACTTCACCTTATTCTTTTTCTCTAGCCAGGAAAAAATAGAGGTTGAAGTTTAAAAGGTTAATATTTGACTTCCAGACCCATCTTAAATTCCCACTTGAAAAAAGTAAAATGGCTTTGAAGTAAAGGATCACTGATGTCTCTCTGATAGCAAAAAAACCAAACCAAAAAAAATCCCCTGCTAAACTAAAAAATAAGATATCAGATTCTTAGTCAAACTAATCTTTTCAAAGACTGAATTTCCCAAGTCCCACGGTCTGCAGAGCTATGTTTCCTGACAACTCGAGAGAGCTAATATTTTTTTTTCAACCTTAAAACACTTGCCTTTGAGCATCAGATGATGAAATGAGATGATATTTGTAAAGTGCTTAGCACAATATCTGGCACTATATAAATGCTAGTTATTATTATTACTGAGTAGTCCCATCCTCCACCTCTACCAAATAACCCAATGTAAAACAGTGAGGCGGATGGACAAATTAGTGTAAATATAAATATATAAAAAAAAACAGTCACTGGGGAAGATGTTTTCACATACATAAAAACAAGTTACATGGAGGTCAAAGGCCAGGTTCAGCATTGGTGCTTTTTCTAAAGCAGGTTCCTCACTAGCATCCTTTATTCTGAAAGAAAGACACTTAATTAGCTGAAGGGCTTGGTGCTCTGCCTTCAAAAGCATGCTCCTCTTCCATTCTCTCAAAGGTCTCTGCTCTGACATTATGCTATTATCAGCATTAGCCTTTGAAATCAAATCTGCTTTTTTTTATCTCTAGGGAATTAGAAGGTAAATTTTTTAAAAATGACATTTTTTCCTTGCTTCTATCAAAAATAAACACACAAAAAAGACACAAAGGAACATGGAATGACAGAGAAAGCATTCCCAGGGTCTCCTGAAACTGGTCTAATGTCTTGGGAGGGGACTAATTTTGCTGGTTTTCAAACAGCACTTTTGAGAACAGAAAAAAAGCCCGTGTGAGGTCTCTCCAGACCAGTCAAGAATGGACCATGAAAAGGGGGTTCTCTCCATATGAACTAAGCTGGTTTTCTCATTTTTCTCTTCAGTAGGAGGGCATGATATAAGGGTTAGACAAAAGTCAATTTGTAATGTTAATTAAGATGACATTAATTCAAGCTGATAAATCTGCTCAACTAGTAAAGCCCAAACCAAAGCAATAGGCACCAAAAGGAAGATGGGTTTCCCTTATAATTTCCTTCAGGCAGAAAACAGAGCCCATGAGTTTTAAGGGACTAAAAGATCCATTTGGCTCTCCCAACTTAGACTGGGTCTAAGCAATCTCCCAATCATCATTTTCAAAGTAAAACATTCAGTCAATCAACCAGTGACTACAGGATATTACACAAAGGTGACTAAAACTTTATCTTTAAAATGTACTGAACTGACGATAAATTCGGTGAACTTAAAGAGATTTTCCCCTGTGACTTAAAAAGTGTCCTTTTGTAGACTCGTAACAGGATCACAGATCTGACTGTGACATCTAGTTCAATCTTTTTATTTTGCAGACAGGGAAACTGAGGTCCAGAGAGCAGAAATGACTTTTCTAAGGTTTTCTTTCCATGTTTCCTATTAGCAACCTCGGCCTCAGCCATCAGTAGAGCACTGAATTAATCGAGAGACATTTATCAAGCACTTACTACTCGGTACTTCACTTTCAGCAGAAAGACAGCCCTTCCTGCCCTTGAGCTTACAGTCTAGACAGGGGAGACAACATGTATATACATGGCTATATTTAAAAAAAAAAAAAAGGACACCAGAAGCCAGCAGCGGCTGAAAAGATCCCTGCTGTCATTTTCTTCCATGTTTGAAAAACAGGCCTATTGTTGAACTTTCACCTCCTCTCCCTTTAGGAATCCCACCATGGGTGCAGAAGCAAAACCAGCTGGGCCAAATTTGTGACTGCTTGTGCCCAACTTCCTTTTCAGTTGAAAGGAGCAGTAAGGGGTACAAGTGAGCAGCTGGGGACAGGATTTGCCCTTCCTATGCTTATTTTTCCTGACCATGAGCACTGCCAATCGTGTTAGGTGTCAGCAGGGGTGCACCCAGCCAGGAGAATGGTGTTTACTGGAAGCTTTGAAATAACAGGTGGCCTGGAGGAATTTTTTACTGTATCCCGCCAAACTATTTCCAATGCTTGGGGAATCCAAAAAAGAGTTCCAGGTTTTAAATTATTGCTTGGCCTTCCCTTCTTCCTCTTAAATAAAAAAATACAGCATACAGGTAAATCATCATTAGCTATAATCCCCCTTTGACATCCTCCTTCAGAATGTACATTCCTGGAGGCAATATTAACAGTAAGACCCTTTATGGTATCCCCCGATACAGACTGTGCTCGCATGAACGGCTGCCAACATTCCCTCTGTGGGGAAGGCAGGGTTTGGGGAAAGGTGAAGACTAGAGGTTCTTCAGATTTACCAGCTGTCTGGTCAGTGGATGGTTTGGGGGACTGACTGACTGAAAGGGATGCAATTAATTAGTCACTGAAGATATAACGTTGCATCACACACAGCCCCATATTCTATGGGGATTTTATCTGGCCTCTCCTGTTCTTCCTCCCAGTCAAAACACCAAAATGCTCCATCCTTGGATGTGTTACTTTGCAGCTAGAGCCCTTCCTGTGCTCCTCTTTCTGTCCTTCAAAGGTCAGATTTCATACTTTGGGTTCACTTTTTTCCCCAACCGGTTACTACCCATATTTCTTCTCCACCACAAAGCCGTACCTTTCCCTCACTCTGGAGGAAAAAGGAATGGGGATATTCCACAACATATTGAAACACACATTTTTCTGCATGCAGGCATATATGTATAATATTTTATATATATTTATGTATCGACACAATACACATCACGGATACACAAACACAGGAGCTTGACGCCGGGACCCCGCCTCCCCCAACATTCTTTAGGATAGTGTTCATTTCCTTTTGGGCTTCTGTGTTTTTGTCTTTGAGCAATTGTAACTCTTAATCACTGGTTACCATGTGCAAAATCCAAGGTGGTGTTTCTTAATCCTGCTTTTGCAACACCCTAGGATAGCTCCAGTCCTCTGAGGGGCTGAGCTGGTGGAGAAAGGGGTGTCCTAAAAATCTCAGAGCAAATTGAATTGTACTCAAGTTTGCTTTTAAAAAATGAATGTCGGCTTTCAGCACTCAGGGGACAGAGGGTGGGTTTCACAAGAGTCAGACCAACAAGGACAGTCTCATAGCACCTTATAGGCTGGAAACCCCCTCCCCCCCCCAGCTACAGCTCTCTCCTGTAAGCATGGGCGTGAATGGCTTTGATTTCTTTTTTTGAGTGACTTCACTTAAATCAGTCACCTGATAAGAAAGTGAAATTCCCTGAAGATGCAATGTCCTCATTCTATAGCAAAAGATGGACTACTGTACACGGCTGGAATTTTCATTTATGTCAAAATGTTCCTTCCCAGGGATTTTCTTTCTATTTTCCATTCAGAATCTGCTTTTAGAAATGACGGTACAGATTTTAAGCAAACATTCAGCCTCTCAACAGTGCCTGCCATTCACAGGTAGCTCAAGGAGTTGTAATTGCCTGAGAAGGAAGGCCCTTTAGTGGGTAATGACTGTTATGTAAGTTTGGGTTTGTAAAAATCAATGAAACACTGGGATTTATCTGACTGGAAATGAGAAAAATGCAGCATCTATAACCATGTCTCAATTACCCTTATCTTAGCCACTTTCTCCCAGTTTGCCTCCAATATGCTCTCGCTGGTACTAGTTTCTCTCTGGTACTAGTTTCTCTCTCTCTCTCTCTCTCTCTCTCTCTCTCTCTCTCTCTCTCTCTCTGTCTCTCTCTCCTTTTGTCACTGTGTCTCTGCCTCTCTCTTCCCTCCCCTCCCCCCACTTCCCCTCCCTCTCTTTTCTTCCTCTGGAAAAGCTGCCACGACCAAGTGCGGAAGCCTGGGAAGTTACGTGGGGAAATCGCACAACCCCGAAGTCTGGCTAGTTAACAGGAGATGTTGACATGCCGTGACAGGAATCTTTCTTGGTACTCCTTGACTAGGAGGATAATATTCTCAGTACAGAGGTGGTAATGGAGTGAAAAGGAGGGAATAAGTCAGTCAGTCGACAAGCATTTAGTAGAGAGATAAATCAGGGAACTGGGGAAGAGCCTCAGGGGTCTGCAGTAGGATAGACAACTCATTGGCAATGTCTTGCCCAGAGCAGTCACTGAATAAATGCTTCTCTGGATTGGGTTCTGCAGTGACCACCTCACACAATTCCACATGACGCAGAACAGAGCCCAAGGGCTATCTCGGGAAAGCCAGGGGTTCTCCGCTTCCCCATGCTGTCCACATACATAAAGAAGAGCATTGAGGTCTAATTCATACCCGGCGCCTTACCTTGACTTGAGGTGGAGATGGGCAACTCATACCCTTGGCGGGAGGGGGGAAGACCTAGTCCTTCGGTTATAAAGAGGATACTCCCAACCCATCCTCGCAGAATCCTGCATTCACATGGAACCTCAGAGCTGGAAGAGACCTCAAAAGCCATTTATTCCAACCTAGAGTGGAGCAGGAATCTCCACTACAGCATTCTTGGAAAGTAGTCACTCATCCTGGGCCTGAAGAGCGTCAGTGAGCGAGAACCCTCTGGCCTGGATGTGGCCCCCTCTACTCTGTGACAGTTCTCATGCTTAGGCAGCTACTGAAGATGACTGGCTGCCACATGAGGGAGAGGCTAGGAGCTATGTGGTTTGGTGGGAGAGAACACTCTTTGCACTACTGAGTAAATAAAGACAAGGGAAGAAGAGAACAACCTAGCACAGTGGGAAGGAGGCTAGACTTGAAAGTCCAAGGACTTGATCTAGAACATTGGCTCTGCCATTTTGTGTGACTCTGCAAATCTGCTCACCTCCCAGGACCTCAGTTTTCTCTTCTGTAAAATGAGAACGTTGAACCAGCTGAAGGAGCTTAACCTAAAATCTAAGGAGAATGTGATTTCTTTTGATAACGGCATTTCAGTGTCATCCTCTAAATCACATTGTGTGCATTTAAATCAAATCACAGAAGGACACAGTAATCCTCCACCAGAATAATGCCTGAAATTGCTTTCATCAAAAGAAAATTTCTATGGATCACCTCTTCTAACAAAGGGTGGGTCTGACTCAACTACCCTTCCTTCCATAGGGCTTCATTTGACAGGTCATCTCTTGAAGAGATCTCAAGATGGAGGAGACAATAAGTTTTCCCCAAGGTGACAATAGAAAAGAATGAGTGTCTTCATTGGGGAAGACCAGGAGTAGTCTGAGGCAATGTCGTCCTCTGGAGGTCCCTAGGCAAGTTGAAATGACCCTGACTTTCCAAAGGCTATTCAGGGAAATCTAAATTCTTGCTGGTTCTACCAAGCCAGAGAGGCTTCTGGGACAGTTCTGGCAACACATTATATGTGTACTGTCCTACTCCTGGTCTTTCTAAGTGCACAGAGGCTCCCTCATCACCAGAAGGCTAGATACCGAGTAATACATTTGCAGGCGTCCCACGATCCAACAAAACCATGTTATCAGAGAACAATAAGGCTTACAATCTTAGTGGAAGGAATAGGCATCCCAATGAAGGCAGGGATCCCATTAATCTCTTTGGGCCTTCTCCTTCATGCACTCATGATCTAGCCAAATTGGCTTTCTGAGTCCACGTATGATATTCTGTTTCCTGCCTCCAAACCCATTAGCTGGTGCTCATTTGTGGAGCACATGCCCTCCTCATCTCTGACCCTTAACATTTCTAGTTTCCTTTAAAGCTCTGCTTAAGTGCTGCCTCCTCCCAGAAGCCTTTCCTGATTCCTCTCACCCCTACCAAGTGCTAGGGTTCCTAGCTGGTCCCTACCATCCTAGCTGGATGGTAAAAAAAATGACCTTGTATTATTTACTTGGCATATGTTTCATATTTCCTAAAATGTTGCTTTCCCTCATAGAATAAAAACTCCTTGAAGGCAGGGACATTTTCCTTTTTGCATCCCTAGTAACTAACACAGTTCTTGACACATAGTGGGAGTTTCATAAAAGTCTGTTGTTGAACCGAACCTGATTTATAACTAAGTAAGTTCTGGTTGAAGAATGCCCTGGCACGAATGCTTATGGCAGCAAAGTTTAAATAAATAAATGATCGTATCTCTTGTACAGTAATTTTTTCCAGTGGTGTTATTAGGTTTGCTGAATCAATCCCCTTATGAGCAAGAGCACCTGCTAGCTAGAATAACCCATCTACAGCCAGGGTGTGCCGAACCGCTCTCACTTGGGAAGCTGCCTCACCTGAGTGGGGGCCCAGATCGGTAACTCTGACCTCATTAATGCTAAAAACTAGTCAGACGCACGCAATCGGCTGGCTTCAATATGCTTTCCCCCATATCAAGCCCGATCTTGGGATCAGGATGCCTAGATGCGCTCTCCATAATTAGGCCACAATAGAATATACCATTTTCCCAAGTCAGCAGGAAATCAACAAAAGCCAGTCGGAGATTCTCTCACCTGTCTAGGCTGAGAAGGCAAAGAGGCAGGTGACATATGTCGTTGGGTCCTCTGCGGTTGCTGCATCATCTGCTGTAGCAAAAACTGTGTACTGTTGGGCTGCTGGGCCTGCAGCTGCTGAGTGGAGGCCTGTGGAGGCTGCTGCAGGTAGTGGAGCAGGGACTGCTGCCCTGAGCTTGCAGTCATGGTTGCCACCTTCTGGGGGGCTGCCTCAGAAGTGAAGTGGGACAGGGGCTTGGTATTACCAAAGGAAAAGGGCTCCTGACTTCCAGGGCCTTCATTCACCAGCCCGGACTGCAAGCCACCGGAAGCTTGCTGTAGGATCACACTGAGATTTTTCGATGGATTGTTGCTTATGGTCTTATACAGCGGGTTCTGCTGCTGCTGCTGCTGCTGTGGTGGCGGTGGAGGTGGCGGCTGCTGCGGCTGCTGCATCCCCCCGGCTTTACTGACGTTTGGGATCAGAGCGCCCTGTGGACTGAAGGACTGCTGATGCAGAGCTGGGCTGGAGAGCTTATCTGGCCGGTATGGTGAGGATGGATTGGTAGTGACCATGCTCGAGACCAGGCTGCTCGAAGGACTCTTGATACTGGTGGTAGGGATGGCCGGGGAGGTCATGTTGGAAAGCATGACATTGGGAGGGCTGAACTGCTGCTGTTGCTGAGTGAGAATGGGACTGGACATCATCTCTGAACCAAAGGGCCCGGAGGGACCTCCGCTAGAGTTGCCACTGACGGACAGATTGGAAAGCAAGGCAGTGGGAGAGGTCTGGAGGTTGCTCCCCGGCAGAGTGGTGGATGATATTCCAGACACCATGATGTTCTGAGGGCTGTACGGCTGCTGGTGTGGCGAGGACCCCGGTGGGTACGGTGGAGAAAGGCCCGGAGACGCCATAGTAGACCAGCTGGATGTTGGCATTTGCTGTTTTGTAGAAGATACTTGCTTGCTGGCTGCCAGGGCCTTCAGTTGGTGGGCGTGATGCCAGTGAGGTCCAGACAAGGTGGGTAAGGAGCCAGTTAGCATATTCCGGGGCTGGCACTTCGTCTGGGTTGTCGAAGAAACAGGCGAGGTGGTAGGCTTGCTGGGAGGATGAGCCGGGTAGCTCGCTCCTGCCGAGGAGGGCCGCAGCTGAGGCGACCCGCTTGTCACCGTCTGTCCGCAGCTAGGAGAAAACTCCTTGCTGGTGACGTGGTTCTCCAGGTGAGCCGTTTGAGGAGAAGGCTTAGGAGTGCTCCTCAAGGTTGGTGGCGCAGAAACTATCCCAAGTGGTTCTTCTGGCTTGCTCCCCAGAATATTTTCCAGATCAAGATCATTAGGAGAAGGATCTGGCATTTTGGTTAGCTCTTCCAGGAGATCCTGAAGCTCCTGATCCACAGTCTGCAGACTGTTTCCTTTTTCATCGTAATGAGCCATACCGTCCGCTCCGCCCATCGGCCCTTTCTGTCCGACCTCTGTATTTGGCGGCATGCTGAACGAAGACCCAACGTCATTATCGTTCATCTGATTATTTTCCAGTAGGACCGAATGGTCAGCCATGCCCACGGAGGAGGAATTATGATCCATAGAAAATGACGACATCTGTACCTCGGTACATGAGCTACTGGGGTTGGTACTTTGTCCCATAGAAAGAGTAACATCATCAAGGCAAGGTCTCTTAATGTCATGAGGGTAAAGGTCATCAAAGGAACTGCTGTCGGGAAAGTTGTCTCCTTCCAGTTTCCTCTTAATGGATCCCTGGGACTGAAAGAAAAAGATAATAAGTATTTGGCACATCAGAGCAGCAAAGGAAATCAGCGAAACGGGGCTCTTCCAACAGAAGCCAGCTGCCGAAACGAGACCTTAAAGGTAAACCGGCCCCGCCCCGATTAAAGCGAGCAGATACCGGAGCTGGATAATATTTTCTCAGCTCGTTTCTTTGTCTCCTTTTCTCCTAAACGGTTTTATTACATTTCAAATCGGGCATTAAGCCCCTTACATATTAAGCATGCCAGATAGTTATGTAAAAAGTCTTCTTTGCCCAATTAATGGGAGAGTGCAATGAAATGAGGCAGAAATCATCAATTGGATGAGCCGTTGCCAAAGCCAGACATTTAAGAGCTAACTAGGAAAAATCTAAGATATTTTTTTGATTCCTCAGAGCCAGTATGTCTGAAATAATCTTCCAAGTGACACATGTTCCAATTTTTTTGTAAGTGACATATCAATATGGACATTAAGCTTTCAAACCGTCTCCTTCAAAGACGCTTCCTCAATCACCTTACACCTCCCGGCTCGGCTCGGCACTTTTGCCCGGGCCGTCTGTCCCTCTGTGCCTGGCACGCGCTTGCCCTTCACCTCACCATCTTCCTATTCCCGTCTTCCTTTCGGACAGACCTCAGGTCCCCTCTCCTGCATCTACTGTCTTGGGTACCCATCTCCCATCCCCATCTCCCCTCTCCCAGCCGCTAGTCAGCTTCTCCTCCTCCTCCTCCTCCAATTGGAGGTCTTCTATTTCCTTATTGCCCCAGCCCGACACACCATTAGAATGTAAACCCCTTGAAGACAAGGGTTAGTTAAATTTTCTTTGCATGACCCACTCCTGGCACAGTGCCTGGCACATAGTAGGTACTCAACCAATGCTCGTCATGGAAGTGAATACTGGACAAATACCAAACAGCGGATAAAATCTTTAATCTGGAGGACGCTACCAAGCTTCGGACTTTAAAATAAAGTGAAGACATTAGTCACTCAGTCCATTTAAATGAGAGAATTATTCATCCAGACCTCTTGAAAAATGCTCCCCGAACACAATGGTTCTTTCACTGGTTTCATTCCTCATGCCAGGCCAGACCTTCCTAAATACAATTTTCTGTGGCTATCATTTTAATAACCACACCCTGTATATCAATGGGATTAACACCACAGCCACAAGTGAAAAGGGACAATTGTGTGTGGGGGGGAAGAGAGATAGACTACCTGTGTCCTGCTTAATCAAGAGAGGAAAGGAGGAGAATGGAGCTAAATGCCAAGGGAGGGTAGGATGGCTCAGATTAGACAGGCTTCCTCTTTAACATAGCTTTAGATAACTTTTTTTTTTAAGGCAGTCTTACAAGGAAATGTGAGGTTGACCTAATGATCCCCATGCTTCTTTTCTGACTAGCTTATACTTAAAGCTGAGCTCACAGCATGGATACGGTACACTTGCACACAATAGAGAAGGCAGGCAGCAGTCCCCCTTGCGAGTCTAATTTGGGCTTGGAGTTCTAAATGATCACCTGTCCACTTAATAAATGTTTATTGACTGACTGACTGATTGGTATATGGAGAGTTCCCAGGCAGAGTTCACAAGCAGCTGTGTCTAAATCCCAAGTCAGGAAGTTTTAGTCTCCTTATTTCACAGCTTCAAGAAGTAGGTTTCTCCCTACACACACACACACACACACACACACACACACACACACACCCCTGGTGGCAGTCCAGAAATGACTGCTTAGAGTTTTCCCCAAACCTGCAACACCTCTAAAGGAAAGCCGGCTCTCACAGAGGAGATTGCCAATCCAGGACAAAGGGGCCTGAAACATCTCCAAGTTCTCTGTGGGCAGGACTGCCAACTAGCAGGAGGAGAGAGAGTGGTTGATCTGTGCACAGTTCTAGAATAAAGAACTTCACGAAGGCAGAGAAGATCGGGCCAGTCACACAAGCAAATGCTTCTGGGACCTTAGCGAGACACTGCTAAGTTGGGGAAAGGGCAACGGAATGGGAGCAAGAAACAGGCTGGAGGCGGGAGGGCAAATAGGTATCACCTATATTTCTCTCTTTCTTTTATTGCAGGACATAGTCTCAGAACCCGTTCTGGAACAGGAGAATCCAACTTAGAACCCAGGAAGTACTGCCCCGAGCCTTTCTTTCTCTACCTTTTACCCCCAACCCCATGCCTTTCTATCAGCAAGAGGACGCTCAAAGAAACAAACACCAGTCATGGGCCATGAGATATTTCTCCTCTTTGGGGTTCAAAATACTGAGGTTTGGAACACTCCAAATCTTGGGACAAGAAAGATGATTCACTGTAGCCAAGGATCTTGGGTAACCTGACTGTCCCTAGGGGCTAAAATATAGGCCCTATGGTGCCAGAAGTTTCAGGATATAGTGTAGTACTTTGCCTTTCTTGGGCTTACTTTCAAAGGCTCCTTTGATCATACTTAGAAATCTTTTAGAGACAAATGTGTTGTTTCCAACTTTATGGTGAGGGTTTGCAAATGCTAGTCATAAAACTTGGACCTCACAGAGCCCTAGCAGTACAATTCAAATGCTGACCAACTTGAAATAAGGCCTTAGTAAAGAAGGATTATAGAGAGCCAAGAAAGAGAGAAGAGGGAAAAGAAAAAGAAAAGTGAACCCTCTGAGCTTCAGCCTTTCAAGCTAAGCAGTGGATAGGCCAGTAGGCCAATTATCCAGATACGGTTTTCTCTCTCGATTGAAAAATAAAAAGGTTTGCTTCAGGGTTTCCTTCTCTGTTGTCACATGATCTGTGACTCATTGGAGTCCATGATATATTCCTATGCTCTCTTTGCCAGAGGTGGGCCAGATCTCTATTTTTCTCCAGCCCCACTCGAAGGCCAAAGGCCAAAGTAGGTACATTGACCCGGCTCTGGAGTGGTTCTGATGAGAACCGAGTTGAGAATTTCACAAAGACACTTGCCATTTTAGGTCATGTGCTTGTAACTGCTGCAAACTCCTCACTGTTCTGGTTTGACTTCCAAAATCTGCACTACAGGATTCTGGGTCAACTAAACTCCATCTGTTGTTTTTGGCAGATCCTTAATCAACCATTCCTGGGTACTTCTAGACCAGGGGTTCTGCGGCCCGTGGATAGATTTCAGGGGGCCAATGAATTTGGATGGGAAAAAATCCATCTTTATTTTTACTAACCTCTACTGGAATTTAGTATTTCCTTCGATGATTAAAAACAAAACAAACCCAAAAAACTTTATCGCAAGAAGTGGTCCACAGACCACGGGTGGACATTTACAGATAGGGTCGATTTGGGTATAATATAAAGGAAAACTTTCTAACAAACACAGTTGTCTACAAGTGGCACAGGAACCAGGATGATTCAGTGGTAAGAACTCTGAATTTGGAACCCAAGGATCTGGATTCAGATCTCAGTTCTGCTGCTTACTCTCTCAGAGCAGACAAGTCTATTTTCTTCCCTGGATGTTTCTCCATCTAGGAAATGAAGGGGTTGGTCAGGAAGGGATGTCTAAGGAGACTTTCTAGTTCTAGAGCTTGTGAACCACTATGGGGTGTGTTGCCTGGGAAGACAGAGAGTCTTCAATACCACAGGTTGTGAGAAGACCATTTGTCAGGGATGTGGAGAAAGGATTCGGCCCACTGGAAAGAGTTGGACTGAGTGGCCTTTGGGGTCCCTTCTTGTGCTGAGACTTCCTTGTTACTCCAGATAATTTTCATATCACTTTTGCCCCTTCCTTTTTTTTTCTTCTAATAATGAAGACAATACGAGATCCTAGGCTGTAAGAGCTAAAAGAAACCTTAGAGATCGGGTGGACAACTCCTGTCATTTCTCCCCCCATCCATCTCTCAAATACCTCCTCTTGCGTCCACTCACACGGACGCCATTCTAGTTCAGGTTCTCATCACCTCTCGTCTGTATGATTGAAAGAGCCTGGTCACTCTGCATCAAATTGCCCACCAGTCCAATCCATTCTTTGCTCGACTGTCAGAGTGATTTTCCTAAGGCGTAGGTCCGGCAAGGTCACTCTCTTTTATTTGGTAAACTCCAGTGGCTCCCTAATATCTCCTGGTTCAAATATATACTCTTCTGTTTGGCATTTAGAAGAACTTTGCACAACACAGATTCATTCCTACTTTTTTTTTCACTTCCTTGCACATTATTTCCCTCCACACTTTATACAGTCCAGATCTATCATCCTAGTTGCTGTTCCTCATTCATGATACCACATTTCCCATCTCTGTGACTGGAATACTCTCCCTTCTGCAAGTACAAACTTCACCTATTCCTCTCTTTTGCATGCACCTATTCATATACATATTCTTCCCCCCATTACAATGGGAAAGGAGAGCCTTTTCTTTGTAACCCCAGAACTCAGCACAGTGTAAACACTTAATAGATGCTAGAGGATAGTCCAACTCCCTCACATTAGAGACAGAAACTAAGGCCCAGAGAGCAGCTCTGATCCGCCAAAACACACAGTAAATCACAGAACCAAAATTCAAACCCAGCTTCCTGGCTCCCAGTCCAGTACTTTGCTTTTGGGGGTGGGGAAGGGGGACAATTATGACAACTAGTATTATTTGGAATGAATGATTTCATACCAACATCAATTTTCTACACACTGCAAAAGTTCAAATTCATTCGCAAAAGCAAGAGCAGAGTAGACAAAGCTACCAATGTGATCTCATATGACTTGATAAACAATCATTAAAATTCATTGCAGAGCATGTGATAGTTCTCCCTCCCCTCAAATTATTAGGGAACAAAGACAGTCCTTTTGATCTGGGCCAAGTTCAGCTTTGAACTCAACATTATTTCTAGTCTACTTTGAAAATATGACAATATGGGAACTTTTTTTTATGGTTTTAGTCATAGAATGAAAAAAAAAGGCAAAGGTTTCTTGGAGGTGGTCTGGCTCACAAAGGCACAGGCCCTGTTCACAATGCTAGCAAAGACGGGGAAAATGCTAATTGTTTGCACTGTTCTTTCCGAAATCTACCAGGCATAAATTATGAACGTTTTGTTTTTTAACTTCCTACGCTTTGAGGTATACAGGAAAAAAAAATCTCCCTTAGTTCCCTTGCAAAAGCTGTCTATATTTTCTGCTGGGTGAGGGATAGAATGACAGAGCTGATAACTAAATAAACATTCCACTCTATACCACAGGGGCACCTCACTTTGGGCACCGAGAAGCAAGATGATCCCTCATCAAATTGGGAAGTGGTTTGGCCCAGGCTTCCAGCTCCCTTTCTTTAGGTTCTCTCCCCACCCCCAGTTTGTATTTTAATTAAAACAACAACAACTCGAAGCTTATGGTGGAAAGTCAGAATCGGCCTAATAGGTAGGGAGGTATTTGGGGGTTGGGTTGTCTTGGATGGGGAAGGGGAGCCATCTTTGGGGCTCCATATCCCATATACAACGCCACTTGGCAGGGTGACTCAAAGGTCCCACTGGGAATGCATTTCCAATGCCAGTACTACATCTACTTGGCAGTACCCAGAGCCAATCACAGCAGCTGTCTTGGTGAATTTCAAAGGCCTCTAGCTACAGGTAGTTTTTCAGCCTCTACTAGAGAATGGATCTCCCAGCCCATCATGGTCCTAAGTGGAAAGAGTACACTCCAAATCTAGTGCTCTTTATAATTCACTCGCATGGACTTCTCTGGGTCTCATTTTTCTCCTCAGTAAAATTGGGGGGGGGGTGCATCAGATGATCTTTAAGCTCCTAGCCAACTTAAATTTTATAATCCCCTGACCATATGAAGCCATGAACCTGTTACTTTGAACTCTTCACTGAGAATCCCTGCAAAGAAGTACCTCCAAACATAGTTCATAGAACTCGGGGTAGAGCCTTCCGTCAAGCCAAGAATCTCTTTGTTATGTGGTTAAACCATCGCTGACTTTATCTAGTTGACAAGTTTATATTTTAGCATACTGGATTTTCTTAAGCACAATTTCGCTCTTTAAGAAACAGCTCATGTAGTAAACTACACCCTCGATTCGGATCTATATTGTAACCTCTTTTGCGAGTGGCCAGCACAGCATGTGAGGGGCTCAGGCTCACTAACGTGGCCCGGCTTGCTTGCTAGGCAAATTTTACCTCCTCCACAATGGCCAATATCAGTGAAGTCAGCACTTCATTTTGGGTCTATTGAAAATCATTCTCTGCACTTCCTTCCCTTCTTTGCAGGGGGTGTGTGTGTGGTGGGGGGGGGGGAAGGGAGGATGACTATGGATATGGAACACTGCATATACTGTCCTGCTTGATTGATGTGTGGATTAGTTTTGCTGAACTGCTTTTTTCTCCTTTCTTTTTTTCTTCTTTGTTATAAGGGATGGCTCTCTGAGTGGGAGAGAGGGAGGGATGTACTTACTGAGAAAAGAAGGCAATGGAAAAGCAAAAGATGTCAATGAAATTAATTTCAACAAGAAAAACGATTCTCTCTTCTCATTTCTGCAACTTACCAAATATGTAAACAACTGATATTCATCAGCTGGAATATCTTCTTTCAAATTCTTTGGACACAAGGGTTTTCTCAGGAAAAAGCTCAAATCAAGGGGAGAGAGATGGGGAAAAAAGATGATGGGCCCCGATCAGGGCTGTGCTGTAGGGATTTTGTACTCATGGGGCGCCACCGATCATTCTAGGACACTCCCTTTTCCTGTTTCCATCAATGGCACTGACTGAGCTGTCAGTCATCATCAGGCCAGCTGGTAATTATTTACAGAGTATAACAATCTGGGGGGGGGCTGCCTCTCCTCTTGTGGAGGATCATCTCCCCCCCCAAAAAAGGATTCTTAAGCAGCAATATGAGGACACCAAGTGCTGATTGCTGAGGATGCCAATGGCTTCCCAGAAGCACAGTGGAGGGCACCTCAAAGGTCATTTGCTCCAACGTGTACCTCTCTCTAGCTTCCCCCCACATTGTCCCTATTTCTGTTCTCTGGGGCCAAATGGAATGAGCCTAATCCCTCTTTCACATGACAACCTTTCAAGTATTTGGAGATAGTCATCCACCTGCTTGACCTTTTCTGGATGTACTCCAGTTTATCAATAACCTTCTTAGAATGTGGTTCCCAGAACTGAACAGAACACACCAGCTGTGAGCTGATCTGGGTACAGCACAACAAAGCTATCCCCCTTCTTTAGTTCTGGACACTGTGCTTCTCCTCACATAGACCAGAACACTTCGAGGTTTTTTTTTTTTTTTTTTTTTTTTCTTTTGGCTGCTTGATCACATGGGTTGAAAATGCCTGGGTGATGACAAAACCTCCCAGATTCTGCATCTTGGGGTCTCCTTTACCACTATGGAACTTTGAGGGGGGTGGGGAGATCCTCCAGCTATCATTAATGATTTATCATTATTCTTATGAAATCATATTGTTATCACATTATAATAAAATTGATTTTTAATTATTATTATCATTATTAAAGATTTAAGAAATGTCTATATTGTAGTTGGCACCAGGTCTGGATTGCCAACAGTGGTATAGGTCAGCAGACAAACACATAAGCGATTATCAGCACAGTTTATGCACAGGCAGTGGGATTCGACACCACAAAGAAAATCCCCCTAAACCACAGAATCAGGACATCTGCATTTCAAGAAATGAGAGCTGAGAACGGCAGGGAATCCTAGAAGCTGACTGACTCCTAAAAAAGGCCCTGACTCACTGACTAATCTTTGTGAAGGGGTCCCGGGAGGGGAAGATTCTACCCCTGCTAGGAAGGCCCTCTGACTGCCAATGAGTCAACACTTCTACGGTACAGCTCACCGAGTGATGAATTTGAACTCCACATTCTAAAGCTCATCCTCTCTAGTTGTTCCTTAGGAAATGCAGCTGTGCTAACATCATCTCATTGACCCGTGCCCCGATTGCTGCTCTTGCCAACAATTCAGATCTCAGCCCGACCACGTCTGGGGGTCCCACACAACTCTTGCCCATCTCTTTGTTTAAGTTCGTAATATGTTGAGTTGGGGGTGGGGAGTTACTGGATGTATTTTGACATCGAGAGGGTACCAGTGGAGCAGAGGGCCCTTGGGTCTCGCCATGGAACTAATCTTCTCCCCCCCAGCCCCAGTACGTTCTTTCCCTTCCGATAGCTCCGACTGACTCTTCTTTGAAGTTTCTCATTGGTTCTATGTCGCAGCCTGCTTCCACCCACCATGTGCCTTTCCATTGCCATCTGTGGAATACTCAATTCCAAATCTTCAGACACTGTAGTATTTTGCGATTTGGAGTCATACAATACTGGTAAAATCAAGATGGGCCCTTGTTTCTAGCAGAAGCCTGGGAGAGCTCTGCAGTTTCCCTGAGACAATTCAACCTGCTCTCTTCCTCCTGTTTAATTCTGAGCCCAAGTCGCTGGCCAACTGCACCGTCTGTCCGAGCTTTCTCTCCCCTCTCCACTCTCCCCCACCTTTCTCCCCGCCATGACTACTGGAGACATGGCCACTAAGACAGTGTTACTATTATATATTATATCTATATAGCTGCTGTGAGGGTCAAATGAGATAATATATGTAAACCTTCGAGGAGCAATAAAAATGTCAACTAATTATTATTACCTCCATCTCAGAGTTGTGGGAAAAACACTTTGGAAACCTTTAGGCTTATGGCAACAAGAGCTCTTCTTGTTACTGCAGAAAGGGGAAGCACAGAGGAAGGGGAGGGAAGCGAGGAGCAAGGGTTTAACTAAACTGACCCAAGGTTTACTGCTGCTCTTGATTGCCTCGTTTTTAAAAATACCACACACTGTCAACCCAAAGTGGTCAGCATTTGCCAGAGGCAAAGTGTTTGCTGTACTCAGCCATCCATACTTGAGTGTTTGTGGCTTAGACAAGCTTTGGTGAGAGCTATCTGCACATCAGCCCCAAGGGTTTCAAGCAGCCCCCCGACGAGAGCAGTCACAAAAGGAGCAAATCCAATCTGGCAATTTTCCATTCCAACCTACAGATTTCAAGAAATGTTTTGTACCTTTTTGTAGCCACACCAGTTGGGAGGACTGACACTTCCAAGAGTGGCTCGGGGCTTGGAGATCTAGCTTGTTTAAACAATAACATCCTTTCTGACTTTCTAAGAAGGACCGTAGAAATAGAACATCCTAGAGGGGGTAGAGGCGAGAGTACTCATGTAACCTACTGCCTCATTTGACAAAGGAGCAGCCCGTGGCCCTCAGAGAAGTCGTTTGCCTAAGGTTACTACACAAGTAGTTAGGGGCAGCTAGGTGGTGCTGCAGCGGATCCGGTGCCAGAGCAGGAGTCAGGAAGACTCCTCTTCCAGAGTTCAAATCTGGTCTTGGACAAGCACTTAACTGTGTGACCCTGGGCAAGTCACTTCACCCTGTCTGCCTCAGTTTCCTCACCTATAAATGAGCTGCTGATGGAAATGGCAAAGCACTCCAGGATCTCAAGAAAATCCCAAATGGGGTCACAAAAGTTGGACATAATTGAAACAACTGAACGACGACAATAATTCGACGACGACGACGACGACGACGACGACAACTCAACAACAACACAGGGAGTTAGTGGTATGGCTAGAACTGAAACCCAGGTCTCCAATTCATAGACCAGTGCTCCTTTCCACTATATTCTCGTTTCTCTTGTCACCACTGCTCCAGGAACTAAAGGGTGGTTTGGGCTGGCTACCTAAGACCTTAACTCTGAGGTCAGGAACTGGGCATTTCTAACTTCAGGAGTTCTAGGAACTTTAGGAAACGAGGGCTTTTCCCCATCTGTCCCTTGGAAGAGAATAGCTAGCCAGCGTCCCTGCCTGCCGCTGTCAGCGGCCTGGCTAGGCCAGGCCCCTGGAGCTTTCTTCCATCTGTTTCACCATGGTGAAGAACAATTTGAATAGAAAAGCAGTGTCTAGAACATGGAAGGTCATGGTCCTGCTAAACTTTGTTCTAGGCAGATCACATTTGAAGTGTTTGCATACAAGTCTGGGTACTGACTTTGAGGCTGAGTGCTCAGAAGAAGATGACCAAGATGGAAAGGGGATTGGACACCATGCTGCATGAGGAGAACTTGAAGAAACTGGGAATCATGGGTCAGAAGAAGAGACTTAAGAAGGGCAGGGCATTGGACTTGAAGTATTCAAAGGACTGTCTTATGGGAGAGGGGGTCAGAGTGGTGCTGTCTGTCCCCACGGGGCAAAACTAGGCACAAGTTATTGGGAGTCAGATTTCAGCTCTACATCAGGAAGATCTTTCTAGTAATTAGAGCACTCAAAAATTGCAACTGGATGTCATGGGGGAATTAATGTGTTATCCTTCTCTGTGAATCTCCATGTAGTGTCTGGAGGATCACTCGTCCAGAATGCTCCAGACTAACTTACCTCTGAGGTCCCTTCCTTCTCTTTCTGTTAAAGCTTGGTAAAGAACTAGATTTCAACAGGGATGGTGATGATAGCATTTATACAGCGCTTTAATATTTGCAAAGTACTTTGTTGACCCATTTGATCCTTTACACAACAACCTTGGGTCCTAAGTGCTGTTATCATCCCCATTTTACAGATGAGGAAACCGAGGTTAAGAAAGGTAAAGTGACTCATTCCAGTTCACACAGCCTATGAGCATCTGAAGCCAGATGTGAACTCTGGTCTTCCTGGCTCCAGAGCCAGAGCTCTATCTACCATACCACCTAGATGAAGACAATGATGATAAATCACCAGCTCGGAGCAGCATCAAGTTTTTGGCTAAGACTTGAAAGCAGTTGGGAACAGCATACTACTCATAATTCTATCCCAGGGAAGGCACTAGGTGCTAGGCAGAAGACAGTATTCTTTGTGCTTGACCATCCTGGATTGGTGCCCTGGGCCTGTCCAGGCTCAGAGAGAGAAAGACGACTCATTGTACAAAAACCAAGACGTGCCTTCCCTGGGACGGTTAGGAGCCCTCTGTAACTCACAGAAACTTGACACCGTCCTGAGGTGGTGATTTATCATCACAGTCATTGTCAACTCTCCTTAGATCTAGCTCTCTATAAAACATTGGAATCAAGGGCTCGATCAGCAGCCTCTAGATCTGACCTGATTTAGACTGGGCAAGGAGAGCAAATAGTGGTGACAAGGCAGTTAATTCTCTTGGTGAGTAGAAGTTCCTCAGAATTTCACAGACTTGACAGATCACGGAAGAAAGAAAAAGCTATTACTAATTCTTCCCATGATGCTATACAATACCACTGAGAAGACAAAGACACATTGGTTTAGGTTCCCACTCGGGAAAACTTGACGGCTGGTGGCCTTCGTGATCGCCAAAGTCCCTTCCACAGATCACCATCTATGCCCCCAAAGTTTCTTCCCCTTGGTTTGCAGAATGGGGGGGGGGGGAAATCGCATCCCCAGTAAACAAAACAAAGCAAAAATGGCCCCTTCCATGAACTAATGGGCTTGGAATATCTTATCTCTGGGGTTCTTCTCTCTCTCTCTCTCTCTGAACCTATAATCCATTCTCTGGGTTTTACTTTCTTCCTCCATAAAATATGGCGTTGGAGGAAAAAGTAGTGGTCTAGACAGTTTCTGAGATTCCTTCCATTAATCTAAGAGATTCTCTTACTCCTTTAGTATTGCAAGGAGGAGAAATGGATTCCGTAGTTCTGTTCTCCTTAACTTCTGTCTCCTCATTTGGAAAATGGAGATAATAACTACATGTTCCTCCCTCACAGAGTTGTTCTGACAATCCTATTGTAAAGCACTTCATAATCCTTTAGACTATATATATGTATATATGTATTTATATATATGTACATACACATATAAATGCTAGCTATGATAATTATTCTTCTCCTACAAGAACATACCCCCTGGGTTTGACAAGCTAGCACATGGCTCAAACAAGACATTTGACTTTATTGCAAATTTCACCTGCTCCTAAATATAACGGAATCGATTAATTTGTGGATTATTAGCGAGTCTTAAATCCCACACCCCGCTTTACAACACACAGTGGGCACACACACCCTAAGCAAATCCCTATCATTATTCCGAGGTATTATTTTTGCCCAATTAAATTTCAGGGTGAGTTAGTGCTGTCCCCTGGCAAGGGCTTAAGCTGAAGAAGGGAAGGGAAGTGGAGACCACCACCAAATGAGATCTCTGTTCCCCAGTGCTTACTATGTGTAATGAAACATTAGCCTCTAACACGGAGACATGTAAGAACATTCCCCACAATGAAGGCTGCTAATTCTCAGCTCCTAAACTCTGGTCCACTGTGAGAAGTAGTGATCTACTTTTCAAGTTAGTTATCTGAGAGCCGCTGTAATTCAAACCCTGCCAATCAATCAATCAATCAATCTTTGTCTACCCATATGTCAGTCAAAGGGCCCTAGAGTTGGTAAAAAGCAAAATAAAAAACCTGCTCTCGATTAACTGTTTCAACAGGCCCAAGCGGAACAGCATCCATTTCCTTCTAGGCTTGGGTCAGCAAACTACCAAGAGGATATTAAATGAAAGAAGTGAGATCAGGTACGCGAAATAAAGAGCGTAATTGGAATCAGCCACTTTCCGATTCCCGCCTTGTTCTGCCATCCCTCCTTTTCAACTCTCCTGACCAGACAGACTTCTAATATACCAAAAACCATCTGAAAATAGTGGAAGCGAGCAGACAGTTGAGGGGCACAAAGCCTTCCTTATGTACTGCCCGTTGCCCCCCCCCTTTCCGTATTCCCCCTAATCAGGAAACTAGATAAATTAAGGCCTATGGGTGGGACCCAGCATGAGGATACCACCTGCTCTCTTTAGCAACCCCCAACCATCTGCTGGGAGGAGAAAACAAAACAATAAGCAGGACAGGTGAGTGAGGAACCAGGAGCAGGAGATTTTGCAAACAGGGGCCAAAACACAGAAAAAATTGGTGTCGGGAGGAGGCTAGGCAATTTAACACAGAGCCATTCTAGCTCCAGAATAAAAGCCAGGCTTTCCTTTAATCCAGCCGGTGATGGAAAGAAAAGGCTCCGCATTCAACAGTTAATCCCAGGGTAGCTGCAGTAGTTCCCTGAAGCCTGCCCCATTTAAGGAAGCTAAGTCCCCTCCTATAGGGTCATAGATTAAGAAGGAAAAGGGACCTCTCTCCATCTAGGCCAGATGCCTCAATCACGCAAATATCTGCTGGCCACGCTCCTGAGTGTGGTTAGAACCGGACTAAAATATAATTGGGAACTCTTTCACAAAATAAGTAAAAATGCAATAGGCCCAGGAGATGTGACCATGAAGTTTTTCTAAGTCAGTATGTCCCTGCAGGCATCCTTCCGATTTAATAGGCCGAGTCCAACTCCATCTTTAAAATGGAGACAATGAAACCTATAGTCCTAGTTTACAGGACTGGTCAGACTCAAATGACAGGAACCTTAGACTGAACTAAATGACCGCCAAAGTCTAACCTAGATGGTAACCTCCTTGAGGGCAGGAACTCTCATTTGCCTCATTTTGTATCTTTGGCCACCAGATACGACGCCTAGCAATATAGTAAGCTCTTAATAAATATTTACTGACCGACTGGCTGATTTACCTTCAGTTTCTCCTTGCCCAAGTTCATTTGGAGAAAGCCTTAGGTGGTATGAGCCTTACATTAAAACTCTGGAAATGGTCACCCTCCCGAAGGGGGTGCAAATCCATGGCTTTCCAGGAAGGAAAGCCCGAGAACAATCTGGGCATCGGTTAGCTTCTGGAGGCCTCTAATACCTCCCGGGCATCACAATACCACTTCAGAATGGGAGGAACTTCAGCCAGGTCCAGAGAGGTCCTGGCCCTCCAGAGCATGCACAGTCTTCTCAGTCCACAGTTTGCCCTCTCTGTCAATCAGGGTTTTAGAACTGAAGGATATACTCTCCCCACAGGGTTTGGATTTCACCATCGCATCTCCAGTTTAGGAGGGGGAGACAGAGAGACACACACACACACACAGACACAGAGAGACAAAGACAGGGAGAAGGGGAGACAGAGAAATAGAGAAAGGGAGGAAGGGAAGGCAAGAGAGGGGGAGAGAGACACACACACAGAGACAGAGGGAGGAGAGAGAGAGTGTGTGTAGTATGCTATTTACTACTGTCCCTTCCCCCTCCATCTCTTCCCACCAGCTGGAACGTTGTTGTACAGATGTATGCCTCGATTAGTCATCAGCAAACTTCTAGCAATCACATTTTCCTCCTAGAATATCAAGCGTGTTGTTCTGGTTACAGTTCCTGAAACGTAGTTCCTAATAAGAAAGAATAAGAATGAAAGGCAGGCTTTTCTCTCCTAGTCTGGGACCCACCTGATGTGGGCTAAAGGGTTCAGGGCCGACCTGGACGATATGGAACTGTGAGATTTCAAGCAAATCATATGACTGTGGTCTAACATATCCTGAATGACAGGGAGGTCTGCCATGTCACAGTTCAAGTTTAATGAAGTAATCTGACTTAGCAAAAAGAACAATGGACTTGGGAGTCACAGAATCCTAGAATTGCAAGTGGTGGAAGGGTAACTCAGAGGTCATCAAAGCCTGAAGCTCCTCTACATCATCCTGCCTCTGCTTCAAAATCTCCAGGGACTGGGAAACTCGCTCTTCTCCCCCCAAAAAAGTCCATTTTAATTTCCATCTGCTTTAATTGGTAGAAAATCACCACCAAAGTAGAGCCCAGATCTGTGTCTCTGCCCCCAGTTCTGCTCTCTAGGGCCAAGGCCAACGAGGCTAAGCCTTCTGACAAAGACAATGAGCCTTGGAATATATTTGAATACAGCTGTTACATTCTCCACCCCCATCCCTAATTCTTCTTTTCTTTAGGTGAAGGATTTCCAATTCCTTTAAGCCCATCCTCACATGGCCCCTGGTGAGTTTCTTCATCCAGTCGCTCCCCCTTTTCTGGACAAACTCCAGTTCAACAATGGCATCTAACCTCGTTAGGCCTCAGTCACGTAACTGTCCGCAGAGTCTGTAAAATGGGGAGAACGACTAGCTCTTGGCTTTGGTGAGAGCCTTACGTAGAGAGAAGGAAAGGATTCTTAGGATCGGTTATAATTGAAGCAGATGCTGAAAGAAACGGAAGGGCCCCGGTCTTTTATTCTGGTGAGAGAATCGGGTCCGGGCCCACAAGGAACTCCAGTCCCCTGCTTTCTGCTTAGAGCTCGGTCTGCCAATTGCCTCACTTTCCCTGCCTTTTCATCTCCATAGAATCATTTTATGATAATAATAGCTCACATTTATGGAAGGGGTTGTTGGTTTTTATAGTCCATTAATTTCAATACCCTATGGAACCTTTTCTACAGCCAATCAGGAGACTCCATGACTTCTCTCTTGGGCAATAGAGAGGTAGAGTGAGAGAGAGTAATTTGCAGACATCCTTTCTTTTAATCAAAAGGGAGATGGCAGCTCCATCTACCAAAAAGGAATCGAGGCAAATTTCACTCCCGGATTTCCAGGGGAGCCCCACTAGGACACCGACCACAGGGCTGGAGGCCACAGGACCAGGTGAGCCCGGGCTCGGATCAAGTCCTGCTGGTATTTCTGGTAACTAAACCCTTTTGGAGGTGAGCCAAGTTGGAGCCATATCAGACCAAATTCCCAGGCTACAGCCAGCTGTGTGATAGCAAGGCTCCAGCATATGGCTCTTGCCAGAACAAACAACACTTAGAATCTACTCGCTGAGCCCCAACCTCTTAATAAAGGATGAGCCTCATGCTTCATAAAGACAATGGGTCCAGAAATTAGGAGACAAGGTTCGGAGCTTCCCCATTTGTTCTTAATCTGCCTTTCCCCCGACTCCTCTCCTCCTGCCTCACCTTCTTAAGTGGGGTGTTCCTGTATGACACGGAGGGGGGGGGAGCCACCCAGTTACAAACTCAGAAGGTATCTGTGGTTCACTAGGCCTTTCCGCATTTAGCTGCCAAGGGGGGGATGGGGGTAGTTGCTTCCAGGCTTTTGCCACTCACCAGGCAACACTCAGTGGGCTTGGAGGGGAGAACTGGCTTCCAATACTGCTTGGTTATGTAACTTAACCTCTTGGGGCCTCAGTTTAGTATCCTCAGTAAGTGGGCACAGCCTCTTTTCTGAGACTTGCTAGGAGAGGAAAGACCCAATCAGTGACTTTGGGAGAGAATTGTAAGGAAATTTGCTCTTACAGTCTATCTAATCTATCTTTGTGAATTTTTTTCAATTAGAACAGTAGAGAAGGGACCACAAAAGGGCATTTTAGTTCATTTCCCCCCATCCCACACCCATGACTTTCAATTTTGCCCTCTGGGGACAGGAAGGACAAATTAAATCTCTGGGTTAAGATAGTTAAATTTCCTTTGTTCTCTAAGAGGACCATAATAGCCCAGACCCGCAAGTGAACTGGATTGAAGTGAGGGAGAGCTGGGCAAGGGCACCTGCCTCCCTTTCCCCTCCAGAGCCATCTGAGGCCAGTGGCTACATAGAGATCCCGACGTCTAGAGTCGGCCCCGGATGCAATGGGGGACCTGGGCCTTTTTAAACTAAGGTTTTCAACAGGTCTCAGTTTGTCTGGGATTGCATCCATTCGGTGACTAAGGCTGGGTAGCAGTTGAGGCAAAGAATCTTCTCTTTCACCTAATCTCTCCCCCACCTAAAAATCCAAATAAATAAACAAATAAATGAATCTGGGGAGGGAAGACTCTCAGGGTTTCTGGCCAAAGCAGAAATAACTGTTATTGGCATTCAAACTGAGTCAATCTGCACCCAAATAATGACTAAAAGGGGCTTGGGCTGGGAGGGAGAGAGGGAGAGAGAGGAAGAGAGAGAGACGGGGAAAAATGCTTTTAAGAGCATCTGTAGGTAAGGGTAGGATACCCTATGTGGACATAGGGACAGAGGGAAGAAAGGAGGGGAAGGAGGGACGGATGGAGGGAAGGAAGGAAAGAAGGAAGCAAGGAAGCGTCACTCAATTCAGTTGTAAGATTCCTTCCATCCTTTCTTCCTCCTTTCCAACTTCTTTCCTTCCTTTATTCCTCCTTCCCTCCTTCTTTCCTTCCTTCTTCCTTCTTCCTTCCCCTTTTCCTCCTTCCCTGGTGAGAAACCCTGAGGGTCTCCCCCTCCCAGATTCAAAAGTCCCTTGAGTAATCCTTGAATGGCCTGGGTCTCTATCTTCCAGATTTTGTCATCTCTAAATATTTCTCATTCAGAATAAATCAGACATCCTCTTTACAAGTCTTTTCTTACCAAGAGAGAGCTTTCCATGACACAGGCTCACTCAATCCAGTGATTTCATCACCTAGAAGGTGGTATGACCTAGGAACCAAGGCCCTCAAGTAGAAGGAGGCCTGGATTTATTCCTTGGTTCCACTGGCTCCAAGGGAGTAACAACGGAACTGTGGCTGTCTGCAAAATATGACACAAAACGTGCCACCTGACTTTTTCCACAAGTCTCATGGAAGGGCTCTTACCCATCATGTCCTCATCTAAGTCAGCCTACATTTACAGCAAAGAGGCAGGTATGGATTTTGTCATGGCAGGGAAAAGGGGAGTTAAGGTAGTTAGGTGCCAAATAAATGTTAGCTAATTGAAGCTGGGATTCATGGGAAAATGGGAGAAAGAGAGAAGGCTCAGACACAGTAAGAAACTGACTCATTCAAATGAGGTTTTATGTTCTAAAGTGGTTTGCCTAATGAGGAGGGGATTATAAGTAGACAGTAAAAATATAGTTCCAAGTTAAAAATAAAATCCAGTGGAAATGATCTTTTATGGGTACGAATTTGGTAAGGAAGAAAAAGGGAGGTGTTATTTTGTTAAAAGCATGGGAAAGACCAAGGGACATCCACTGAACAATCACCGATCACCTGTCCAGAGTTTGGTCAAATCTAGTCCTTTCTCTTTTGGGAGGCAATGGAGTCTGTTTCTTGTTCTGAACTTAATGATTTTTTTTCCCTTCATAGGGGAAGAAGATGAAGAGAAAAGGAGTTAGGGATAGAAGCTTATGAGATACCCATAGTTAAGGGGCAGGAGGAAAAAAAATAGATACACCATTTCTGAGAGGTAGGAGGGGCTTCTGAAAAATCCAATGTCACAGAAACCAAGGGAGGAGTGTCGAGAATGGATGTTTAATAGGTTCCAATGATGCAGAGAAGCTGAACAAGAGAAGGTCTGAGAAAAGGTCACTGGAGCTTTTTCCAGTACAGAGGAGAAGGCTGAAATCAGGCTTCAGGAAGTGACATCTCCCCTCTACCCCCCTCTCAAAAAAAAAAAAAAAAAACAATACACAATAACTATGACTTCTTTCAAAGCACAAGTCTGGTGCCATTTTCTCAGTGTTTTTAGACCTCTTCTCTGGAAATCAGTTTGCTTTGCTTTGTATTTACTTATTTAGGCATGTCTAGCCCACCTCCTCCTCCCCTCCCTTCCCCCACTCACTCATTGGAAATTCCTTGAAGGCAGGATCTGTTTTGTTTACCCCAGAATCCTTAGAGTCTAGCATGCACGGAGCCTCACACACAGTAGGTCCTTAATAAATATTTGTTGAATTTCTTTGGAAGTTAAGAAGGGAATAGGTGGCAGAGAGATGGAAGCCCAAGAAACAAAAGGCTGCGAAGGGATGCCGGACTGCACGTGCCCTCACTGTCTATCACAGGGCCATCGCTCTTCCAGAATTTTGAAAGCAAAGGAAAGAGGACAAGATGGCACCTGGAAGGGGTAGGCAAGATCAACCAGAGGGTTTTTTTTTTTTGGGGGGGGGGAAGGTTGGTCACAGTCACGCTCATTTTAAAGAGAAGGAAGACCTGGGCAAGTTTGATAATGGAAGCATTGGCTGAGGGATAGACTGAATCGATTATGGGAGTAAGCCGAGAAGAGATGGGGTTCAGGATAGAGGTCAAAGGCCCATCTTCAAGAGGAAAGAAACCGTTTTCTCCAAGACTGGAAAAAAGGCAAAGTATGCTAACAAGAGACATCTTCAGTGAAGGCAGGGCTAAAAAAAATAAAAGTTATTCCCCTCAAGAAGATTACATCCCACTGTGGGAATATAATGTGCACAGATAATTATAACACCCAGGTAATTTGAGGAAGGAGAGAGAATTAGCAAGTTGGGGAGGCAGTCACGGAGAGAATGTTCACAGAGGCACTTTAGTGTAGCCTTAGAGGAGGCAGAGATGGGAAGGGAGCATGGGAAAAGGTGGGCACAAAGATGGATTACTGAGTTTGGGGAGCAGCCAGTAGTCCAGTCTGGCTGAAAAGCAGAATATGGGGAAAGGCTTATTAGGAGGTGGATCGGAGATAGACTGATGAACAGCTGGAGTTCTGGTGCCGTACTTAGAGCCTCAAGAAGACTCACGATTGGACTACTTGAACATGGAAACTTCTGTCGAAGTATCATCTGAGTGTTCTTTCCACGTGCCCTGATCCCCCAAATAAAATGGCTACTAGGAGTCTGGGCCGGTAGCAGAGATTTCCCATCTCCAAGAACCTGTTGAAGGGCTGCTTTAAATGCCATTTAGTTACAAAATCCCAGAAATGAAAGGACCCTCAGGAAGACATGATGCAAAGATTCAAGTTCACTAATGGCAGTGGGCATTCTGCTTTACCCATCAGGACACACCAACAAAAATGTTCATCTAACGTTCCGTCATCATTTGCCAGATGGACTTTTAAAGCAAAATTCCTTTAAAAACAACAATTCATCTCCAACCCGTGCACTATTTTAATGGCCACACGCTTATGTAACGAGAACACGTGTTGGCCTCGAGTGCCAAGTTCTGGCCTGGAAAACTACCAACCCCAGTTATTGGCTTGGCAGCAAGACTGCCAAAGCCTGTCATAGTAGAAGAGGTAGTTTAGAGACTACAGAATAAACCATATTGCTTCCATTCTGAGCCCCTCTAAGATAGTCTATTTCCTCTTCTGAACCCTCCATAATTAAAGGCGGCTGGGAAGAAGGCTGAAACTTCATTCTGGCAGACACAAATGCCTCCAACTTCCTGCAAGCAGCATTGTAGCTCTCCTGCTACCTCTCCCTGCTCCCTGCCCTTCGACCTTTCTGCCTCAGAGCCCTAGTTATGGAAAAGAAACAACCCGGCCAAGAGTCCTCCCATCGCCAGTCTGAGTTCAGAGAACCACAGGCCTCTGCAAATGTCTGTATCCAGTGTCCGACGTGCCTAAGGCCTAAGCCAAGGGGAAGGACCCACAGATGACCCACACGCGGGGACCGTTCCGAATCAGGTGTCAGTCCCGGTATTTTCCAAACAGGCAGATGACTGAATAAAGTGGGAAAAGCATTAGACGAGACCGATCTTGCATTTCTGGCTTTGGTACCTACTCACTCCAGGGACCTGAGCCAGCCTCTTCTCCTCTCTAGACTTCTTTTTTTCCTTTTCTGTAGGATGATGAATTTAGGCTAAATTATGTCTAAGGCACCTGTCATCTTCACATCTCTTTTTGGTCCCTCAGTTGGGGTCTATTTAGGGCCCCAAGAGGCAGAAAGACTCTTCTGGCCCTACCTTCCCTGGGCCCTAGACTCAAAGCCCATTTACGGTATAATTTTTAAAGTCTTACTCTGGCTGTGATTTTTCCGAAGCAATGGACTTACTGAGCTTCTCCGATTGTCTCCATTCGTATTTGACCCATCCTGTCTTAAGAGTATCACAGCCCCTTCATTCAATCAACAGAGGAAGGTTCTACCATATACGAGGCTCTCTGCTGGCCAGCTTCCCCACCAAATGTGGACCTGGAGGCATCAGCTGGTCAGGAGAGTTCAGGAAAAGCGGGCCATCCAAAAGATAGATGGGAACATGAATGGAGGGCTTTACCGCATGCTCACATAGGGAAGGCTTTTTTTTTTTTTTCTCATGTACCCGATACTTCTCCTTTTAGCAAACTCCAAGGCCTTTTAGGGATCTAGGGATGATTTATACTAGGCATTCAAATTACCTACCAGCCATAACAATAGACCAAAGGGATAAACACAGACTCGGTACCGAGTCCAGAATTTCAGAGGCCTTGAGACAAAGAGCTTAGGAGTTTTAATCAAATAGCAGTATTAATACTGCCACGGCCAGAATTCTCCTAGAGAGCCAACGTTCCGCATTAAATATCAGCCCGAGGAGACCAGGGGATCACTGGCATGCGGGGATGCCATTGTCCACAAGCAGAATCAACATGTTTCCCTTCCATTACCTAATACAGAGATAATGCCAGGAGCTGAGCAAACACCCTGGTGGAAGGGTGGGTCAGTTGAGCTGCTCACACTTAGGTTGGGGATGAAAAGTTCTCACTGGTCTGGCTCCTGCGTGGCATCTCACTTTATGCTCCGGAACCACTTGACTATCTCCAAAAGCTTTTGCGACGCACAGGCCATGGTGGATCGGGGCGGCCCAGTAAAGGGAAATCCCAAAGCAGTTTGCACTGTAGCCATTAACTTCTCCCCAGCTGCCAACAATCTGCTGATTCCTCATAAGCCCATTCATCTCTCAGCAAAGCCCTTAATGCACACTCAGATATACTGTGGGCACCGCTGTGGATCTTGGGGTAGGGGTGAGGGGGAGGAAGGATGACAAAGCAAATAAGAGTAGGGACTGAATTTTTAGCAGTTCAACAAAGAGACCTCATTGGCCGACAACAACCGCCCCGTACCGCCAGCATCGGGAAATCGGAGAAGAAAATACACGCGTGGGAAATCCAAATATCAGTGCTGACGGCTCTCTTTGTGTGATACCTATCCCAAATGCCCTTTGAAAGCTAAGCTAATTAAAAATTTTCTTTTGGATAGACCTATACCTTTATATACTTCATTTTATATGATTCTTGGAAGTAGGTTTCTAGTCATTTGTATAGAGAAGGGGAAGTGCTAGTTCTTCCACTGGACTTTAACTTCTGGAAGGCAAGGACCCTCTTTTCTATGCCTTTTGTAGATCTTCTCCCTCTATTTAGTTAATTGGACTTCAGTGTATCTGTGTCCTCCCCAGTGTGGGCAATTCCTCTACTGGTGCTGATGGCAGCCTCTCCATGCCCTCTGAGCCTCCGATCCTTTGTCATGCTTTAGTGCCAGAGGCCTTCTTCTGGTTCTTTTCATATTTCATGGGTATCAAAGCAACTACACAAGCTGTACAACTATATTATCCTTTGCTTAGTGGTTAGAACATGGTGTTCATAAGGAAATCTTTCATTGGCTGAGAGGATGGATGGACTATGTGATCTGGGCTCCCTTACGTAGTCAGAGAATTTTAAGAGATGGAAGAAGCACTGTCTAACATAGTAGAAAAAGCAGGAGACTTGGGGTCCAGAGGTGCGGATTAGAAGACTCAGCTCTATCACTCACTGGCTACGTAACTGTGGCATACCATTTTACCTTTTCAATCCTCAGGTAATCTAGAAGATGGGGATGATAATACTTGTGCTACTGAGCATATGAGGATCAAATGAGATAACGCTCCACAGAAATGAGCGTTATCATTATCATCACGACCAATATATAGCTGCCATGTATGGTCGCTTTAGGCAAGAGAGAGTGTTGGGCAGTGGACAGGGTACTGGCCTCGGGTTCAAATTCTGCCTCAGATGCTCACTCGCTAGTTGTGCAATCATGGACAAGTAACTTAAACCTTCTTAGCCTCATTTTCCTTATCTGTAAAATGGGAGGGGGAGTGTTAAATTAAACAGCCTCTAAGGTTCCTTCTAGCTCTAAATCCATGATCCCATAAAGGGAACCAATAACCCGAACCCATGAGAATTCCCAGCGGCCCCCTCCACAACACCGGCAGAGTTCCTTGCAAACTGGTCTGAATGAGCCCCCAGCTCTTGCTATTTATTTCTTCCAAAATTAGAGTGAGGTATCAGTTCCCCATTTCCCAAGGGGACTGCCGTTTTAGGCATTACGGGACAAGGGAAGAGCCGAACAGACCTTCGCAAGACAATACTTAATTGCTTCAGAACTAATCTGGGCTGACCCCCATCCAAGGAGTCACGTCAGCAGGAACTCCCAGATCACTGGCAACGGACCACAAGGCCCCTGGCATATGTACATAACGAGGACCCGCCAACCCGGAGGGGTGGAAGGGGCAAAATCGTCAAGCCTTCACATTATTTCTGCAGTAGATCCTCTTTGAAAAACATATTCTGTGTTTAGTCTCTTGCCTGAAAGAGCCAGCCAGCTAAATATACACAGACCATTCATTCCAACTCTGCAGCTATCCAGCATGCCACTGACCAGAGATGCTCAGCTGGGATAATATTCCATAAGAGACAACAGCATGGTATTTTTTTCAAGGATGGAATATTTCAACCATGTTGCTAATTTTACTACCATATATGGAAACAAGAGGACAGGATGCCCTCAGGAAAACTGTGAAGTAGCCAAAATTTGTCCCCTTCCAGCACCTTCTCCTCCCTTTGCCTCCCACAGGGAACTCAATGTCCTTTTCTTGTCCAGAGAAGCCCCCACCCCCACTATGGTGGGCCCTTGCAGCCCTCCCAACCTTTTTCTTCAAAGAAACCCTGACCTGTCCTGGACCCTCGTTCCTCAGCATCTCAACCACTACCTTTTGCAGGAAGCCTTTTCGGTTCCTTCCCAGCTGTCGGTATCTTCCCTTCCCTTCCAAGGTAACCTTTCATCGAATTGAAATATAACTTGCATATAGCTCTATATATCTATTTCCAGACATTTTTTCTTAATCATTCAATAGAAACTCCTTTCAAAGGCAGGGTCCATTTTTTGCCTCTCTCCAATGTTTAGCATAATAACCTGGCACACGGAAGGTACGTAATAAATGCTTATGGATTGACCGCTGGACAATTTCTAGCTGTGTGATCATGGATGGATCGGTTAACATTTCTGCACCTCAGTTTCATTATCTGTAAAATGGGGAGAAAGCCTGAAAATGAGATTGCATCCTAATTATCACATGTTCTGTGCCATGTGAATCCAGGTTTTTAGAAGTTATAGTTCAAAAATCCCAGATTCTTTCAAAGCCTACTGGGTGCACTATACCCCACGCAGTGACCTACACAATTTAGGTAAGATGTAATATGTGCTCTTGGGAAGCTTAAAGTCAAAGAGAGGGTCAGGACACAAATGAAGATAACCATAAAGCACATATGACATAATATGTGAATGAGAGAGAGAAAAAAAAAACCAAGTGCTTTGTGAAATCCCAAGGGATCATCACTGACCCGGGAGGGAAAGGTAGAAAGATCAGAGAAGGCTTCATTGAGCACACAGCTAAGTGATTCAATGCATAGAGCTCTGGATCTAAAGCCAGCAGCAGCCACTCATTAGCAACGTGACCTTGGGCAAATCATCTAACCTCCGCCTGCCTCAGTTTTCTCATCTGTGAAAGGTGGATAATAATGGCACTCACCTCCCAGGGGTGGGTAGGTGGGTATTGTGAGGATCAAATCAGATGAGGTTTATAAAGCATTTTACAAACCTTAAAGAAATATATAAATGCTAGTTGTTGTTGTTATTGCTCGAGTTAGGTTTTTAAAGGATGAGCAGAACTGAACAAAAAGGGTGATGACACAGAATACAGAACAGTGTACAAGTACACTGCACACGGTACAGAGTATGCAAGGCACACGGTAAATTCTTTGTAATGTGAATAATCTCCCTTCCCCCATCCCCAATTTACCACAGGATTATAGGATTTAGAGCTAGGAAATACCTTAGAGACTCTATTGCAAAGGTTCTTAACCTTTTTGTGCGTGTCATCACTCCCCATGGCATTCTGGGAAAGCGGCTGGACCCCCTTTCAGGAAGATGTTTGTAAATACATGAAACAAAACACACAGGATTGCAAAGTAATCCAATTCTATTGAAATAGAGTTCTCCAAATATGTTTTAAAAACAAATTCATCTACCCTGGGTTAAGAATCCCTGATCTAATCCAAACCCCTAATGTTCCCGAGGAGGATACTGCAGCCCACAGAGACGAAATGTACCGTCCGGGGTCAGGCAGCTCACCAATGGCAGAGCTCCTTGAGCATCCCAGGGTCTGTGACTCTAAATTCAGCGCTCTATTATAAACCACGTGGTCTGTGTTTAGACAGGTTTGGAGTTCTGAATAGCAAGCTCTCTTAAAACAAAGCCTGCTGACATTGTGTTATGAACACAAGTTCAGGATCTAAAAGCCCCTTGACATCTCTACGATGTGTTATCACACGATGTGCTATCGTACAATATATTATAGATGTATATGTCCGTGGAGCTTAGCAGGCACCTTCATTTTTTTTTTTTTTGCTTTCTTCAGCAAAGAGCTTGTCACGAAAATGGGGCTGCTTCATTAAAAGCAAAACCAAGAAACCAAAACGGAATTTGGTTTTCTGTGGGGAAAACAAAAATCAAACAAAAATGATGACAGCTTTGAATGTATTCAGAACTCTCCTCCTATATGGACACATGGAAAGTGTTTAGGATGACATCACGGAAGGTCTCACTGAACCGAAGGAAGTTCCTCTTTGGGGGGGAAGGAAGCCTTATATGGCACTTCCTTACAGTTGCCACATGACTGTTGCCAAAAACTTTGTCTCTGCGACAGAAAGAAGGGCCAGGGTTTGGATGTCTTACTAACAGGAACTCCGACTCAGTTCCCCTCAGCAACTACTCGAAATTCTTTTTCAAATCTGCCTCAATTATCCTGAACGTCTAGGGAACACATAGGCCATTTCAGCTGGATGACAGGGTACCAATTCAAAATAGACACATCTGCTACAAGATTTTCCTTCTAGTAAGATGCCAAGTTACTGTATGGTGATTTTTGCTTCTCTTTCCTCTGTCAACAAATAATCTTCTATTGGGAAAGAGTAGAAGAAATATGATTAAGAGGGATCAGGGGCAGAATTTGGCCCAATGTAAGGAAGAACTTAAAGAGAGATCAGAGGCAGAATTTGACCCAATGTTAAGGAAGAATCTATAGAGAGGGATCAGAGGCAGAATTTGGTCCAATGTAAGGAAGAACCTAAAGAGGGATCAGAGGCAGAATTTGACCCAATATAAGGAAAAAACTATAGAGAGGTAGCATGCTGTGTGGAAAGAATCCTTGTTTTGGATTTTAATCCCACTCATATGCCTCTGGGGCTCAGTTTTCTCATCTGTAAAATGAGGCACTGGATTAGATTTTATCATCTCTAAGGTACTTTCCAGCTTTAAGTCTCTGATCCCCGATCCTAATAACTGGAGCTGTCCCCAAATGGACCGGGATGATTTGGGAGGCAGTGAGCTCCTTATCACTGGAGGTCTTCAAGTAAAGGTCAGGTGACCACTCAATGGAGATGTTACAGGTGGCAGCTGGTTCCTGTTCAGATTGGACTACATGGTTTCTGAAGGTCTTTCCAACCAACTCTGGGATTCTGTGAAATCAATTCAAGATAACAGAGGAACATCCAGCTGTTTTAACTGAGTTCAACTCTCCTGGCTAGGATCAGTTACATCTGAAGAATTCATTTGCTAGACACTGTCAGTAATTTCTGAGGAATTACTGAGAAGGAGTGATGGGTAAATATCAGTTTACAAAAAAAGAGAAGAAGGTAGATTCTGAAAACTAGAGAAGTAAATCGGTGTTAATCCTCAGTAAACTGTTCTAGAATGAATCATTTAATTGGTGTTCCATGTACATTTTGAGGGGAAAGCTGTGATATCTGTAAGCCAACATGTTTTTCCTAAGGAAAAAAATGTATTAGATTATCCCGGAGAACAGAACTATGACCTGTTTTGGACAGGTGCTTAATACATATGGAATTCAATTGATTAAATTTGAGGAAGAATTGCCAAAGTAGCCTCATTTCCTTATTTTTTTTTAAAGTAGAATTATTAGAGAGGAATGCCAAAAGACATTGCCAAATGTCTTGCTGAAATCTAAATATACTAAGTTTCTCACATAACTTTGTGAGCAAGATAAAGGTGAGCTGGATGATGATAAAATAGGTGGATTTTTAGTTGACTGAATGATGGACTAAAAGACTATCCATTACTGAGTGATAGATACAGAAGCCACTAGATTGTGTGGCTTGCCATAAGAGACTGTCCTCAGACTTAGTCAAATCAACAGGTTTTTTTTTTTTCTGTCAATGGCCTCAAGACACACATGGTATACTATCATATTTGCCGATGACCTAAGATGTAGTAGACGATGTTAGGATAGGCACTAGGCACCAGGCCCATGATTTCACTGGCATAGGGTTAAGGAAAACTCTCTACCAGTGTAGGTTGGAACCTTCTCTGCAACTCAGAGTTGCCTAGGGCAGAGATATCACTGAGAAATGACAACAAAATAAATGAAAATACAATTAGATATAGATAATGTTAACATGTGGTTTTTTAAATCAATCTCCACTCACCGGGATCCTCACGGATAATTCGATGGCCTTGTTGATATTTGCGTTTGACACCACTGACCTACAGAATGAGAGATCTAGTGATCTGTCCCAGATCAGGTTCAAAGGCAGGACCTGAGCCCAGTCGTCCCTCACTTTGAAGCGGGCTCTCTAACCACTACACGTTCATTGCCTCTCCTTTTATGTTGGATCCCAGACCATCTAAGAAGGCAAAATCTCACCAAGGATGGGTATGATGTACTCTCCTCAAATCAGGTTGAGGGAGGGATGGATAGATGGCCGTTCATGTGAATGAGACTTCAGGATTTGAGTGGACTGAAGCTCAGTATGACTCTGTCATATGGGTAGGCAAGAAAGCGAATGCAGGATGAGGTTGAATTAACAGAAGTAGCCCATTCTAGATTAGGGAAGTAACAGTTTAGCCCATACCTAGAATATTATACATTAGCTTCAGGAGGACATTGACCAATTGGACCTTGTCCAGAAGAAAGTGGCCAGGATGGGGAGGTATCTGAAAACCATGTGCTATATGGATCAGCCAAAAGAATTGGTATTTTAATCTAGAAGAGACAAGGCTTGAGGAGACTCAACTGTTTTTAGCTATTTGGAGAACTAGAATATAGGAAAGAGAGTAGACATTTTGAGAGAGTACAGAGCTAGAATCAAAGACTAGGAGGTCTAGGAAACCAGATTTGAACTCCATATGAGGAAAGACTTTCTAAAAACCGGAGCTAGCAAACAATGAGATAGGCTGACTCGCAAAGGGGTGAGGTCCCTGACTCTAGAAGTGTTTGAACAGCCCATCTGCTGTAGAGGGGATTCCTGCAGAAGGTAGATGAGCTCAGTAGTTCTCCTGCAGTCTGATTTTTAAAGACACGGGACTTAAAGGCCAAATATCAATTACCTACTTTGTTCTTTGAAAAGGTTTTGTCTGAAATCGGATTCATTTGTTTGGCAGATAGCTCCATGGAGGTAGCTTATGCAGATCGGTCCAAGGTCAGTGTTCTAAATGTAGAATGAACAGTACATGCTTCCTTGATGGGCAAACACAGCAACAACAGCATTTTCGACTCTTCTTGCCCGAGTCCTGAGGGATGCTAAAAATGGGAGAAGGGAGGCCCTGTAATTTCTGTCATTTGCTTTGGCACCAACAAGGCCACAGTAAATATCTTTTGAGGTAAATAGGTAGATAGAGCTTAGTTTCCAGGCTGAATGCTGTGCCACAGCACCGAGAGCTGAGTTCACTTCCACAGGAGATGACTTCAGGCTCTCCCTCGGAAGGACCCTTGCTGAAGAAAAGCCAGCCCAAGAACCCACCTGCAGGCTTACAAAAAGAGAGTGAAACACAACAATCTTGGGGCATGGCACAAACAATCCAATCATGGCTACGGTCTTGGAAGCAGTGTCAGACAGAGCTGGACCGTGGTCCACAGCATCTCTTTAAATCACAGGATTTCAGGGACTTTAGTGAGCACAGAATCATAAATTTCATACCAGAAGGGGCCTTGGAGATGATTGAGTCCAAACTCCTAGTTTTATAGATGAGACAATCAAGGCCAAGAAAAGTTAAATGACTTCCTTCAGATCATACAGGTAGTTAGTGGCAGAGCTAAAATTTGCCCTCTGATCTCTGCCTCCAAGCCCAGTATTCTTTTGTGTCTGCCCTTCCATTCAGCTAGTCACCTCTACCACCACCATTTTATAAATAAGGAAACCGAGGCTAGCCAAAGAGGAAAAAGGACCCCTTAGGTGCCAACACCTGTCTAGTAAACAGGCCAAAGAGAAACCACCAAATCCCTACTTTGAATTTGGAGATGCCGTGGGGCATGGAGACTGAGCCGTAGGACTTAGTGGCCAAATTCAGACAGAAAACCAGGCTGAGGACTTGACCTGTCCTACTTGATCTAATGAAATGGAGCCCTTTTCTTCTGAGTCAGGTGTGTGGATAGGGCTGCCACCTCTCCACCGGAGAGAATTTGTGACTCTCCTGACAGATAGCCCTTCTCCCAAGAAGTTTTTTTTTGGGGGGGAGGGGGTTTGGGAGCAGGGGATAGACCAAAAGAAATAGAATTTTAAAGCAGCTACACCATTCGTAGCTAGGAATGAAAGTGGTTTAAAATGTTTTTAAAAAGTCAAGGCAAGAGTACTTACTGCTGTGGCTACATAAAAATGAAACCATGTAAATTCTGCTTTCCCTTGAAAACAAAAGGAAATAACTTTCTAAATTAGTTTTTTTTTTTAACTTCTGCCTTGCCCCTATAGCTTTCACTTGTACAGTCTGAGAGGCAGCTGGCTCAAAGGAACGCTCTCTTGGCCTAAGATTCAGAAGCTTACGCAGCATCCTTAGCCTGCCTTTGCAGGAACCCTGCTGAGAGTTCTTGGGCCAGTCATTTTGCCATCTGTGCCCAAATTCCCCCAATCTACTCCCTTCTCCTAGAAAACGGGGGGGACTCTCCTTCCTCCCGAAGCTCACTCCATGGGTGGTAACATAGGCAGCCGCCCAGGCTGCCCCAAAGTGGGGAGTTGTAAAGATGGATACTTGCAAGTCAGATTTCATGGAAATGACATGTTTTAATGGCAGCCTAGCTCTGCTGCCCATAGCCGAAGGGGATTTCTTTTGCAACAAGCAAGTTGTATGTTTATTGTGTGGTGGGCTGGGCCCAGTTTTCAGACCTTGCTTAGGTCATCCCCAAGCCTGCTGTCCTCCCTCCCCCCACCCCTCTGCTTACTACTCTACTGCTCTAGCTCAGGGATGGGAGCCAAGAAACTGTGGGGCATGATGAATAAATCACTGGGGTTGGGAGAGACCTGGATTCGTCTCTCTGCTGGGCGACGCTGGGCGACCGCCTCCCTTCTCTTGGAAGCCACGGCCTCTCCTTGGGGAAAACGGGGACACTAATGCCCGCACCTCTTACCTGTGGAAGGAAGCTCACTAATCTCAGAACACCATTAGGAAAGTGTGCTCTCGTCATCCCTTGACGTGTGTCAGCCGGGGGCGACCCGGGTGACGGGATGAGATGCACATGGTGTCTGATGGGTTAGTGACCTAGGACAGACATGGGAATTATTTACTGCAGAAAGCTCTTCTGTGCTGCTGTGAAATCATTTGCATAGTATGGTGGGAGGAGGAGGGAACCAGAGGCTCCCAGAGGAGGAAGTTTCCTTGGAGGCCTAACCCACATCTGAAGTGGAGTCCTGTCTACTCCCTCCCACACACCAGCCGCCACACAAGCAAGGAATGCTGGAACTACAAGGGACCTTAGAAACCAGCGAGTCCGATCCCTGCCTTTTAGGGGACCGGCAAAAAGAGCGGAATGGCAAAGGAACCCAGATATTCCCACTCCTGAGTCCAGAGCCCTCTTCTCTCACCGGCAGGCTGCCTCTGTCAACAAGCCTTACATCCTCCCTATTTCTAGCACCGGGCAAGGAGCAACTCCTCGTTCCCGGGCTGAACTAGATTTTAGGAGCTGGGCTGCCATAAGCTAAATGGGAGCCTTGGGTGGCAAACGCGCTTTACCTGAGGCCCTCATTCAAGGTCATGGTGTTGAGAGTGGCTTGTCTGTACTGGGTTCCGTTACCATCCACAGTTTACAGAACTGCCTGAGAACAGAATTAGGACATCATGACCCAGACACCTGCTGGGAGCTGGGAAGAAGGAAAGCAAAGAAGCAGGTTGGGGTGGCTGAGGGGATGAGCTCCCAAGGGTGTGCAGGAATTAAGACCAAACAGTCCAGCCACATTTGTGGCCTTAGCTCAGACTTTGGGTGTTTTGGTCATTTGCTTTAATGGCCCGTTAAAGTGAAAAAAAAAAAAACACCTCTCTCTACACACACACACACACACACACACACACACAGAGAGAGAGAGAGAGAGAGAGAGAGAGAGAGAGAGACTGTTGGAATGAGATTCCAAAGCACAAACTTTTGGGACAAATACTTTCTTCTGGTTCTAGAAACTCATCACTCCAGGCAGTGTGTGGTCAACAAATGTCTGTCTGTGGAACTGACGTCCACTCGCGACCCTGACAGTGAAGAATCTGAAAAACGAGAAGGCTCAGGATGGAGCTGATCAGCCTGAGCTCAGGGAGGGGGCGGCCTCATTTTCACCGTCTACAAAATCGTTGGGATATTCAAGTCCAACAAGGCAAGGGTAGTTAGCGCAGCAATCGCAGGATTTAGAGCTGGAAAGATCTTTTAACACTTATGTAGAACACACACACACAAGCACACACCCCTCTCTCTGCCTCTGTCTCTTCTCCCCCCCTCCTCTTCCTCTCTGTCTCTCCCTTTCCCCTCTGTCTCTCTTTGTTTCTCTCTCTCTCTTTTTCTGAGTCTGTTTCTTTCTCTTTCTACTCTCTCTCTCTCATCCTGTGAAGAAGGAAAGAAAGACTCAGAACAGGGAATATACTGGCCCAAGATCATCAGTGAAGTCGAATGGAAGAACTCACATGTGACTCCAAATCCAAAGTTCTGCGTCCTAAGTGACACCCTCCTTCTCTATCCTTAGGGAAAGCTCTTGGTTGCTCTCCTCAGATACCACTACCTTTTCTTTGATTTTTCATTTGATTTCAAGGTTTTGATTTCTCCCTTGAGAAGTTCTTGACATCAAGATACCCTTAAGTCATTAGGGCAGTTTGGTGCCGAGGAGCCCCCTTTTAGAATCTGTATAGCAGTAATATCATGCAATACAAAAGAACATCAGTTGTGGAGTCAGAGGACTGGGTTCGAATCCTGACTCAGTTCCCTATATGACTCAAGGCAAGCCACTCCCCTCTCTGCTTCTCAGTTTCCTTATCTGTAAAATGAAGAAGCTGGGCTAAAATCACTTCTGAGAGCCCTCTGAGCTTTAAATCTGTGAGCCCATGACTATTGCTACTGATGTTAAGGAAATTTGGCACGGAGAGGCAATGTCTAGCCCTCAGGTGATGGGGAAATCATCACCAAAAATGGAGGTCCTAAGATTTGGTCTCTTCTTGGCCATTGTGTCCCAGTTAGATTTTTCTAATCCTAACAGGATCCTACTGTCGTGGAAAAGCCTGAGAACAGCTGTGTGCATTGCAGGAGAGCACCCAAAATAGAAACATGCACACGATCTGCAGGCACTTGACCCAGAAAGTTCATAATTGCATCATAAATACAGTACTCCTCACAGTAGTTTGACCATCTACTATATTAAGGCTTTCTCAGTAGGTAAGAAGGCTTCTTTTGCATTCACACCGGAGCTCCAAGGACACGTATTTCTTCTACATACCTGCAGACTAATTACCAGTCCCAGTTTACTGGGACTGTGGGGTAAACCCCTCTTCCCCCAAAGCTTGTAACAATATACATTTTCTTCACTGTCTTTAGATAAGGCCCTCGATGGCCAAGGATGGTCTCATGACCTCTGACCTAGGCATGCCCGAGACAATAGCCATCAGAAAAATGCCGTCAAACATACACAGTCGTTGCTGAACCATATCATGGAATCATCATTACCCAGCTCTTTGGTGCTTCCTATACCTAAGTCCTTAGGTGGCTTAAAGTGAAGTGGCATCCATGAATCTCGCCCTAGGGATAAATATCACCTTGGCAAACACAAACACAGACATACAGAGAAAGTCACCCAAGTAACTAGACTCCCTAGGTAGATGAACCAGTGTGTTTTAAAAACCATCTGGTCATAATATTAATAACCACTCATGAAAAGCCCTTTTGGTTCAATAGCATCAGTTAGAAAATTTCAGAAAAGTCTCAATACACTTGACTATGTGTAAACTTTAAGAAGTACAAGGAAAGAGGGACAGGTACAGGTAGAGGTAGAAGTTAAAGTGAAGATGATCTGACAAAAGTCAGAGCAGAGCTACAGCAACATTAAAAGCCAATGCAAACACCAAGCCTTTAAGAGGAGATTATAGGTGAGCAAATATAGATAGTATACAAATTGTATTGTGCCATCTTCCTTTTTTTTTTTTTTTTATAGAAGATGTAGTTTGGAATAAAGCTTCCAGAAGCATGGAAAATCTTTCTAATATGTACAAGGAAATGCAGGATCCAAAACTGACTATGTTCTTTTACTCTCATGCTTCCATTCAGATTGGTTGAAGAACAAATCTGAATGAATTTAAAGGACTTTGGAACAACATGTTCTGCTTCTGACTAGAACTATTTGGATATCAAAGCAACATTTACCAAATGGCCATCATGGGTGGGGCAAGATGAGGTCATGTGCTAGCCGTTGTGGGGTATACAAAGAAGATTAAAAGATGATCTCTCTTCTCTGAGAATTTATACTCTATTTGGGAAGATGACATATATACTTTATAAAATGTATGATCTCATAATTTCATTTGTGGTCACTGACTCCACTGATGGAGGGTCTAGGATTACCTCTTCTCCCAATGCCTTAATAAATAGAAGTAAGTTGTCTTCATGAGATTTTGTGGCCAAAAAGAAAGAAAAAACTCTGGTAATTAACCTTCAAATGATAAATGAACCTTTCTAAATTTAGTTAGGCTAATCCTCAGACAACAGATTCACAGTCCCTTGTTGGACCAATAATCAAAATCATTCCAGTTTGAGTAAGAGCCTTCTAAATAGAACTTGTGCTCAATTCTGAAAAACCTTCAAGATTTAGTCACATAAAAAGTATAAAAACCAGAAAAGAAGAGATAAAATTATTACTTATTTTGAGTAACAGTTAAGAGACTGAGCTAATACCTTTAGTAAAGTAGCAGGAAATAAATCAATCCACAACATCATCAATACTTCTACATAACAAGAACAAAACCAGGAGGAAATGATAGCAAAATGTCCTTTAAAATAACTGCAAAGTATATCTGAGAGTCCATTTGCCAAGACACAACCATGATTTATATAAGTACAATTATGAACTACTCTTCAAAGAAATAAAGGAAGATAAATAACTAGAAAAATATCCACTATCCATGGTTGGGCCACACCAAACTTGAGAATATAAACTACTTAGAGGATACTTTCTTCAACAGAAACTGACATTAAAAACTACAAAGCAGATAGCAAAAGGAAAGGTTTATACTAGCATCTTATGTCACATACCATATAATAAGTACCAAACAGATAACTCCATTCAAATATAAAAGGTCGCAGCATACAAAATAAATTGGAAAAAATAGATGGATTTTAATCTCCATTTAGGGGGAAAATCCTCAAACCAACTACAAGGGGGGGAATTTATTGACATGAAACTGAAAAGATTTTGCATGAGCAAAATCAATGCAGCTACGATAAGAAAGGGCATTGTCCATTATGAAAAATGTTTTCATAAAGATTTGATATACAAGATATATAGAGCATTATAAAAAAATATAAGACCAGAAACAATTTCCTGATAAGCGTCCAAAGGATATGAACACACCGTTCTCAAAAGAAATGCAAACTATTAAAAAATTTGCTCTTCAAGTCACTAATAAAAAGAAAAATATAAATCAAAATGACTCTGATGTTTTATCCAACAAATTGACAAAAGATGACAGAAAGTATAAAGAGTTAATGTTCAAGGGACTGTGGAAAGGTAGGAAAGTCAATACACTGTCAGTGGAATTGTGATTGCCTTAAGCATTCTGGAAAACAAATTATAATTCCCCCCCCCCAAATGATTAAAATGGCCATACTCTTTGATCCAGAGATTCCACTGGTAGGCATGTAGCCCATAAAATTCAGAAACAAAAATAAAAATGCCCCTTATTTGCCAAAATATTCATAGTAGTGCTTATTTATGTTAGCAAAAAATTGGAAACAAAGTAGGTGTCCATTGATCAGAGTGGTAAGTAGTAAGGACTTAGACTTGACTGTAATGGAATATCATATCACCTCAAAAGATGAGAAACGAGGAATTCAGAAATACATAGGAAAATACATATGAACTCACAAAAAATGAAATAAGCAGAACCAAGCAAATGAGAGGCAAAATGGATACCCAAAATAAGCATTTATTAAGCACCTAAAATGTGCTAAGTACTAGAGATACAAAACAAGATATTCCCTTCTCTCAAAGATCTTCCATTCTACTATAATCAATGAGTAAATTAAAACTACCAACCATGAAAGGAAAAAGAAGAATTCCTACATTTTAAGTTGAGAAGTCTGAGGAACCGGTTATGATGTTATTAAGAACAGGCTCAGGAATTCCCCCATCTTGCATGTGAATAACTTAAAGACTATCCAGAACATTAAGTAATAAATTATTGGGGAGAGATTCAGAAATAACTCCCCTATGAGGAAAATGTATTGCCTTGTGTTCAAATCACAAGGGAGCATAAAAGTAACCAGCCCTACATTGAATCCACATAGTGATGAGTTACTTCATTGACTGTGGATGAATCTACAACTAAATGCCCTCTCATTTCCAAAGTCATGCATATAAATGAATGAAAAGAAGACATTTGCATCATTTCTGTAATTACTCTGATAAATGCCTCCTGCATGGCATCTCTGGACAGCATTTTCCAGTTCTCAAAGAATTTTCACATATAGTATCTTCTGATTCAATTAAAACGAACCAAGACTAAGTGCCTTATGCTGAAAAAATATCAAGTTGAGTTAAGACCCTTTCTGGACCCTCATTGAGCTTACCATCCAGCAGATTGAACTATGCTAAGCAATGATTTGCTAAAGGTCACAAAGTTCCCAAGAAATCAAATTCAGTTTCAGATTCAGATCCATAGCACCAACAGATATAAAACACAGGTCTGGCTTGGGAAGATGTATCCTTTGCCTTCTATAATCTTTATCATTTCAAAACTTGGGATTTATGGTGATTTTTGAGAACCAAAAAAATTAAAGAATAAGGTTATCAGTATTCTTTCAATTAAAGGTAGACTGCCAATCCAATACAAGGACCTTGAAAACAGAGATGCTTTCTATTCTTTTCTTTTTTTTTTTTTCTTTTCTTTTTTTTTTTTTTTTTTTTTGGTCCTTGGATCCCTACCATCTAGCACATAGAAGGGACCTAATAAATGCTTCTCGACATTAAGTGATTATAAGTCTAAATGGATAACTTTAGAGCAAGGGATATATGATGTTTCAAGATGCACATGATTTCACTGTGGGGAGTTGGGGGGAGTTGGGGGTGGGGAAAATGTGGGTATCATCCATGGAAATTACCAAGGGTAGGAGGAACAGAAAGCAAAACAAAATATCAAAAGTACAGTGAAGACAACCTAATGAAAATGAGACTGCAACTCCTCCTAAGCTTCCCTCTCTGTGCTTCTCATATTTTGCCCTGTAATAACTTGAGAAGAATGTAGCTTTCTTGGCAAGTTGATGGCCTAGTCATCCATTGGGCTGTCAATCTTGGTTCCTTAGTCAATAGTAGGAGCAAGGGAATCTCCATTATTCGGCTTGTGTGGTAAAATGCCTCTTTAGCACCAGGTCATTTTCCCAAGGCAAAAACAAACTGCCTGGTAACTAAAATTTGACCACACTGAGGAAAGCCCAACTGGCACCTCCTCCATGGTTTTGGCCGTGCACCAAACGTAGCAGCAGCAGCAGCAGCAGCAGCAGCAGCAGCAGCACGCTGCACTATTCTGGTGTGCTGACAAATCAAAAAGGCTATCCACACCTAAATAGGTACAGTTCCCTTTAAAGTCATCCCCTTGGGAGGCTGTACCTCAATTTCAATGAGGTTGTCATGGCACAGAACGGAGATTCTTAAACTTTTTCCAGTCACATTCGCTCGAGACATTTTTATGTGATTCTGGGTATATAGGTATATAAAATAGATATATAAATCAAACATTTACTGATAATAACTCCTGATTTCATAACCCCCATATTCAATCATGAGACCCCATATGGGGTTGTGACCCACAGTTTAAGAAGCTTTAAGAAGCAGGATACAGATCACCACAGGATTGATGCTTCTTTGTCAATGGACTGTTTTAAGCCCGGAAGTCCTTCATCCCAAGATTTTATTCTATTTTTTTCTGGTAATAGCCAAAAGTCATTTGGAATCACATGTGCCAGCTAAGTTGACTGATCAAGCTGAGAACTACCTTTTTAAAAGCATGGCATCGAGTAATTTCATGAGTTATCATGAAACAACTTTATGCGTCATTGAAAATACTGTCACCCGAAAGGCAATGAGAAGCACCTGATAGATGTGTTATCATGCAAGAACTGCAGAAGACAAGCAGTACAAAGTATGTCACCAGAGATGTTTGGCCAAAAACGAAGGTAGGCAGTTTAAGGGGAGCCACAGATAAATTGACAGGTGGCCTGCATGTTCCATTTGCGCGTCAAGAATTAAAAGCTGCATGGCCCCCAGCATATTGGGTAGACCACCTGTGAGAAATTTCTGAGAGCAAAGATACAAGATTCATCAAGGATGAAAGAGCACGGAGAGGTTATATTGTTGGAGGGAACACTTACATTGGTAAGGTAACAGATCCATCCATGTATTCAAGAGACAGAGAATAACAAGACCAATTTCTTTATGTAGCTCTTATATAAACCATCTCTGAAAATTTCAGAGCATGTTCAGTCTTAATAAAAAGACAGTAATAATCTAGATGGAGATATTCTGGTCTATTAAAAAACAAAACAAAACAACACATCCCCCTCCCCCCCCAAAAAAATCCACAATGGATTCATCACTTTGAAAATAGTGCTTCACGGGCTCATACATAGGATCATTTTCAATTCAGACATTAATTAAATATTGTGTACAAGGCAGAGTGTTATATGTTGGTGATATAAAGGCAAAAATATCTAGTCCTTGCCCTCAGGGAGCTTACACTGTATTGTTCTTAATTCTCCTAGGAATCTAGTTCACGGTGAGTTATGAGTTTGGGATAGAGACAGAGACAGAGACAGAGACAGAGACAGAGGGGAGGGAAAGAGAGAGCATTTCAAACCAGTGCCTAGACACTAAGTGGGTTTTTTGTGGCGTCCTAATGGGTGACCAGAAAAAAATGAAGCATGATTTCAGGACAGTCCCTCCACACCCATAATACACACCCTGGGGCCCCCGGGGCCACCAAAATAAAGGTGATTTACCGAAAATGTACTGGGCCTGGAATTTTATAAGTAAAAGCCCTCTAGTTATGCGAAATGACATCACCCCAGAGCCCTGGGCTTCCAATTCTATTAACAGGAAGGAAACAGACCCACTGCTCTTTAAAAGCAGCTTCCTCTTTGCTCTATTAATTTCAGAGATTAAGCAAGCCACTCCTCTGGAGGCATAATAGAGCAGGCTAACAGCTATTATGTCTGCTGCAACTGCTGCTAACCAATTCTTGAGATTTGGGTGATGTGTGGCCCTTGGCTCTCAAAAGTCAAGGAGAGAGAGACCATGCGGTCAAAAGCTTTCGGCGTCCCTTGTTTTTATAACTTTGGTGGCCCTTTGAAGTACAGTAAAGATCCCTAAGCTGGTTTCAGAATCTGGGCCACAGACTATTTTTAAAGGAGGCGAGTGGAAATATGTCACATTAGCCTTAAAAGGACCAGGACCAAAGGCATTTATTGAATGGGAATTCCTTTTTGTACCCTGCCCTTGGAATCCCTGTTCTCACTCATACTGAGAAAATCAGCCTAACCAACATACACTTCTTGTAATTCTGACAGCCGCGCTATATTAGGGAAAAAGAGCTTCCTTCCTTCCTGCTCTAGTTCAGAGTGTTGTGATATTGTAAATAATCATCCTGAAAGGGGAGGCCTGAGATCCGTATTTAAGGTCTAGTTCTGTCCCTACCTCTGACATCTTGGATAAGTCATGGGATCGTAAGGTTTAGAGCGAGGACAAGACCTTTGCGACTGCCTTTCATTTTCCTGAAACCTGAAGCTCAGAGAGGGGAATGGACTTGTTCAATGTCACATGGGTACTGAGTGGCAGACCTGGGCTTTGAACCTAGGTTCTCTGCTATCAAACCTAGTTCTCTTTCCCATCCTTCTCCTCTCCCTAAGGCTCAATTTTCTCGTCCATAAAATGGAGAGATTAGATTAGACTTGCTAAAGTCCTTTCCATTTTTAACACCCTGCCCCAATAAATGGCCACAGATTATGGTGAATGCCCGTTGACATTTACTAACACGATAACCACCGCCTGTTTCTCCAAAACCCCAACCACATTATTTGCATTCAAGTTTATGATCAGAAACATCCAGCAAGGCCTCTTTTCTACCCCACGGCTCACTGCTGGAATATTCCTAGGGCCCCTCTGGGCTCTAAGATAAATGTACCCACTTCCATTTTCCTGAACATTTTTTTGTTGTTTCAAACTGAAATACTATCAAAACTCTCATTTTATTCTAGATTCTTAAAGGTTTCTTCCAAGCTGTGAAGCAAATACTAGGATAAGGACCTCAATGGAGGCAAATATGTATATACTTCACACAGGCAAATGACTCCACTGAGAAAAATATTAGATTTGTTCTTGGTTTTTTAAAATTAGGAAAACTGTTTTGTAATAGTCCGAGGACTATTCTCCTGAACTAGGCCTGAACGGGCCTTTTTCTGGGCCTAGGGAGACACAAGTCTGAACTGCCTGGTGCATCCTCTGGCCACGGAACAGAATAAAACAGGTAAGGGCACATGGAGTCATGGGAAGAACACAAGGGTCAGGAGCCAGGAGATCTAGGTCCGGCTCCCAGCTCCACCATATATCATGTGACCTTAACTAACTCTTTTCCTTCTGGGCCTCAGTTTCCCCTTCTTTAAAATGAGGGGGTTGGGCTATGCCTCTAGGATCTCTTTACTTCTGATACTTTCTGACTACTGCTCATCCTGGAAACCCTCCACTACCCTGCCTTTGTTAAGCCCGTGTGCTAACCAGCTCCAGATAAGCACACACTTGAGAGAAGAAATATAGTTTATAAAGGGGATCACAAACACTTTACATAAGTTGACATGAAACAGAGCAGCAGAAGGTTGGCCACCAGGGAATTAATTTTTTTTTAGCCACGTCAGTTTATAAAAGACCTTTTCCTAACTTGTGGAGAGGTTGGGATCTATGCCAGTAGAAGGAACAGATTTTTTTAAAAAGAGGCACAGATCAAGGACTCTGTCCTGGTTCCTCTTCTCTTCTTGGTGATCTCATCAGCTTCCATATATTCAATCATCATCTCTCTGAAGAAGATAATCCCCAGATCTATAAATCCAACCCTCATCTGTCTCCTGAGCTCTCGCCCTGTTGGGCCTTTCCATCTGGATATCCCATAGGCAACTCAAAATCAACATGTGCAAGATGAAACTCATCGCCTCCCCCTTTCCTACCTCTAAACCCAACTCTTCCTCTGAACTTCCCTTTTTTCTCTTAAGGGTACACTATCCTTTCAGTTACTTGGCTCCAAAATATCAATTATGTTTGATTGTTTCCTCTCCCTCCCCTCCCTTCCCCATATCCAATCGGTTGTCAAATCTTGTCAATTCTATCTCCATAGCATCTCTTCTAGAAACCTAATCCTCTCTCATCCATCTTCTTTATGGTGTAAAAAATGCTCCAGGTCCTTCAGTGGGCCCTAATTCCTCCAGAAAATATAGACTTCTAAAACTTGGCCTTTAAAATCTTTCACAAACTGCCCCCAAGCTCCTTTTCTAGCTTGATTACAAATGACTCCCCTTCACTCTGCATTCTAGCCAAACAGGTCTACTTATGGTGCCTTAAAGTGTTCTGCCTCCGTGCCTTTAGACTGCCTGCTCATCGCCAACTCCTACGATCCTTAGCTTTATTCAAAGTTCAGTTCATGAGCTTTCAACAGAAAGTCTTTTCTGATCCTTCTTCCTCCTGAAATGATCATGTATGCTCTTAGGTGGGCATCCCAGTGGAATGGAAGCTCTTTGATGGGAAAGACTATTTTTCATTTGGTCTCTCATATTCCTAGAGTCTAGCACAATGCCTGATTAAGAGTACATATTTAATAAATACTGATCACTTGGATTTGGACTGAAACATGGGATTGGAAGTGGAATATATATATATATATATATATATATATATATATCCTCTCATTATATTATATAATTCTATAAATGACCCATGATCTGACCCGATGGGAGGGGATAAGGAAGACATGACAAAAGACAGAGAGGAAAGGAACAAGAGAAAAGAAGCAATGCACATGGGATGAAGACCTTAGCAAATCTTTAGGGATGTACCAAGGTCACAGGTTGCCTCTCCTTCACCCAGAAAAGAAAACGATAGACTGCTAGTGTAGGAAGAAACCTTATGACTTATCCAGCCAACCCATTCCACATATAAGAATTCCCATGGAAACCTCTTGGATAGGTGCTTATCTAGCCTAGTGGTGTTAAACTCATATAGAAAAGGTACATGAGGATTCCTGAAACTGCAGGTTGATTTAGAAAATCACATATTGACATTATCAATGTTCTACTCAATTTTTCTGTATTTTCTTAAATACCACCTAATTAATTTTAATCTGATTCAGACTTCTCTCCCAAGTATTTTGGTTCCTGGCTGTTCAGCCTGGCGGGTTTGACACCTCTGGTCCAACCCTTGCTTAAACTCTTCTAGTAATGCTTCACTAAATTGCAAAACAGCCCATTCCATTGTTGCAAGGCTCTGACCATTTGGAAGTCCTACCTTATATTCAGCTGAAACCTGCTCCCCTGCAACTTTCCATCACCTCAACCACGCTGATCCCAGTTTTGTCCCCTGGAGTTACCCAGGATAAGTCTGCTCCTACTCACACCTGACAGTCACTTCTTTCTCCAAGTAAAACATACTTCAAATCCTCACAGGGCATGGTTTCCTGGTCACCTCCTCTGGACAAGCTCCAGATCATTCGACTCCTTGTTAAGATGTGGCCCTCACAGCTCTGGCAGGACAGAGAACAGCAGAACTACCACCTCCATTGTTCTGAATGCAACTTTCTAGTAACAAAACCTCAAATTTATTAGTTTTGGGGCTGCCTAGTCACAAGTAATCAAGACTCCTCTCCTCAGGCTTTTTTTTTTTTTTTTTTTTGGCACAAAATTCTAAGTAGATTCAGCCTAGCGCTCTAGCCAATTAGGAACTCTGGGGATCCTGAATCCATCTAATCTGCTAGTTATTCTCTCTAGCTTGTTGTCAGCCACACATTTGATAGGCCTTTATCAGTCACTGATATAAATGGTGACCAGAGGTGGGTCTAGCGTTAAGAATTCTAAGAACTCTTGCTAAGAATTATCCTCAGTTAGCAGCTGGTATATTTTTCCAACTCAACTCTCCCTACCTGGCCAACAACCTTTTTTTCTACATCGCAGAAAACAAAACAACATACCTAAGTCACACCTAAGCAAGGGAATAAACAACCTTAGAGGAAAGCAGCCATTTAATTTTCACATCAGGTCTACCGATGACTAATTAATTCTAGAGACGGAAAATGTGAGCGAGAAACCCCGACAAACGGCAATTTCAATGTGGGTCCCTGGTCGTCTGCAAAGGTCCTTCAAGGAGCACCACTGGCTGCCTGAAAACACAGGAGCACATACTTCCTAAAGAACTGCATTTCACATACAGCTTACAGTGGTCTAGGTAATGGCAGCAAACATCATTCAAGCTTAGGATCTAGAAAGTTGGACACATTTGAGAGCGTGTCTAGGAAACCCAGAGATCTGGCTTCTTCGTGACAAATGGTCTTACTCAGGGAGCGTTCAATGAAATCGTTTTTGATCAAAATTCATCATCTCCCAGCTCAGCCACCTCCCTTATTCGCCAGGCTGGGTTCCAAGTGACTTGGTTATTTCCAATGAGGAAAAATATTTGTCATTATTAGGGAGATCTACAAGAATGGAAGGAGGCTCTAAAAAGGCCAGGTCCCAAAGCAGAATCCCAGAAAATGATTTGAGAAATGGGAACATCTGTAGAATTAGATTAAGTGTATAACTCTCCAAGGAGATCAACAAATAGTTGCAAAATGGAACAGATCTGCAGTCACTTCTACAGTGATCTGATTCAACTAGACAAGATTTACTGAGCACCTACCAGCTATCAGATGCTAGAGAGAAGAAAAACCTCTTTTCTCATAAGGGGCAATAAAAAAGGTAACATGGAGTATGACAAGGACACGGTCTCAAATGCAGATTCTGCCATTTAATCCCTGTGTGACCTGGGACAAATGATTCTTTGGGCCTCTTTTTCTCTAAGTGTAAAATAAGGGAATTAGACTAATTCCCTTAGACTAGATATTCTCTCAAAGATTCTTTTTATAGCTTTGACAGTCTGTGATTCTCTAAGTCTAGACACGATTCCTGTCCTGAAGACCACAAGGAACCCTGGACATTCACAATTAAACCTGAGACTCGTGCAAACTCCCCGGAATGAGATATCGCAGGACTCCAAAATGAAGCATAAAAAGGCTGAGAAACTGGCCAATTCTATCGTCAGAGAACATTTCAGCGCTTAAGGAACTCGTAACGCTTTGTTCAATATTTCCGTGTGTCAAAGGGAACCATTTGCAAGGGATACAAGGCATCTAATTATAATCTCCTGCTAAGAGATATGTCAGCTTCTCAGAACATCATTTGTAGATTTACAAAGTCAATGGTAAAAGCATCAGCTGTAGTAGTTGCCACTTTATCTAACCCAGGGCCAAAAATGACACTCCATTGAGGGAAAGAAATAGGAAGGGCTTTCAGCCTTGGGAGAGAATAGAGGGTTGACCAGTTCCTTGCCTCAGTGTAACTGCCTTGCTTTGCAAAGTGACCTCCCCAGGCCTTTTTTCTCTCTTTAACTGCTGACATCGTGAAGCTGTTGACCTTTCACCAGTGACCTGTGTAATCAATAAACAACTCACCAAGTCTTTCTATGGAGCTGCCCCCAGCCCTGGTTTGTCCCCTTTTGTGTCCCACCAACTGCTATTCCATTTGACCTTTTCGTCCAGATCCCTGTTTTGGGGTGAGCGGATTAAAACCTTACACACCTGTGTCCTTTTTAGCTTCAAGACTGCCAGGGCTTCCAAGCCAGGGCAAGCTCTGGGCAGTTTGAAGCGGCTTGTTCTTAAGACGGAATCCTGATTCAAGGAACCAATACTTGGAGAAATCAACATTACAGGCAAAAGCAAAGTGTTTTTCAAGTTGGCCACTTCCTGAAAACTCACTCAACATTAAGTGGGCAATGGACAGCTGCTTATGGCTGCTCTTTCTGAGAAGTGAGAGTGATGTTCTCTGCCACTTTGGGAGGCCAAAAGAGGACAACCGTCCAGAAAGGAGATGACAGCAGTAGAGAAAATATCAAGCTTGTCACACAGGCCCTTACGACAAAACTAGATTCATCCTGTCTACACTGTGGGCCATTTTAAAACCTTTTTTTTTTAAATGTTCATTGACTTTAACAGCACGCAACCTGCCTCTGACATAAAAGAATGTCACACAATTTGAAACGTTCCTGATTTTCAAAAGTAATGAGAAGTAGAATGACAGGTTCGAAAGTGATTGTCTATTTAATGGATCAAATTAAAAATCTTAAGTCAAATTGTACACTTTGAGGCTTTAGCAGATTTAGAAAAAGAGCATCACAAACCTGAAACGAGAGACCAAGAAAATGATGGTTGGTTAGGATCGGTCTGGCTGGGCTCCAAGGGTCTCAGACCACTCACCACAGGTCAGCAAACACACCTTTCTAGGGCTGGCAAGGATATAAAAACACTTGGAGTGCCCTGGAGAAAAGGGGTGTCTAAGTTGAGTTAGAATTGTTTAAAACCATCGATAATCCTGTTCAACTGGCCCCTCGACTTCCCTACTTCCTAAATCAGCCAATTCCCATTTGCGTTTACCTTGGTGAAATGGAAGTAAACCCAAGGATTTTACCTCTTCCAACCCTTCCCCTTCTGAACCCTCACTTGAACGTGTCGTACATTGCTCCAGAAAACATATAAAAAAGGGGGGTTTGAAGGTGATTTCTTCCTGCTGGCCCTTTCTATACTGGCTTCCTTGGAAGTGCTGGAATAGGGAAGGCAATTGGATTTGTGGAGAATTTCAGCAAATTGTCATCCTCTGCAGGAGGTACAAGTAGCTCTCTAACTCCATGCACAACAGGAGAACCCCAAACTTTGGTAAATGGTTAAAAATGATTAGCAACCAACACTGGCATTCAGAAAGACAAGGGAGAGGATGGACCCAGTGCTTATGGTACAGAGTAGTCCAAGACCTGGGATCTGCTCTGACTTCTGCCACTCACCAGCTGTGTGACCTTGGGCAAGTGTCTTCCTCTTTCTGTGTTTTCACCTACAGAACGAGGGGGGTGGGAACTAGATGACCTTTCCCCGCTTTGACAGTCCAGGTCTCTGACAACTTCAAGGTTTTCTTAGAATGGATATTTACTGTTGGGAGAGAATCCCAAATGGGATTACTACCAAACCTAATGAGAAAAGATGACTTCCTGGTAGTGAATGCTTGAAAGCCTATGGACTGTTTCCAAAATCCAAAGGTGAAAAGAATGAATGATTTGGAGTCGGGATCTGGATTCAAATCTTAATTCTGATTCTTACTAGCTGTGTAACCTTTGAGCAAATCCCTTTCTCCTCCTTGTGCCTCAGTTTCCTCATCTGTAAAATGATGGAGTTCAACTGCAGTCATAAGGTGCCTTCCACCTCTCTGTATGACTGACCATCTTAGATTCCCTCTCGCTGGGGGAGCCACCAAAGATAACCCACTAGGATTCTTAAGTACCAATTTAAAGAAGTGTTAGCTTTAGCTCTTAATCTAAGGGAAGGCCCTTAGGTATGGCACTTAAGTGCTTTCATCCCTCCCTCCCACCTCATAACAACTCTGAAAACAGAGAACCCTGGACTTCAAGTTGGAAAGATGTCATCTAGTTCAACTCCCTCCTGTTGTAGATAAGGAAACTGAGACTCGGAGAAAAGTGTCTTCCTTGGGTAAGCTACAGAAACGGAATCTGACTTTTGACTCCAAATCTGGGATTTTCTTTTTCATATTTAATATGTGTAGAGGGAGAAACCAGGCCCCAGGATTGTTAAATAAAATTTGTCTGAGGTCACACAAGGAATGGGTGGCAGGGTAGAAAAAAGTTTGGGTCTTTTACCTCCTAGGCAGGAAGAGTTCTTCTTACGGGGTGACCTGAATAAGGGACATCTTGAGGTTTGTACCATATTTGCCTCCCAGCCCTACGCACTACCTTTCCAACAAAACAAGATTGTATCAATAGGAAAAGTTACCCAATGAAGTCATTTGGTTTTTTTTTAACGTGTGGTTTGAAAAACAGACAGAAGCATTGACTTGGGGACTAATAAGAAGACAGAGGAGGTAGAACGCCCAAAGCAAAAATACGGTCTTTGTTTAAAAAAAAACAAACCCTGAAAAAAGCGTTGCTGGGTTAATTTTGTCTTTTAAAATCCATTTCACTGATCTCATCGGGTTTACAATAACATAAACACATCCTGAAAATGCTACTTAAAAACAGTAATAACTCACATTTGCGGTTCACGAGACACTTTATATACATCATCTCATCTGATCCTCGGGACGACTCTGTGATGTGGGTACTCTTCTCCCCATTTCACAGACGAGGAAACTGAGGCTCATAGAAATTCGTGACTTACCCTTCGGTCACATAGCTACTAGTTTCAGAGATGAAATTTGAATTTAGGTCTTCCTGACTCCAAGACCAGTAGTCTTCTGGCCTTTAGACCTTTCTAGCAACTTGCTTTTATGCCTGAACAAATTCATTCAAGTCTTAGAAATGCAAATATTTGCCACGTTATTCCATAAAGGAGATCAAGCCAGTGTGGTTGCTACCAACGGTTTTTGCAGGATACAATTTCATTTGTATCCGTCTGCCTCTTCGTTCCCAATTGGCTAGACTGGCCCTGCTTTAGAAAGAGAAAAGAACAGGCAGATATAGCTACACATTTCTGAAGTGGGTCCAGCAAATTTTCTTTGAGAACTCATTCAATGAAAGTGTACAAACAGACATAAAAACAGGAACGTCGTTTCAGAAAGAGCTCCTCGACTCCACGTTGGGACAAACATAACCCAAATGCAACGAGGACGCTGAGCTTTGGGCTCCAAAAGGAGATGGAAGGGAAAGCTAACACTAATATTTTTATTAGACAATCCTGTTTGGGAGCAGACGCCAATTTCCGCATTCAAAACTATGAATGTGGATTCTCATGGCCCGCTTTCAACATACTGTTAACCTATTTAGCAAGCGACCAGCTATGCATTTCTGGGCTATCCTGGAAGAAGACAGAAAAACAGAAGGCTTAATAAACCCTCGCCATTAGTGTCAGACCAAATCGCTTGACCCCACAGCTCAAAAATACTCAGCCCATAAACCCCAAATGCTAATAAGACAGACATCTTTCCCCAATCCAGTCAGTCTCTTTTCCCTGAGTCCTAAAGAAACAGGCTGGGGCCTCATTGGAAATGCATGTGTCATTAGGCACGCCTCACTGGGGCTCCTGATATTTCAATAAAGGAGGAGGAGGAGGGAGCTAGTTTCAGAAAAGTGGCCCAAGACTTGCTTCAGGCCTGTTCTGTGTCAGGTCACTGCTCCTGTTTGCTTGTGCTGAGCTAAGCTTCAGTTAACAAAGTGAACTTGAGATGTTCTCAAATGTATGTGAACTGCTGTGTATCATCACTCCTGGATCTCTACTCTGTCTACTTCGGCTGGCTTCTTCTACACTGTCAGGTAAACCGTTTCGAAGCAGAAAAAAAAATGTCACAATCAGGATCAGAACTCCCTCCACACCTTCAATGGCACTGTTGGCTCAGATTTCTTGAAAGATAAATATTTAACTTCAGATTTTCAATCAAACACAAACATATTTCTGGGGTTGAAGATTAAACCTCCTTGAGCTAAGAAAAAAACAACATCAGGGTTGTGTGCTTCACGGAGATAGTGTGACATCTTGGAAGAGCACAGGGAAGTTGTTGGAAAACCTGTCTGTCTCCCAAATCTAACGCTTCCTACCTGGGTGAATTTGAACGAGGCCTTGCCTTACTCCTTACTCCCGGCCCTGGTTTTCTGGAGTCATCAAATGAGGGGGTGGGACTATGTGATCTCCAAGGCCCCTTGGGGCTCTGATGCTCCACGAGCCTATGACTCACTCTACCGATTTTGGAACTACAGATTCTCTCAGACTCCAGTGTTTTCCTTCTGTCATATACCCAGATGACTGGGAATGAGGGCATACCCGTAGAAAGCGCCTAGGGCCAAATTTGACATGAATTCACCCATTGAGTCAAACATCGTGCTTCATTCATTCTGCCCATGTCTCTTTGCCCCTTAGGATTTTTTTCTTTGGGCCTCTATCGCTTTCCATTTATCCCTGTTAAGTAGCTCCGAGCCCCTGGAACGGGTGTCATAAAAAAGGCAATCTGCTCATTCTGTGCCTCAGTTCAGTGGCGGGATCCCCTCAGCCAGCTAACTTGGGTATATCCGAACTCGAATGTCCTGATATATCTTTACCTTTAAAACGCTAGCAAAATCTCTGGAGAGTCAGGACATTCATTTCATATTTATTTAAGAAATCCATCGTGTTATCAGATCGTATCTTGGCCGGCTTTCATGTGGGCGCCGGAAGTTAGAGGATTCTCCCTTCGGTGTCTGAGACTCTGCTAGCCATTAAAATCTAGCCCAGCTCTCAAATGATTATGGGCTTATACTCAAGACTCAGGCTAAAGCCAAGCAAAGTATTAGAGCTCAGCTGTGCAGAAGGAATTTGTGCTGTCAACATGTGCTATTGTAAAAACTCACTGCTATCGTCAACCAAATCTTTCTGAGCACCCTTACTGAGCTGCGCAACTAGGCAAAAATAATAATAATAATAATAATAATAATCTGGCCAGCAAAGCCCTGCCTGCCAGCAATCTGTCTATCTTCTCATTCACTTGATTGGTCAAGTTTTTCCTAAGGAGGTGACCCTGTACATGAATGGGAAGGCAGAAAAGTCTAAGAAATTAGTCTAAGATACTGCTGTGAAAACCCAGGTCCGGAGGGAATGGAAAAAGAGACCAGGACCGAGGATTTTAAAGACTGAGGAGCATTGAGACTTTAAAATGACCTTTTGCCTCATCCAAGATGGCACAAATGACAAGTTCTTAGAGGGGAAGGGGAAGATGGAGCTAAAGCAGCTTTAAGAGAAAGCTCTAGAATGAATCTAGAACAAGAAGCTTAAAATCGAGGGCAGGAGTGAGATATGCCTGAAAGGGAGAGTCGAGTTAGAATGAGCGAGACCCGAAGATGCTTTGAAATGTCAGAAATGAAGCAACAGCCACATGGCAACATACGCTTGAAGACCGGATTGATGGAGTGGGACAGTCTTGAGGAGGTAAGAGGGGGAGAGAAGAGTTTGAGGAGTTAGTTTGAAGCGACTGGAAGGCAAGTTCTTGTTGCTAAGGTGAAAGATCAGGATGATACAAAGGCTGTGAAGGTGACAGATAATAATGGAACAGAGGGAGAAGTCAGAAGAATTTTGAAATACTCTCACCTAATAGCTATGGAGGACACTTAAAGTGTCCTCCTTAAATGTGTGCGTGTCTGTGTGTATTAATAATGTTAGGTTTGGAAATTCAAAACCTCTTTAGGTATTTTGTGTACTTGTATGTACTTGTATATGAAGACAGAACCCAACAACGAGTTTTTTTTCAATGAGTTAAAAGAAAAAAAAAACCTAGGGATGTCAATTTGGAGCCAAATGAAAGTCTTGTCTCCAGAATAAGTATTTCTGATTTCTCTTACTGAAAATCTATTTGGTTTTTCCAACATGTTTTCGTGTGCTTATTTTAAAGCTCTTGACTTTCCATAAGATTCTGAATCATACGATTTTAATGACTGACTTTATCTTCACATCATTTTTTTGTCAAATTTAGGGATTTACAAAGCAAACAAGCCAGTTAAACAAAGCTAATTACATTCACCAGCGACATCCTTGCTTTTCCCCCTCAGTGCCCGGTGATTTCGGCTTCTGGTGCTCTGATAGCTGCTGACAGCTTGCTGGGACAGAAGAAGGAAGTAGGTCAGAGTAAGCCAGGGTCAGCAACAGAGAATCCCATTAGACAGGCTTAGAGGGCAATCCTGAAATCGAGGAAGTGTGTGATGTAGTGACAACGTCCCAGACACATAACAGCCAGCCTCGGGACAGCCTCCGGCAGAACTTGTACATTTATCGGCGAGTCATTATAATGACCCCAGATAGAGCTTCTCCAGTTGATTTGTGATTCCTAAGAGGTTCTGCAGAAACCAAATGACAAAAATGGACTTGCAGTTAGCAAGATTATTCCAGACCACAGGCAATATACCATGAGCTACTCTTGCAATGTGACCCTCTAGCTTATAGTGCAGGCCTAGTTTCTAGGGGGAGGGGGGGAAGCAATCTCTTAATATCTACAAAACACAGCTGGGGAGAGGGGGGAGGGAAGGAGGGAGGGAGGGAGGGAGAGAAGGAGACGGGCAGTCATTCAATTCAATTCAATAAACATTCATTAAGTGCCTATTATGTATAAGACATTGGGACTATCAGGCAAAAATGAAAAAGTACCTGTTCTCAAGGATTTCATGGGCTCTCATTGATTGTTTTTTTTTTTAAACCAAACCAAATCCAACCCAAACCAGTGCAAGTATACAAACAAATGCGTAAAAATGGATTTCTGCAGAGGTGAACCATTTTAGAAAGCTAGACAGATGGGGGGGGGTTTAAGCCTGGGGATTTCAGGCCCCCTGTGCTCAGCCAGGCCCAATTCCTCCAAGGAGGCTGTGGCCCTTCCACATTTAAAACAGGAATAGTGGTCCTGGCAATAAGGTCTTTGCCACCTCTAAGGCAGCCCGTGTATCCCAATAGCATTAACAAGGTCCAAAATGCTGATTCCTTCTGGGGAGAGGATGATATTTTTAAAAAAAGGGAAAACCGACTTCCAAGTTAAAAAATAATAATCTGGGTGAATGATGTTGAAATAGAAAACATTCCTCCCAGAAGGTTTAAGAAAATGCCTTCTCATATCAAAGTACAGATACCCTTGGACAAGACATTGACAAGGAAGCCCATAATTTTCACTGGATTTTTTCGTGCAAACTCCCACATAACGAAGAATCTAACTAAACTTTCAGTCTCAAAAAGGTTGGTTTCTTTCATTGTCATATCATATCCATTGGTATGAAGCATTCCCTCATGTATCTGCTTGTTTATGTAACTCCCTCCCAAGAACTTTTAAGTGGATGAGAGCTGCAAGCCAAGCAGTCTAAATTTATACTGGATTTGTTGGGCTGGAAGAAGGGAAAGCCCCGAACCTCAGGGGGGTGCCTAGGCTACGGCCCCCAACACATCCAGTTCAAGTTGCCATCAAACCATTTCTATTTCAATTACAGGGAGTGATTTCTTGGAACTACCCGGGGTTCATTTTTGCAAGTTTCGAGCTCAGAATGAAACCAGACATTTTGTAGGAGGGAGAAGGGCTGATGTGGGATCTTGGATAAAGTGATGGGCTTTGAGTTAATGAGATCTGGAGTTCAGACTTTGATTTTGACTGTCGCTGGGCAAACATTGACAAGTCGTGAACCTCTTTGAATCTCCAAGCTCCTCCCGATTTATCCACTAAACTACAGACAGATGATATATTGGCTCTACCTTACAACATAGATAGATAGGTATTGACAGGATTCATTGGAAGTTACCATGAATACAAACACAAATAAAAGGCTAGGGCAATTTTCTTTGGGTCCGAGGGCCATATGGACAGCCATTTCATTGGCAGTGTACAAATCCATGAGCGTTTCAAAAATAAAGGTGTTTGGACCAGTAAAGTGGTTTGGATTAGTTTAGAATGTTCGTTTTATTGCCTGTTCTTGCAAAAGCCAAATCACAACTTGGCAGGGCCCAGAGAATCCCTACCCCTTGTCCTTGGAGGAGAATAACAATACTAAGTCAGACACTTGGGGAACTCTCTGTTTTTCTCTTCAGAGTCCTTTGCAAACATTAAATAATCAACTCATGCAAAGTCTTCCATGGTTCCCAAGATACCTTTCCAGCCTTGTCTCCCATCATTCCCCTCCCAGTTCTTGGCCCGAGTAACTTGCTCACGCTTTCCCACTTCTATTCTGTGTACATAGTCTTTCATTTCTGTGCCTGTAAGGGACTTCCCCTACATTCCGCCCGTGTCATTCCTCTTACTCTTTCAAGGTCCACTAGATGGTAAGGGAACTGGAGATCATGCCATCTGAGCACCAGCTAAAGGAAATGGGATTATCTAGCCTGGAGAAGAGAAGACTCGGAGAGTACAAGACAGCCGGCTTGAAGAATTCGAAAGGCGAGCATGTATAAAAGGGATCGGATTTATTCTGCTTGGTCCCAGAGGGCACATCTAGGAGCAGCAGGCATCATTTTCAAAGGAGCACATTTCTGCTTGAAGTCAAGACAGCTAGGTGGCACTGCACTGGATAGAGCCCTGGGCTTGGAGTCAGGAAGACTCTTCTTCCCGTGTTCATATCCAGCCTCAGACGTTTACTAGCTGTGTGATCCGGGCAAGTCACCTCACCCTGTTTGCCTCAATTTCCTCATCTGTAAAATAAACTGAAGAAGGAAATGGCAAACCACTTCAGTATCTTTGCCAAGAAAACTCAGATGGGATCGTGAAGAGTTGGACAGGAGTGAATGACAAAGGTGAACTGGGGAGATACAGGAAAGGAGAGAGATTCCCCCTCAGTGAGGGTCTTCCAACAGAATCTGGATGACTCCTTGTGCTGGGAAGGCGGTAGCGGGAATTATTCTGGTGCAGGTATATAGAAGTCTGCAAGATTTCTGAAGTCTCTTCCAACTTAGAAATTCTGTGCTTAAACCATCTTTAAAGACCTTAGATAACCAGCTCTAGATTTAATGACTCTCTGATTATATTAATTTTTTTATCCTTTCCCAAAGTAGGCTTGATAAAAGATTGAAACTGAGTGATCCCCCCAAGTGATGAGTGGTGACGGTAGCGTCTAAGTTAGGTTCAAACCCAAAGGAGACGGTACAATTCTAGGTCTCCCTCGAGGGCCTTCCTGAGTCTACCCACTGATATACGTGGTAGTTCAAAGCAGTATGTACTACAGATGTCTGACAGTCTACCCCCATCCAGGTGAGCAGGCAAAAAACCATTTTTTCCCCAAGACATTTAGCTGATGAAAAGGCAAAGTTAAAAATACATCCAACAAACTAGAGCAAGTGGTACAGAGTACCTTCGGCCACAGGGAAAAGCGGAAGCTCTCTCACAGCACTCAAATCTAAAATTGATTGTACACACTTGATAAAAATCAATGTAATCTGCAAGTAACTGAATACTTGAAAGGCAAACTGTCTGTCGGGTGACTCAGAGGACCCTCTGCCATGGCTCTCGTTCCTCGACCAAAATGTTTTTTCATAGTTTTGCCTAAGCTATTTCACTTAATGCCACCATCAAACTTCCTTTTCCCATTATCTATGACCACAAAGGGACCATATTTCAAAGTCACAGGGAAACCTATGTCAATGCTTGGTGATGCAATCTCCAAAGCCCATTTCCCAAACTGGGTTATGAGCCATGTGAAAAGGGCTTCCATGAGAAGCTACAACTGCAGGCAACATTCGCTACTCAAAAACACTAACTAACTAGCCAGTGACATAGGAACAATAGTTACTATATGCAACAACTTTTCACTGTTTTTTGGGTGGTTTTTTGGCTCCAACCCCACCTCACTCCCAGCTCTTTATCCTGGAGATATTCTCAGCTCCACATTTCCTCACACGAGAATTCCTGGGCTCCACAGATTTCCTTATTTATTTATTTGTTTTTGCTGAGGCAGTTGGGGTTAAGTGACTTGCCCAGGGTCACACAGCTAGGAAGTGTTAAGTATCTAAAGTGAGATTTGAACTCAGATCCTCCTGACTTCAGGACTGGTGCTCTATCCACTGCACCAACTAGCTGCCGCCCCCCCCCCCCAGCACCCTTCTCTCCCCCACAGATTTTTTTAAAAAGCCTCAAACAAAGCCTTCTGTGACCAGATCATTTGGGAAAAATACTACAGCAAAGGATTTCCCTAGGGTCCCTTCCAATTCTGAAGTCTATCTCCTATGATAAAGACATCAGAGAAGTAGTCTTGGGGAAAACACCTCGTAAAATTCAGTGCTCCCGCTCATGTGACCGTCTTCCCCTTAAGCCTTCAGAGGTTCCTAGGTACCTGCCTTCCCCCAGGAAAAAAAAAGGATCCCAAAGCTGCTTTTAAAGTCGCTTATTCACACTAACCAAGTCATAGAGTCCACTGGCTTCCCCCCCTTCTTCCTCTGCCTTCTGAGCAAGCATTTCAGGCCAAAGCGCCTCCAAGTTTCATGGTTCAAACTGAGCCCGCCAATGGCTAATGCAAAGTGAAATCCAGCGGAGCCACAGGGTTTCCTTCCCTACAGCCGGGATCTCCGGGCCACTGAAGAGCTAGGCCCCATGCTGGGAGATAAGGGGGCAGGGAACCTCCACCAAAAACCCGGTCTCCCGGTGTTTAGAGCCGGCAGCAAGGTCCAATTGACTTGAATCCCAAAGAATGCTTTCTCCTGCCCCACCCCCCAAATCAAACTCCCCGTGATAGGGCTCGCAGATGTAGTAGGGGCTCCTGCAAGCAGCAGAGGAAATAGCAAAAAGCCACAATTGTGCAAGAACACCGGGACTCTCCCATGGGGGTTACTACTGCTTGCTTGGCCCGGCTCTTAGGGCCGCTGTGAAGAAACTGCTCTGTAAACCAGAGAACGCTTTTTAAAAAGGGGGTGGGAGCCTTGTCATCCGTATTTTAAAGGAGCAGGAACGGGGCCCCACGGAGAAAGAGTAAAAAAGAAGAGTACTATGGAGATAGACTAGCTATAGAAGACTGGATATACACTAAGGATCTATAGAACACTGGATATATAGTAAGTATCTATGGAAGACTGGATATATAGTATCTATGGAAGACTGTGGTTATATATTAAGTATCTATAGAAGACTGGATATATACTAAGTATCTACAGAAGACTATGTTTGGTGGATCATAAGCAAAACCGAGAACAGCGGATGCTCCGTTAAGCCTGGCCAGAAATCTGAAAATCTGGAGTTCACGTCCCTGCTCAGCCGCTAGCCAGTTGCAGGACCCAACCTGAGATCTCAGTTTCCCCGTCTGCAAAATGTTGACCACTGGATTCTCAGGTTCCTCCCAGGTCTAAATATATGTAGTACAACTCATTAAAAAAAAAACAAAATTAGGAAAAACTGGTTTGGATAGCATCCTAGAAACAAATTACTTCGCTGAGCAAAGACAGATCCACGCCTTTCACCAATTCAGGCTCAGAACCACTCAACAAGACAGAAAGAAAGGTATAGCAAATTGTTTTGAGGATCTCCAAAGAAACAATTAATTCCCACTTACAACTATGTGTCATGAGCCTTTTGATTGGGAATAAGGGAGACCAGCCTGGAGGATCTCTACCTATCTATCCCCTTTGCCCCTCCAAAGAGCTACCACATAGCAGTTTCTCACCCCGGGAGGCCCAGATCTCTCAAGGGAACACCAGTCCCTTCTCACTCACTGCCCATCATGTCTTATAGGCATCTCAGACCCAACTGGTCCAACACAGAACTCGTTATTTTTCTTCCGAAGGCTACCCCTCTTCAGAATTTACCTGTTACCATTGAAAGCCAAGTCATCTGTCCAGTTCCCCTAGCTTTGCCACCTCAAGTCATCCTCGATTCGCCATTATCCCTTGCTCCACACATCCAATCAGTTGCCAAATCTGGCAGTTACCATTTTGACCTTCCGGGCATCTCTTATACCCAGTCCCTTCTCTCTATACGCACGCGGACACTACCCTAATGGAGGCCTTTCATTGCCTTTCGCCAGGGCCACAGCAACGGCATCCTAAGTGGTCTCCCTCCATTTTCTCTCCTCATTTTGGCCCATCCTCCATATTGCTGCCAAAGTGATTTTCCTCATCAACCATCCAATCAAGCAGAGTTTATTAGGAACCTACTTTGTCCCTGCGTTGTCCCAGGCAGCCGGGATAAGAATACGATGAATAAAAAAAAAGATCTCCAAGCACAAAAAACTCTCCATTCTAAGAGGGGAGGCAAATACCAAAGTAAGAATATGCCGAATAAATAAATAGAATAAAAATAATAGAAAACTAGAATCAAAAGAATAAATAATTAACTTCAAGGTAGATTGGGAAGAAGGGCATGAATCAGGACTGTTTAAGATGGAGCTGAGAGGTGATGAGGGCCTGAACTGGGTGCCTCATTCCTAGAATGGCTTTTCCTCTCATCTCTACATCTTGGAATCCCTGGTTTACTTCAAAGCTCAGCCCAGCTCCTAATGCTCTCCCTGCCACAGAACCTCTCCTGGGTTCATTTTGTATACAGCCTCTATAAACTTATCTAGCGCTCAGTTAGAATAGAAGCTCCTTGAGGGCGGAGCCTCTTTCATTTTTGTCCTTGTATCCCCAGTTCTCAGCCCAGGGCTCAGCTCACTGTTCTCACTTACCAGGTGTCCACTGATTTCTATAGGATGGCAGGCCAGGCTTTCCTCAGCAAAAAGCCAACCTGGACTGGAAATGTCTATGGGTACTCTCGGATTCTTTCACAGGGACGTGGTTTGAACCACATGACTAGCCTGAGTCTTTAGAGGAAGATGATGAGGAAGAAAGTTTTTGAAATAAAAAATGCAATTCCATTAGATTTACCATATATTTCTACCACGTTTCCCATATATTGGACTACTTGCCATCTAGGGGAGGGCATGGGGGAAGGGGGGAAGATTGGAACGCAGGGTTTTGCGAGGGCTAATGTTGAAGAATTGTCCACTCGTATGTTTTGAAAAATCAAAAGCTTAAAAAAAAGAAATAAAAATGCAACGCAAAGGATGACAAGAGCGACTGAGAATGAGGGAGGGAGGAGAGGTTGTCTGAATGCACCAGAGGCCAAACCCGACCGCAGAGTTCTCCTCAGATGTGGGAGGAGGCAGCAGCCCTTGGATTTGCCGAACTGGCATAAGGAGGCTCCTCTGTGCTGGCTACTGCTGGCCATTATAGGTTCACCATATGGAAATCACAGGCTGAGAGCGGGAAGGAACCCAGAAGACTAGCCAGTCCAACCTTTTTCACTTGACAGATGGGGAAAATGAGGCTCAGAGAGAAGCCGAGACTTGCCCAAGATCGCCCAGGGCTTGAGGGGCAGAAATGGGATTCGAACCTAAGGCTTCTGATTGCAAAGCTACTTTCCAGCAGCCATCCTGCATTCCTAGAGTTAGGACTCCAGAAATACCATTAGCTCACCAGCAAATCAAAGTTCCTGCCTCGCTCCAGTAAATCCTCTTTGAACAGGAGGATTCTAGAATGGCTACATGTTATTTGATGGGAAAAGACTGCTGAATAGGGCTGGAAGAAAGGGGAGGAAAACACACAAGAATTCCTTTCTCCCCCGCCCCAAGGCAATCCTCTCCAGCAGAGGCCTGACCTTCAACGTTAAAACTTTATCCCCTCCAAGGAATACAAAGGCTTTTATTCCAGTGAAAATGCAAATAACCCGGGGGAGGGGGGGGGAAGCTTTAAGCTGCCTACAATCGCTTCTACCTTCCAGTGACAGAAGGATCTATTGGTTCTCTTTGAAGGGGAAGGGTATTGACTGGGTCCTTTTGAAAACTATCAACCTTAGACAGGGCCCTTCCAAGGGCAGGGGTAGCCAGCACCACCGCGGAGCAGCATCCCCAGACTGCTCTGGGAGACTGAAAGCTGTCCAGGTCGGTGAAAAAAGACTTCGGAAGGAGAGTGAGGAAATTCCTAATCTATTCAGGGCTATGCTACTGACTTTCTGTGTGATCTTGAGCAAGTCACTGCTTCGGATTGGGTTCTGGGGGGAGATTATCTTGCTAAAGGCCCTTCCAGCTCTTAAAAAAAAAAAATCTAATCATTGGTAACCTTGCCATTTCTCATTTAACGTCCAGTACCTCCAGAAAACAAATGGTGGAGGCCCAGGGGTGTTACAGATGGTTGAATACAGTGGATGCTAACCCCCCCCCCCAAAAAAAAAGAAACACACAGTCCTCTTTCTTCTTGCTTCCTGTTCCTATATAGTTATCCATATGGAGAGCAGGTAGCCCACCTATTTTTAAGATTAGAGGCTGAGAGTTATCAAGTTATAGTAGTGAAGTTAGAAGAGACCCTACAGAGCATCATTTAGATAAGGAAACTGAGGCTTGGAGAGCAAGTGACTTGCCCAAGGTCACACAGATGGTACGTGATGTGACTCACTTTTCTCCCGTCAGGAAGAAGCCAGGATCCTCTTCTTACAGAATAAAGCGAAGAGTAAGAGTCTATTGTTCATTCTAGTTAGCATCTTTAAAGACTTTGACAACAACCTGTGAGACAACCTTGAAGGGAACTTTCCCAGACTCCACAGATTGTCAGGAACTCTCTCTCTCTCAACTGTCCTAGTCCATCCCCCAACGTCGGAGTAACTCCGACCTTTGGGGATATTGATTAGCATATCTTTAGGCAGGTCTGGGACCCACCCGGTCTGCTGGGGCCGGCTCCCAACCCCTCCCCCTCTGAGCCTTTTCAGCTGTGGCTAAATTTCCCCCTTTAAAACATCTGCTTACGATGAAAATCTCGGCTAAATTCTCTTCGGGCAGGACTTAAGCAAGCCCACAGGGAGCTACTCTCTTTCCCTCCTAGTGCCTTTCTTCTAATGGCGCCCTTCTGACTCTGGCTAAGTCTGGTCATCAACTATCTGCTCCCCCCCATTCCATCTCATACTGACCGCTCCCAGCGTCTACTGGATCCCTTTATTTTGTCTGGAACCTCCTCCCCTGAATCACCCTGCTTTTGGCCCCAGAGAATGAGCCCTGGGAATCTGTCACATGTTCATTTGGGACTAGGTAGGCCACCCCCACCGCGTCAGTGAGCAGCCAAAATTCTGAATCCGGCCTTCTTTCTCCTTTGCCCAGAATGCTTAAGCACACCGACAGAAGAAAAATAAAACAGTTTGGGGCATCTAGGTGGCAGAGTGGATAGAGAAAGTTGGGCCGTCCTTCTGGAGGTCCCTATTTGGACCCCAAAAGTTAGTGTGCTGCTTTCTAGAGCCCTCAAATTGGGGTGCCAAAATATACTGTGCTTTCTAGAGCCTCCACGCTGGGGTGCCCAAAGTTCTCTGGAGGACCTCGGGACTAGCCTTGGTCTTAGTGGAGGAGCGAAGAAGGTAGGAGAGCCACCAGGATGGTCAAAGATGGAGTTGAAGGGCAGTTGTTGTCCAGTCGGACTCTGTGGCCAAATGTGCATGGGGTTTTCTTGGCAAAGATACTGGGCCGGTTTGCTATTTCCTTCTCCAGTGGCTCCATTCGGTCGGCTATGGAGAAGGGTGCCCGACTCGCCCACAGTCACACAGCTAGCAAGTGCCTGAGGCTGGATTTGAACTGGGGTTATCCCGACTCCAGATGTAGTTTGCTAGCCACTGAGCCACCAGCGGCCCCCAAAGTCAGGAAGACAGCTCTGAGCCACTTCCTTAGCTGTGTGATCCTGGACGAGTTACTTAAATTCTGTATGTCTCAGTTTCCTCAACTGTAAAGTGGGGACAATGAGAATAACCTCCCGGGGCTGTGGTGAAGATCAAAGGAGACCAAATATGTAAAGCACTTAGCTGGGAGGCCTGCGCATAGTAAACACTCCATAAATGTGAGCTATGATTATTATCATCATTATTATTCCTTTCTAAGCCACTCCCTTTGTAGAAGGAATCCAGAGCTTAGTGGTCAGGAGTTAGCTGGCCTCATTCACCAGGATCCCCTCAGGGTAATAGCCAGTTCCACCTGCTAGGGGAAGGGAAGCCATATGGCCTTGGCTTGCAACAGGGAGAATTTCAGGCAGAGGAAAAAGTCAAACCCACAAAAGCAAGACAGTTACAAAACCAAAATGGGTTCAGGAGCACTCCTCTGGCCATTCCTGATGCTTGCTTAAGAAAAGACTAAAAGCCCCTTTTCCCTCTCCCAAGTCTCTTAGAACAAACAGCAGAGAAATGAGTAGGAAGATCCTGTACATTCCCAGTGTGATTTTGGGGGAAAAAAAAGTGGGCCAAGTCACTTCATATTTCTCTTTCTCTCTCTCTCTCTCTCTCTCTCTCTCTCTCTCTCTCTCTCTCTCTCTCTCTCTCTCCCTCTCTCTCTCTCTCTCTCTCTCTCTTTCGATAGTGCATTTCCTGTCCCTGGAAGTGATCAAGCAGAGGTCAGATGACCAGCTTGCAGGGACAGATTCCCGATTCGAGCAAGTGCTGGACTACAGGCCATCAATTGCTTCTAGACTCGGAGAGGCGATGGTTCTCATTTGAACCAAAAATCTTTCCCATTTCAGGGTCTAGAACTCTTGGAGCCTAAGAACTCACTCCTGAAGTCTATAAAGGGAGAGGCTCGGACGACATGACCACGAAAGCCTTTGCCGACACCATATTGACGATAATAACTATCAAAGTCACTTGCTGTCTCTCCATAAGCAAGGTCAAGAGATGGGCAACAAGCAGATCTGAATTGTTCACAGGGTTCGAAAAACCCGATCGACACAGAACCTGAACTGGTGAGGGATGTTATTTTCCTAAGAAATACCCCCATTCAATGTGTTTAAGGCGATTATACATGTATAGCCTGTCATGGATTTCTTGCTGTCTTAGGAAAGTGAGGGAGGGAAACAAATTTGGCACTCAACATCTTACCAAAAAATGAATGGTGAAAACGATCTTTACATGTAATTTGGAGGGAAAATCAAACACTAGTAAGTGGAACAAAAAAATTAAATTGAATCAAAGGCACCAAAATATTATTTCCTGCCTTTTTTTGGTGTGGTCTTGTAATTTCAGTTTGGATAAATTACTCTTTGCTTTTAGAACCACAGAAGGTCAGAGCTGAAAGGGCCAATCCACTCATTTCACAGAGGGAAACACTGAGGTGTGATGACTTTCTCTTCCTCATCTGCAAATGAAAAGCTTAAGAAGGTTACTCAAGTCTTTTGGGCTAACCTGAACTAAAGGCTCTTTGTGATGTTGAGAGAAAAGGCCCAAAGTAAGGATAAACTGGAAAAGGGAGTGGGCTGAAGCTGAGAGGCCCTCCCAAAGGCATCCTAGTAGCTAAGGGAGAGAATCTGGCCTTGGGATGGCAAAGAAACCTGTTAAGTGGAAGACTTCTGTGATGTGACAGTTTTTCTGCACAAAACCTTTTATGAGGGATTCTGTTCTGGCTTCCTATCAATCAAGTCTCATTTTTTCCACTCGGTTAGCTGTCCAGAAAATATTGGAAAGAAAAGGAAGAAAAAGGGCTAGTAGGATAATTCAAAAGACTAGTAAAATGACTAACCTGATGCTCCCTTGGTGATAAAGCTGTGGGTCAAGATTTGGTATCAACCGTGTCTTTTCTTCTTGTTGTTTATTTGTTTTAGCATGTATGAATCGCTGCGAGTTTTACTAAGGGCTCTCTAGTTTCTATAGTGGCTCCACCCTGGTTGGCTAGGAGCCATGGAGCCAAGGTCCTCAAGGCAGGCCTAAAGCATTTCCTTCCCCAGCCAAAAGAAAAAGGTATCAAGAGAGTGGTACAAGGTAATGGTACCTAGAGTGTCTTAGGAGACTGGAACTTGTTCCCTAATACACAGTATTGCATGCTTTCAGTGGCTCTGGATTTGGGAGAGATGTTGTACTTTCGATTTCCCATCCCTTCAGCCTCCTTTCTCCCTGGCTTGTTCAAGTATTCTTCCCTGTTTTATATAATTTTGGGTTTTTTTCCCCTCATCCCCAAATCTGCTTACCCATTCTTGTGATATTTATTTTGGATCAGATCATTATGGGCAAGTACCATTTCATTGCAACACACGTGGTTTTCTGAGGCTGCTGCCCTCCATTAATATACTTTTAAAATTATTTCTGAGAATGGCATAGATGTTAACACCTTGCACCTGAGCTACAAACCCTTGAGTTGTATAGATCAATAATTTTAGAGACTGATCAGTAAAAAGAGTTTCAAGTCTGGCTTGAATTTCTGTAACTTTTAAAAATAAGACATTTCAAAGCCACATTTGGACCACAATCTTAGCCCTCTAATTAAAGTCCCCGAAGTCTTAATATCCAATAGTGATTCTTTTCTATGACTCTTTAAAAAAAAAAGGCAACTTAGCATTCTAAAAGTTCTGTTGGTGAAACAGCCTGTCTATTCATCTATTCTAATCAGATTTTTTTCAATTGTAAATGCTACTAAAGCTGGCCATTGGGTAACAACTTTTGGCCACGGCAAAGTATGAAATGGACAAACTCACAAAACTACCTTCAGCCCAGTGGGGTGGAATGGGAGACCAGGGAGCAGAGGCTACTAGGATGATGAGACAGGTCTTAGAGCACCGGCAACCAAATTGAACTGAGTATTCTCTCTCTTTTTTTAATTAAAAAATTTTTATTAAAGCTTTTTATTTACAAAACACAGGGATGGGTAATTTTTCAACATTGACCCTTGCAAATCTTTTTGTTCCAAATTTTCCCCTCCTTCCCCCCACCCCCTCCCCTAGATGGCAGGTAAACTGAATATTCTCAATATGGGAGCTTTATCAAATGAAAAAGTTGACATCCCTGGAGGAACCAGGCACTATTCATATTGACATTTTATGAATTGCAGAGGCAGAGAAGGTGTGGAAGGATTGTGTCAGAAAAGGTGACAGGCCAGTGTAGAGGCAGGGCTTTGGATTGAGAGCTAGTGACATCCTCCACTTGATAAGGGTTGAAGCTCATCCACTGTCCTGTCAGATTGAGGAGGTGAGGAGCTGGGGGGCTTTAGGAGTTGAGAACTCTACCCAAAGTCACTGAATTTCCCATCCCAGATTCTAGACTAGAACCAACACTAACTGGAAGCATATTTATTCATTTGGAGTCATTTTCACATAAACTAAAAATGTTATCAGTAGAATAATTCTTTCTGCCAGTCTCTGAAATTAAATTGCCAATAATATCCATTTTTGATTATATTCATTAAAAGTGAAGAGAGACTAATATAACAAAAAGAGGTGAGATTAATAATAAAATGAAAAATAACAATGTAACATACTTTTGCTACTATGGTTTTACAATGTAATCAAGTTGTCGGAGTGACTAGCCCCAACCTACTTGATCTAAACCACGTTTAGTTTAAAAAAAAAAAAAAAAGTGGTCTGGGCTATGTCTTTGAGTGGCTGTATGATCTCAGTTAAGTCATATCTTTAAACTTGGAGGTGAGAGTATGTGTGGAAAACATGGGAAGTTATTAGATTAGCTCACTAAGGTAGCTCTGCCATCTTCAATATTTGAGAAACCTATGGTGCCGTCTATATACAGAAGCTCTAGAAAACCAAAAGGAATACTCATCGTAAGAAAATAAAAATCATGCAGTGGATAGAACACCAGCCCTGAAGTCAGGAGGACCCGAGCTCAAATCTGACCTCAGACACTTAACACTTCCTAGCTGTGTGACCTTGGGCAAGTCACTTAACCCTAATTGCCTCAGGGGGAAAAAAGAAAAGAAAGAGAAAATAAAAAAGAAAAACCAATACTTAAAAGTTTGCAAACATTTTACAGAAATCATTCCATTTGATATACTTGCCCATAAATAACCAGTAAGCCATGGGATGGGATTTGAACCCTGGTATTCCTCGTTGCCAGGAACAACACTTTTGGTGGTATCATGCGGGTCCAGGTCTCGATATCAAAAGCCTACACAGTATGAAACTCCCACCCTACACAAATCATTTCAATCCTTATTCCTGCCAAAAGAAGGAAAGTTCTTTGAGACAACAGTTGGTTATCTCAATGGCCCTTTCTAAAAGGCAGCTTTGCTTTGGTGCCCAGAGGCAACTTTTCCGAGTTTTTCAAGAGTCCACGGGTCAACATACAAGAGTGATGTCAAATGTGTTCAGAAGGAGGAGTCTTTTTTAATCACATTTTCCCTAACTCCTGTAGCATAGCCTCAACTTCCATTTTAACACGCATGACCATGGGAGATATCAAGTATCCACAGAGTCATCTGTGACCAAACTTGTCCGGGTAAACAGTGCCCCAAACCCCAATCCCTTTAGTATGAAAAGACAATTAGGCGGACGGTTTTGTTTTGGAGCTGGGTGGCCAAAATAACTGATGGAGGGAATCAATTTTTTTTTCACAGCTGCTGTTCTGTCTCCACAAAACCCAATGTTTTTCCTCAGAAGCAGCATATAAACGCTGGCTTTGGAGTTCAGATACCTGGCTTGGAATCGTGGTTCACACAAGCTGGATGAACCCGGCGGGGCCTGTGTCTTCACCTCTGTGTGCTGTGTGGTGGGGAGGGACTCAGAACGTCATGGGAATGCCACAGGTTTCTGATGTGTAATATTTCAGTTTCAATGAATTAGAAAGCCAAAAGGACTTTTACGCTTCTGAGATCATCCAGAGAGAGGGGAGGGATCTTGGAGACCAGCAAGAACAATCCCTTCATTTCACCGGGGGAGGCAACTGAGGCCCCCGTGAATTCAGAAAATTGCCCAGGGAGTAAGTGGCCTGGATTTGACGTCGGCACAAACAGACACAGAGATGAGAGCGATCCTTCCAGTCAAGGACCTGGTCCGGACTAGGCCCAGTATCTCCAGGATCACTGTCCAGCACTCTCTCTACCACCCCATACTATGTGCATTTCTGAAATGTTAGCATCAGTACTACCAGATTTTCTGTCCCTTCCCTGAGAATAGCAGTTCTGGAATCTCAATGCAAGATTCACAGTGGCAGAAATGATCCAGGTGATGCTCTAAGCAGGGCAACTATGTGCCTCCTGGGCAACTGGCTTTGAAGAGTAGAAGCCACTCTAGTAGAGGAAGCTCCTCACCATGGGCTCCCACACCAATGAAATTAAAGGTCCATATATATATCCCCTTCGAGGATAATAATCCTCAAGTGACCCTTGAAATCCTATAAGGTGGATCTCAAAATTGGGATTCCCATTTTAGAGATGAGGAAATTAAGGTACCAAGAAGTCAGTTTTCCCCATGTCACACAGCAATCCAGGATTCTGGCCCAGCATCCCTGCTGCCATATCTCGATGCTTCCCTTAAAGGGGAGCAAACTTCTAAATAAGGCCCCCTAAAGCTAGGGAAAGGGGAGATGAGATCAAGACAAAAATATTCACAGAACTAGCGAACATGGGATAATTAAAGCAGGGGAATTTTTGTGAGGCCTTAGGAGCTAGAGGTTGTTGACAGTTTTCTACGATAAAAGATCGAAGAAGTAACAGAGTATCTTCATGGGTGTCAACAGCCTGAAGACTAAGGGCTTCTTTGAGATAAGGCAACATGAAAATGAAGGATGGGTTTCCTGGCTTTTTGTTCTTGAGGTTGGGATAAGACGAGGGAAAAGACGTATATAAAGTTAGTCTTAAAAACAGCTCTATTTACTGAAAAGACAAAGATTTCCAGTGGTTGGTTCCCTGAGGACCTCAGCGCGATTCAAAAACAATGTTTTCTTTTCAATTAGACCACATGCACCGTAGGTTCTGAGTTTGGATTTGAATAATAACAGCAGATGACATTTATGCAGTTTCCATCACTCCCCTCTCAAGAACCCTGGGAGGTAGGGATACTATTGATAGAGTTATCCCCATTCCTTAGGGGAAACTGAGGCTCACAGAGACATAAGCGTCTCAGCCCTAGACACGAGGCTAACGGGGGCAGAGTTCCCGGCTGCAAAACCACTGAGTAGAGAACTGTGACAAGATCTAAAACAATTGGCTCTGGCCTATTTCAATTCAAGAGCATCAAACTCAGTTTTTCCCACTAGGCCACGAGAGGAGGAGTAAACATTCTTTTCTTGTTTGGCAGCCAGAGATCAAAGTCGATCCCAATAGTGGAAGTGACGGTCACCTTCATTTTGGCAGATGAGGAGCTTGAGGCCCAGAGTGGTTAAATGACTCGCCCAAAGGAACAAAAGCAACAATCAGAGGCTGAAGTTCAGCACTCTTTCTGCTGGGAGTACTTACTGGTGGCCGCAGAGCTTTTCAGAACGATTTTTTTCAGGGGGATGGGAGAGTGGAGGAGTGGAGGTAGGTACATGTTGCCCTTAACAACCAAGGGAGCCATTCAATTTTCTCCCCCATAAAATCGGGAGGCAGAAGGGAGCGGACTCGCTATGTTTTTCCCTCTCTCGGTCTCAGTTCGTTCCTCTAGAAAATAAGGGAGTTAGAATAGTTTCCCTCTAAAGTCTCTTCCTGCTTTAATATTCGGGGACTCGACAAATTCCCAGATTCCCTGAAATATCTGAAGAGGGCCACAAAGTTGATTCTTTTTCAATTTAACTAGAACGGTGAGATTTTATTTTTAAATAGATAAGATTAAAAAATAAGGGTGAGGTCCTTGCTATTTGAAATGATTTCATTTTTAAAATTTTCCGTTAAGAGAAATACAAGAGTTTTGTGAAACATGTTTTTGTCTTTTAACAATGAGAAAAATCTGGAAACCACAGGAAAGCCAGAAACAGGTGGCCAATATGAGGTACACATTTCTATTTATCATATGGAATTACTGAGGCCTAGAGAGGAAAAGGTCACACAGCAAAGTCAGAGGCAGAGTTGAGGTCTCTGGGTACGAGAATACAGTGTTGATTTTGTTTTGTTTTGTTTTATACTAAGCCATGCTGCCTATAGGTTATATTTTCTCTGTATGATTTCTTGACATTTACTGAGTATATAAAGAGTTTGCTTTTTTTTTTCTGTTAAGGGTCAAATGGCTGAAAATTAAATTTTATTTCAGATTGGAGAATTCCATGTTCCCCACCTCTTCCTCTTTAGAAGTGCAGGGACTGTTGAAGACTCCTAGAATGTTACAAATTTAATTCACATGATCCAGAAACATTTAAGTGCCTTCTACGGAGCAGAGGTTGTGCTAGAAGCAGGACATCAACGAAAGTCTCCTCCCTCAAGGAGCTAGCTCACTTTCTCTTTAAAAAAAAAAAGAGAGAGAGAGAGAGAGAGAGAGAGAGAGAGAGAGAGAGGGGTGGGAAGAGGAAGAACTCCTGGGGATGGCAAGGTGCTGAATGCAAATTGTCCAACAGGCCCCTCCCTCGGCTGTTTTTTTTTTTTTTTTTTTTTTTTTTTTTTTTTTTTTTTTTTTAAGGAAGCCATCAATCAGTTCCAGAGAAAGCAAGAGTGCTAACCAGCACAGCTTGCCCCCCAACCCACAGAGTTACTTGGGATCGGGGCAGGATTTGTTCTTCTTGGGCAGGGGGTATTCTCCCTGGTGGAGGGAGCCCTGGGCCTGGAATCAGGAAGACTGGAATTCCAAGCCAGCCTAAGACACTTAGTTGTGTGACCTTGGGCAAGTCACTTTATCCTGGTTTGCCTCGGTTTCCTCAATTGTAAAATAAGCTGGAGAAAGAAAAGACAAACCACTCCAGAATCTTTGCCCGGAAGACCCCGAATGGCACCGCAGGCACGGGTGGAAAACTAACAGAATACCAAAAAAAAAAGTCTCCCTTACACTCCTCAGCCCCTCCCTATCTGAACTATTTAGGATAATAAGAGGGGACATGAGGTTTTTAGGTTTGCAGAGCACTTCACAGCCTGATCCCAAGAGGTCTTCACAACAATCCAGTGAGGTCGGTGGTAGATTCTCCCTAGCCTTAGTCAAGTGATCTAACAACGGCTAGGAAGTGTCTAAGGCTGGATTTAACCCGGGGTCTTCAAGAAGACTTGAAGAATGCCTTCCCCAGAGGGAGAGCTGCCATCTCCCAAAGTGGGCTGCCCAAGGCAGAAAGCCTTCCCAACTTAGGAAGCAGGAGTTTCTTTACACATCTGATCAATTTTGTTATCCTGCTGGGGCGGATTTCATTTTTTATCTTTGTTTTTTACAAAGGAGGCAAGCTAATGTGGCACTGTGGGCATGGGAGCTGGGAAATCAAAGGATTTCAACAGAGTTGAGGGTTGTTTCTCCCAAGCCAGCCACAAACCCATTCTGACTGGAATTTTAGTCAGGAGAACTGGTCAAGGTCCATGGGGGAAGGGGAGGAGAGAAGGACACACACAGGGAAGGCCAGACACCTGGAAGACAACCTTAGTCCCCGTCACAATTTGGCCAAAGGCTGGTCAAACACTGCGGATCAGATTGAGGCCAAGAGGGAAAAAAAAATCAATGGATTCTGGGGTCAGAACAGGGGCTTCTGGCCAAGTCATTTCACAAATTCCTAAGTGGGATGTTGTAAGGCTAAATATGGCAATACAAATTGAGCCCTTTCTCCCTCCTCTCCCCCCTCCCCATTTCCACCCCTCCCCCTGGAATCACTCTTAATTTTATAATATTTTTATTTGCTTAGTTGTTTTTGCTTCTCCCCCAATGGAACGAAAGCTCCTTGAGGGCCGGTAGTGCTTTTTGTCTTTGTGTTCCCAGCACTGGGAATGGCATTTGACACCTAAATAAATGCCAGCTGAACTGGACCAAGTTGAGAAAAACCAGGAAACCGAGTCTTGCTCAGGGAAAAGAATCCATGCTGCTTCTTTCCAGTTGCAAGAAGTGTATATTTTGGGCTCTTCGCAACTACTCTAGAGCCCAGTTTCTTCAACTGGGGGTCATGACCCAACATGGGGTCTCCTAAGTGAACGTGAAGGTTGTGAAATTGTGCTTTATTATCCATAAATGATTTGTATATCTATTTTATATACTTATATATGTCAAAGTTTCTCGAGCAAAAAGGAAACGAGGATAGAAAAAGTTTAAGGGGTCCTGCTCTAGACAAGGCAATTCCTATCAGGGTCTCATTTAGGATACCTTTGCCCTATGGCTCTTGCCCCCTGTGGCCCTCGGTCTCATGCTTATTATCTCTCGAGGACAGGATTAGATGGGTGTCTGTGAGAAGCCAGGCTTAGGATAGCTCCCAGAGCCAAGAACTGTTTGCTGGCTCCCAGGTCCCTGCTCACCTGCTACCATTTGGGGACTTAGGGGCAGGGCAACTTCCAGAGGGGCCAAATGTTAATGAAGGAATGGCCTATTGCTCTGGATTTGAGGAACCAGAGAGCCTCTGGGGGGAAAGGGACCTTCTTCAAAGTGAACCGAGCTAGCACCATAGCAAAGTCGGTCTAGAATGAAGTTCACTCATCTCCCTCCCCTCCATACTCATTCACAGCCCCCTGAGAGATCTGACTGCTGGGAGGCTCCAGGAAATTTGCCCCTAAGGGCCAGATTCCCAGACACACACACAGCCCGGGCCTGGTGCTGGACTTGGTGTCAGAGGCCTGTGTTGGAATATCACACAGGGCACTTTCCAGCTGTGCATAAGCAAATCATGAGATCCTAGAACCAAGGCCGCAGAAGGCCTCAGGGGCCACTTTGTCTGACTCCCCATTTTATAGATGAGGGAAACTGAGGCTCGGAAAGGGAAAGTGACATGCCCGTGGTCACAGATAGTAAATGTTTGCTGTAGAATTTGAAGATGGGCCTTGCCTCCACAGCTAGTGGTTTTTTTTTTTTAACACTATCCCATACTGTCTTCCAAGTCACATTATTATCTCTGTGCCTCAGTTTCCTCATTTATGAAATGAGTACAGTAACTGTACTACCTACCTTGCAGGGCTGTTGTGAAACTCAATGGAGGCTGTATATTTGTAAAACATGCTGCCAACTTTAAAGTGCCTGATAAATGCCAGCTGTCCTTAAGTGTCAGAACTTTGGAGCCCTCCAATTCTAAATGTCTTGGCGCCGGTACAGATCGAGAAGAAGGTCTCGAGTCTTATCCTACCACCCAGAGTTCTTGGAGAACAACAGATGATAAAGGCATGCGTGTGGCCCATTTGGGCCGCCGTCTGAGAGCAGCAGCCAAGGTGTCTCCTTTCTACTGTACAGTTCCCCCCCTCAGGGTTCATTTCTCCGACTATGTCTACAGTTAACGAGATCTCGCCACCGTGATCTCGTTGGAAGCAACTAGATTATTCACTTCTAATTCCGATGGCAACATCGAGTGCGTCAGATTTGACTCCATCTCCCCAAATTAATTTCAGAGTAGTGGTAAGTCAAATAGCATATTTCTCAGTGCTTTTGTTAGAATGTGCTCATGTGCAGCAAACTGTGAAGAAAATGTAGTAATTAGAGGTTAAATTAATCTCTGACAGACAAGCAGCTTAGAAATGCTGGGTCTCCTTCACAAAACATGGCATCAAGCATGCCAGTTATTCAGAATGAAACACCTGAGACTGGCAAGTCAGAAGTCTAAACTTCCTGTTCAAAAATCGATTGGTGTTTCCAGAAGCCAATGTTAACAATGAAATCACCTTTCAAAAATGCACGCTCAGACATTTTCGGCCCCTACATGGTACTGGCCACTGTGAGTGGGCCTTCCTTGCTGGGGCTCCAGACAGCAACTTTAAAAAAAAAAAAAAGACAAGCCAGAGTCTTTTCTGAAGCACTAATGTCTAGGCCCCCAGAATAATTGCTTTCAAACGAGTTTTAAATTACAGCATGCCTTCTCCAACTAACCCATAAACTTCCAATTCTGAATCCCCGACGTGCCCCTCAGCTGCCCTAAGTGTTAAAAAAAGGAAAGGCCAAATTCATAAAGGGAGGATTCCATTACAAGAAGATTCCAAATTTGACTCTATTCTTTTCTCTTCCCAGGAGGGAAGGTTTCTGCTACATTTAGTATCATCATTCTCAAGACTAAACCACCTGTCAAGGCCAATGTCCTCCCTTATCAATTTATAATCAAATTTTAAAGGTGCTTCTAAACCTGGTCTCCCCACATAAGAGCTGGAATCAGGGATTTTGCCTTACCTCGGCCCTTGAAATCAGTGTGTGTGTGTGTGTGTGTGTGGGGGGGGAATATGTTGATAAACAACAGCTCTTTTCTATAACATTTAAAGATTTGCAAAGCATTTTTCTCAAGATGATATTCTGCAATGACAGGCTAAAGGGAGAGTAGGGGAAAGAGACAGAGACTTTTGTGACTGGGTGTGAGCATCTCCAACTGGAGAAATATCATCAAAGATCTGTGGGGTTACAGACTATAGTGTCCCCAGGGAGGCAGTGATTTTCAATACTTATGACACATCTTCAAGTTTCCAGCAGAGTTGAAAACAAAGTCCAACTCCGCCCCCTTGCCAAAAAAAAAAAAAAAGATTTTCTTTAATATTATATATTTCCATCTATCATATATTGGGATACCGGGTACAAATTTTATCACTGGGACAACAAATTTGTTAGAGGTCCCACAATTCTTTTTTTTTTCCCAGGGTGGGGTGGGGTGGAGAGAAGACCCCCAAGCAGTGTGGAAGAGATTACCTAAAGCTTTAGTCTTGCCACACAAAACTGGAGCTGGCCTTTTTCCATCCTCCATTCTCTAAAGGATTATACATTACCTCCAAAGGTGGACAGCGTAGGAAAGTGGATTCCCTGGGTTCTAAACACCAAATCCACTCAATAGATTGAGTGACACAGAATGAAACAATAACACAGTTAACAACCTCCCCTGCTGAGGTCAATCCATAGCATGACTGTAACAGTCTGAAACTCCAGCTGTCTCTTCCTGAATTCAAGAGACATGTCGGGGTTGCAGTGGCCTTTTGGTCACCAGGTATTCTTGGAAAAATAGGGGGGAAAAAACCTGGCCCCGTGCAAGTTGCAATTATAGTAAAATTGAATCTGAGTGTTTGTATAACCTTGTATTGAGTCTTCAATTTATATCTTATGATTGGAGATTGTTAACAAACATGGAGTTCATACTATGCATAATTCATCGTGAAAAATACAAAGGAGTGCAAGAGAAAGCGTGATAGACTGGGAGTTTTCGAGGATCTGAATTCCAATTTCATCTCTGCCACCGACTTGCTCTGTGTCCGTGGGTGGGCCTCTTGAAAATAAGGGACCAGATGAGATGAACTGTACAGCCCCTTAGCTCCAAATTAATTATCCTATGAAATAAAAAAAGCTCTTCTGCCGAGCTTCAATTTTTTTCCAACTACAAAATGAGGATAATGATGTCTACCGTTTACCTCACAGGACTGTTGTGAGGATCACATGAGAAAGCGTAGGGAAAAATGCTTTGCAAATGGTGAGGATCTATAGAAAATCTGTTATTACAAATTTATTAAGCAAAGTTCCTCTTTGCTCCTTCAAGGAGCTCAGTCTAGTTGAAGGGACAAGATGTGAAGTTAACTAACAATCATAAGTGAATAAGCGAATGGGAAGGAGGTAGATAGGGGTTGTCCCCATTTTATAGACACTGAAATAGAGAGATGAAGAGACCTGTACCTAAGTGAATCATGAAGGTAGAATCTCAAAACCAAGTTTTCTGAGGGTCAAAGACTTTTTCTACTATATCCCAACCTAGTAAGGGACTATTGTTAAGTTCTTACCCTTCTTAGATGATTCAGAAGAGTCCCCCATTCAAACATCTGAGGATTAGTCTAGAAATATATCCATCTGTACGCTGGACATGTTCTTTAATACAAACTTATGAAGTTGAATCACTGCAGTAATTCACCCTCCACCTCTCCACCAAAGACCTTGCAGACTGCCACCAGATCCCTCTATCTCTCTTGTCATAATAACTGAAAGCAATTTTCTCATAGAAACACATGGTAACTCGTGGTTACACATGCTGTTTGGGTAGAGTTGAAATCATTTCTATCGCTTGTAGGGGAAAATCTATTCCAAGTTTCAACCAACCAACCCAGAGATGGGTTATCTACTTTGCTGAAAAGAGTTAGGGACTCCCTATTCAAAGCTTATTAAACACCTGTACATTTCTTTTGTTTTGTTTTGTTTTTAACAGATTAAAAAGCTCTGACGAGCCAGACCACTGAAAATTTTGCCAGAGAAAACTTCTAGAAAGAATGAGGGGATTGATAAAAATAAAATTTTACTCTCTCTGTCCCCTGACTAGGAACTTTCTTTAATTTGTTTTTTTTTTTTTCTGAAGCAATTAATGTTGGGAAAAGATATATGTTTTCAAAATTTATCTGGTCCTTCCAGATCACCCTCATTCAATGCAAAATCTTCAAGGGATATGCTTTGGTATGTGACATCTTAACTGGCTGCTTACCAGGAGGTCAGATTTGGGGTGGGGAAGATCAAAGTTATAAAATGAATCTCTGAGCGGGAGAAAGGGCTGTGAGAAGCAAGCAAGAACAAAAATATAAATCAACTAGTTTATTTTTTTTCTATTCTCTCCTCTGCGGCAACTCCCCCCCTCCATGAAATTCTCCCCCGACACTTCAATAACTCTGAGTTAGTCTGACTGTATGATGAACAATACTCTACGTAAATACTATATAAGTATAAGTTACTTCAAGTTCAGGCTAGTTTTCCTTGGAAGCCCTAGTTAAGGCTTCCTTTTGCTTTGCTCCTTTTACAGGTGTTAAACAAGATAAGCATTTGCATTAAGTTCTTTCCAGTTCATTCACTTTGCTGCAGTTTTCTCCTCCAAGTCCCACAGACTTTTAGGGACTTAATGTTGGAAAAATCAGAACCGTGTTCCAACCGTGCTTTGAGATGTGTAAGAGAATACTTGAAAAACTTACAGTTGACTGGTGCTACCTAGGTTACCCCTCAATGGCATTGAAGCTGGTATATTAAGAGAGGTGTATGATGGGAATGGGTTTATTGTGCTGATCCATAGTAACCGACTCCTGTTCGGCCATCATTTATCTTGCGCACCAGCGACATATGGGTTTGTCTATTCACACTCTCAGCATTCTCTCTGCTCCAACAAACAGTCAGCCTTTTCTGCTTGGCTAAGGAGATTTTTTAGTTACATCCATTCTGTGTGTATCAACATTTATGGCAGCAAGATAATTGCTAAAGAACTCGGAGGGGGGGGGGGGGATAAAAGCTCCTTCTTTAGAACATAAGTCCCCGGCCCCCTTCCAATCAATATTCACATAAAGCGGGGCGATTGGCAAAACCTTGCACGGGCCCGAGTTTCCTAAAGTTGGAGATGTCATTAAACACATACACACACAACTGGGAAATGGCAGCAAGAACTATGGCATATGGATGCAGGGAAATATTACTGAGAAGCCAGAGAAATAACAAAGAGGAGGAACCGGTTATGCTTTAGGAAGATTTGTGTATGAACAGATGCAAAGCCCAATCAACAGAACCGAGAAAACAATACATACCATTACGACGAAGTAAATGAAAAGAGATCACCATAAGAAAGTAAAGGGGAGAATCAATGAAGGAAGGTCCTGCAGGAGGATACACTTCCTTCCTGGAAAAAGAGAGGCGGGGGACTGCCAGAACAGAGTATTAGATGCAGCGGCAGAGAGGATTTTGCTTCAGGTGTTTTTCTTAATTGCTTGGTTTTTTAATTTTTTTATTTATTTATTTTTTTCTTTCTCACAAGGGAGGGTTCAGGCTTAGGAGCGTTTGAAATGATCGTGATGGGAAAACAAAGGCACGGATAAAAATGTATTAAAACAACATACAAACCAAGCCACACGACAAGATCCGATCTAGCAGTGAGTTCAGATACCCTCGTCTGAACAGGGAGGGAAGAATGGGCAGTTGATTCTTTCAAGTGTTGCTTAAATAAACGGAAAACAAATTTGTCATATGGAAACATTTTTTGCTCCTAGAAATATGCATTTAATTTAAAGTGACCGGGATGATTTGAATGGGTAAACTTAGCAACTGGCTACTGGTTAAAGTATTATAAGGAAAACTGATATATATGCCAATAATTTAAAGTCATCGGATGATCTGAATGGGTAAATTTACCCATTGGCTACTGGTTAAACTCTTATTAAAAAAAACCTGACAGGCAGATAATTTAAAGTGATTGGGATGATCTGAATGGCTAAACTTACCGATGGGCTACTGGTTAAACTGTTAGAAGAAAAACTGATCAAGGCAGTCCACATGCCCCAAGTCAGAATTTTAAAGGACAAGCCTAACAAAAACTTTATACTTTTTTTATCCCTTGCTTTCTCCTAAATCCTGCTTCGAATCTGTATTTCCTCTCTTCCATCTCTCCCCGAGTTCCCATTTTGCTAGGTCAAGGTTTCTCCAGTAAAGACAGAAACCGACCGACCGACCGACCGACCAACCGACTTCAAAAGCTTTGAAAATTTTGATTTCATTCATAGATGGCCTGAATATTAAGAGCCGTGAGGGTTCTTTCCCAGCTCAGCTCGGAAGCAGCCTCCCTAAGCCCCTCCTCCCAGCTGTTAATGCTCGTGAAATTACTTTATATTTACTTGGCAATATACAACTTGTGTACATGCTGGATCTTCCGGGAGAATTCCACCTCCTGGAAGTTAAGCCCATTTTCGGTCTTGTGGCGTTTTGGGGGGGTTTTGTTTTTTGTTTTGTGTCTCAGGTGCCTAAATGTTTGTGGGACTTAATTGAATGGTTCAAATCCCTTTATTTTACAAATGCAGAAACAACTTCGAGTAAAAGAAATGCCTGGTCCACAGTTATATAGTTGCCTGGTTTCGGGGCCGAGACGACAACCTAAGAGGCACTCCAATGCCCTTTAATTACACGATTGCAGCAGAAAGAGGGGGGGGGAAAAAAAAACCTCTCTCCCCAATTATAAAGAGGCTTTACAATTTACAAAGTATGTAAGGGGGGTAGGGCTCACGACAAACAGAGCAGTCCAGATAATCTAAGCGTTTTGAGTCCAAAAACTCGTTGCCTGAAGCCAATTTTTTGCCTAGCCTTCTGTGTGTGTGTCTCCCTCTCTCTCTCCCCTCTGTCGCGTTCTCCCTCCCTTTCTCCTCTCTCGGTCTCTCTGTTTGTCTGTCTCTGTCCCCCCTCCCCTTTCCCCCTGTCTCTTCTTCCTCTGTCTGTCTGTCTGTGTCTCTTCCTCTCTCTCTCTCCCCCCTCCCCCCAGTACTCAAGTTTCTAAAGGATTTCTAAGTGGTGACTTAGAACCAGGTGCATTTCAGCACTTGAAATGCTCCACCTCAACTACAAGGTGGTTTGGGATCAGTCTTGGAGTGGGGGTGGGGGGGCAGTAAACAGGCTCAGGGCTAGCGGAGGATTATTGCGGTTAGCTTTCGGTCTCCCACCTTGAGATGGGCTGCATTTATTTTTCTTCCCTGAGCAACAGGCTATTTCCTGGTTCAGTTTAAAAATTCAGTGACGTTCCTGTTTCAGCCCACACATCTGTGTCACTCTCAGCGTCAGTGGCAGGAAAACATTAGAAGTCACCCTTTGCTAATGCCTTCCTAACATGGAGTTTCCTCGTCTCTTCCGCCACCCTTGTCTCCGCCAACCCCAGACTCTCTTGCCCCCCTCCCAAACCAGAGTCACTGAAAATGGGCACAGCCGGAAGGAGGGGATGATCCGTAAGTTAAGGAGATGCTGCTGGAAGAAACAAAGCTACTGTTCTTTCCACCCCCACCTCCCAGCCCCCTTTCAACGGGACGAGGAGTCAGCTCGAACCACGGGCTTCCCGACGAGCCCCTGAATCTCTGTGTCCCCGTCAACAGCCCGAGTACCCGCATTCCCGGGCACGGCCAGCATCCCCGCCTGGCTGCGTGAGGAGATGCTGGGATTCCGCACATACCCAGAGGCGGCAGCACACGGGGAGCTGGGACACGAGGGAGCCATTCAGGAGCTTCCAAAGCAACAGGGCGAGGCGGTAGCGTTCCCGCGGGGGGGGGGGGGGGGAAGTTAGCTCCTAGGCAAACTCGAGGCTCCGGGAGCGAGGTGGCCCCTTTAAGGGGACGAGGCCGCTTCGCGCCCGGGCCTGGCAGTCCACGGCCGGGCCGAGAGAGGGGCAGGTTCAAGTCCACTCCGGCGCCTCCCTCCCCGAGGCACCATATGTTCCCTAGCTCCCATCCACAGCTTCATGGCCCCATTCTCTAGCTGCAGAAAGGCAAAGCGAAGCGGGGAGGCGCAGGCGGAGCCCGGCCTTTCACACTTCCAGCATTCCCTCGGAGTTGTCGGGGCCCGGCCCGGGAGGGGGGGGGGGGGGGTCTCTGGAGCTTCTCCCAGGCCGGGGAAGTGTCCAGCTACCACTACGCTAACCATCTTCCAGGAAGGAGAAAGAGGGAGGGAGGGAGGCGGAGGGGAGGTCGGAGAGTGAGGAGAGAGGGGGAGCCAGGGAGGGAGAGAAGCAAAAATGGGATGAAAGGAAAGAGGGGGGGGGGGGGGGACCCGGGGGGGTTTGCCGGATTTTTTGAGCCCAGTGAGTTTTGAGTTTGGCATTTTTTGGCCTTTTTTTGTGTTTTCCCAAACATTTGGAGTGGGTTGCCCGGGCGCGGGCAAAGTGTTTTTAATTTGGCCTGTTTAGCGGTTTGGGGGGGGAGGGGGGGGGGGGGGGGGCGGCCGGATGGTTTAAAGAAAGTCGGGGAGGAAATCCTGGGAGGGGGGGGCAAGGGGATGGGGTTAGGTGTGGCCCGGTGGGTCCCGGGGGAAAGGGGCAATTTCTCGGTCATGTTATTGAGAGACCTGCCAAGAATTTTCCCAATGGGGTGAAGAGAAGGTTGGGGGAAGCGTAAGAAGGGGGGGGGGGGAAGGGAGGAGGAAGAGGAGGAGGGGGGGGGGACCGTAGTTTGGATGAGCCTTAGGTGCCTAGAGCAGGGAGGATTGTTTCTTGGGGGAGTTTGTTTGGCACCAAGGGCCGTTAAAGGTGCCCCTGCGGGGAGAAAGGAGGGAAAGATTGTTTAAAGGAGGCCCGAATTTTGATTTAGGGGCCCTGGAAATGGCCCCCCCCCAAAACCCGGAGGTTTTGAAGACTTTTAGAAAAACCCCTTTGCCCCTTTTTCCTTAAATTGGAAACGGGGTTTTTCAGATTTTAAAGGGGGGGGGAGGGAGAGGGAGAGGGGGGGGGGGGGGGGGGGGGAGAGGGGGGAGGGAGAGGGAGGGGGGAGGGGAGGGGGAAGGGAGGGGAGAGGGAGGGGGGGGGGGGAAGGAGGGGGGTGAAAAATGGTGTGTTAGGGGAGCCCCGAAAGGGGGCCGGTCCAAGCCTTCCCGGGAAATTTTAAAAGGGGAGGGGTTTGGGGGTGCCAAGAGGGGTTTGGGACCGGTATCGGTTTTATTGATTCCCGGGTTTTTTTTGAAACCCCGATTGCCGTGGGTTGTTTTGTTATGGGGGTGGAGGTGGAGGGGGCGAAAGGGAAGGTGGGTGGATGATGGTTTACCCCGGGTTTTTGTGGGGGGGCCAGGGGGGGAATCCCGCCCAATGAGATGGGAAGGGGATGGTTTGTTTAAAGGGGTAACCGGGTGAGGGGGGGAAAGGCCTATTTCTAGATTTGGAGTGTGTAGGGGGTACCGGTTTAATTTGAGGGGTGGAGCCAAAAATGGTTTTTTTCCAGATAATTTGGCCTGGAGATTTTCCCTTTTGTTAAATTGGTTCGTAGTTTTCGTTAATCCATTGTGGTGTGAAAATAGTGGGGATTTCCCGGTTTGGGTTTGTGGGTAAAAGGCCAGGATTGCTTTTCGATTTTTGATCCTTCCTGGCCGTGGGCCCGAGTTCTCCCCACCCAATTTTTTATTCGGTCACGGTTTGAGGAAGTTTATCTCAACCCCGATAATTGGCGAAAAGGCGTTGGAGCCTTTCGTTTAAAGGGAAATCGACTTAAGGGTAAGTTTATTGGTAGTCTAATCCTATTAGTGTCTGTTCAGTCAGCATTTAATCTAGGATAAAAATCGGGCAGTATCTATTGCTATCCCAGGCTATTTTCAGCTATACTGCATCTGGAACAATTAGAGGTAAACAGCAAAAAAAAAAAAAAAAAATATTTTGGGGAGCTTCCCGAATTGAATCCTAGGGGGATTGGGAAGACCAGATGGGGTCGTTGGAGCCTTTTAGGGGGTTTGGGAGCGGCCTGAGGAGGGGAGCCCAACCGGACGTTTTCCCAGAAAGAGAAGGAGGGGGAAGGCTGGAGGAAGCCACCCGTAGGGGTGGGACATTGCGGGAAAACAGAACCCTGGGCCAGGGGACCCGTTGGGAAAGAATAACCAGCCTTTGGGAATTTGTTTCTGTTTTCCGAGAAAGTCTGCCTGTGCGGCCCCCCACTTATTTGCTTGTTGAATTAATTTAAATTTTTAAAATGGGAAGAAATTTTCGAGGGAGAGGATTTGCTAGAGGTTGAAGGTTAGATCTAAGTAGTGAGATCCCAACCGGAGTAATAGGGAGAGGTTTAGGTGAAAAAAGAATCCCGGGAGACTTTTGAGTGGTTTGATAAACTTTTGAATTCCTCCCCTTTTTCAAGGGATTTGGATTCAAAAAAAATGGGGGAAAGGGTTGAAAAGTCGTTTTAGGAATTATTTCAACAGAGGATTTTGAGTTTATTTAAGGTTTTTGTTTCTAATTTGGGGCCCTTCGGGTTTTAAGGGAGAAAAGAGATTTTGAATTGGTGATCCAAGTTTTTGTTCCACTTTGGTTTGTATGTGAAAACCCCAGTGAAATTTGATAAAGGGATGGTGATTGGTGCCCCACCCTTTTCTTTTGGTTCAGAAAGTTATTTTTGGGTTGAGTTTTAATATTCATGTCGTTCTCGTTTTAATTTATGACAGTTTCCTGGTGGGTGGAGTTTTTGGGTTGTTATTGATAGGATTTTTTGTTGGGGGAAAATAGTAAAATAAAAAAAAGAAAAATTAGAAGGTTTGTTTGGAGAAACCCCCCCCCCCCCCCCCTTTCTTTTTTCTTTTCCTTTTTTTCCCCTTTTTTTTTTTCCTTTTCCCTTTTTGGAATCCCTTTCACTTTTAAAGAATGATGTCCCTGGAAAGAAATTATAATTTAAGGAGGGGGGTTAAAAATTAGCAAAGAGTAAAAGCCTAGAAAGTGGGGGGGGGGGGAGAGAGAGAGAGAGAGAGAGAGAGAGAGAGAGACCTACATCACCCAAATTTATAGATGCTTTTTGTGGTTTTTATTTCCAAGTAACCCAAACAGAGATGTAACTTGAATGAAGAAGGAATCTAACTCTTCCTTTAACTTGGACCTTCCAGGGAATCCTCTCTTTGGCTGTTGTCACTCCTTAAGTGGGGACGCACAGATTTTCTCCTTTTCAGGGGGACCTGCTGCTAGTGAGGAAAAAAGAGGAGAAATTCCCTTAGTTAAAAATTCACCCCCGAGAGGGAAATCCGGGTTACTAGGCTGGGAACTGTGTAGCTGGCCTCCTGACTTTCTGACTTTTCAGCCTCTATCTATAAATCTGCCAGAAGGCAAGTTGACTTTCCTGGAGCTGTGTAAAGAAAGCTTGAGAGCTGGCCGAGTGAGAGTTTGGAAAGAACATCTGCCCAAGGACAGGGGTTGAAGCAACACCGAAGCCGTCCCATTAAAACACAGAGATATCTCAGGGAGGCCAGTGGCACACAGAGCCAGGTGAGGGGACCTCCTCATTTTCCCCGTTAGGAGATCCTAATGCAGAAGTCACTAGCTAAAATTCAGGTGCGACTTGGAACAGGTAAGGTCCCCATTCTGGAGCCATGTAGAGGAGGGAGTCAGAAACTGAACATCCCATTCCAGCGTGGACATCCTGCCATCCTCCACCCCTTCTCCTCCATTAGCTTCCGATTCCTCCTCTTCACAATTATGGGAGGGGGAGAGGGGAAATAATAGACCTGACATCCTATTATATTAATTCACTTCTCATCTTTGGGTCTGCATCCTCCTTTATAAGACTGGACTAGCTAATTAACCCCTGTGGTCTTCTCTAGCACCGCCATTCTATGATTTTTAGGTTAAAAACTGGCCGAGGCTAGAATCTCTTCCAACACCACCAAGGGTTTGTTTGGAAAGGTCAACTGAAAATAGGATGAAATGGCCGGATCCTCACCCCACGATTATAAATATCTGGAAGGTGTAGCCAGCTTGGAGAGGGGGCCGAGGGGAGGGATGCAGAGAGGAGAGGTTAAAGACTGAAATCTCAGCATCCCTCTTGGTTTGAACAAGATGGCTAAACCTTTCACTGACCAAGATATAAGAGGAAGAATCGTGGCCTTTATTCCTGTCACATAAGATTTTCCCTGAATTGTGGTTTTGTGGGGGATTTTTTCTTCACTTGCTTTTACCTAGCATCCATTTTACCCAGGAACATAATTTTTCCTTTGAACTTTTTAATGGGGAACAATAATCCTAGGTGTCCAAGAGCTAATGGTTTTACAGTTCTGCCCCCCCCCCCGGAACCTATACAAAATGTACAACAATTGGTAAGACTTTGATGATAGCTTAGGTATCAAATCTACTTTAGAGGCGCTCGAGAGACTTGGAAATCAACAGTTGGGTGCTTGGGTGCTGGGAGAGATCCTCCTCTTGAGAAGACATGTTCCCTGTCCTTTTAGAAATTGGAGTTTTGCCTGATTACCATGGAAATATGTTTAAAATGATTATACACGGTATATCAGATTGCTTGCTGTCTTGGGAGGAAAAAGGTAAGAGAGGGAGGGGGAATACTTGTAACTCGAAATCTTACAAAAATCAATGTTGAAAACTATTTTTACATGTAATTGGACAAAATGAAACTCTATTAAGTAGAAAAAATTCGAACTATATGGAGGAAACTCGAAACCTAACTTTTATTACTTTAAATGCGAATGGAATAAAAAATTCAATGAAACAAAACTAAACTAAAAAAAAAAAGTGGAGCTCTCTAAGGGTTAGACATAAACAACAATCCACCTTGAGGTCAGGGATTGATTTCTTTTTGTCATTGCATCTCAAGTGCTTGGCACAAAGCCTTGAATGTTGTAGACACTTAGAAGTATATTATTGGATTCGGTTAGTTTCATGTTACGTAAGAAGTGCATAGTGGATAGAGCACCAGCCCTGAACTCAGGAGGACCTGAGTTCAAATCCGGCCTCAGACAGTTAACACTTCCTAGCTGGGTGACTCTGGGCAAATCACTTGGCCCCAGTTGTCTCAGGGAAAAAAAGTACTTTCCAAAAATATGTGATAAATGAGGAAAAAGTTATTACCAGTGAAGATATGAAGATATTAAGGAAAGCTTTTCAGGTAAGGTGGCATTTGAGACGATCTTTAAAACGTGGGTAGATAAGATGTTCTATGGACAAACAGGCAAAGATAAGAAGGGAGAACATTTTGATCAAAGCGAAGAGTTGGCCAATTGACTGGAGCATAGAGAATATAGAGAAGAGTGACATGAGATAAGGCTGGAAAGGTAGTCTTCAGAGTTCCTTGAATACCATGCAAGGGAGTTTGAATCCACTGGATGAGAAGAAATAGAATAAATTCCCTACCCCCGTCCCCCGCCTCAGCGCACGCTGTTCGGAATTAGATAGATCTTTCTCCGACTGTTAGGGCGGCCACGTATGTCACCAAGGGATGGCTCTGCAATTCTCACAAAAACAAAAACAAAATCCCCTTGGTTTTTGCATGGGCTGATATTGGGCCTCACTATTTCCTTTCTAGTGTTTTCTTCAGTTTCCTGAAGGGGGCGTGGCTTCCCAGTTGGCTTGACAGTACAGGAATCATTTACTACTTGAGCAGCAGATTGAACTGTCCAACTCATAACCTGTAACCCGCAGACTCCCAGCCCAGTTTAGGAGAATATTCAGTCAGGGTAAAAACAGTCACACAGCATTACTCAAATAGGAGAAAAAAGAGGAAGCTGTTTGTATTGGCTGTTTCGAAAGTAACTTGACTGCATTGAGGCTTCTGCCTATTCCCTGTAACCTTTTGTATGATGACACCCGAAGACAACAAGTTTTCACTGCCAAGTTACAGCTAATCTATGTTTCCCTTTCACTAGGGTGGAATTTCCTATTATTTCCAAGAGCTCGGAGGACCACTGAATTGACCACAATGACTGCATAGTGCTCACATCTTAGTGAAACTGGCTAAAAAGCTCTGCTGGCTTCGATGTGGCTCATGTTTAAAATCATCTGATATCTGGAGGCATCTCCAACTCAACACGTCGCAAACGGAACTCGGTGGCCTCCCTCTCCGACCCCCATACTGCCCCCTTTCCTGCACTCTCCGATTTCTAGAGAGAACACAGCCATTGCCCGCCCTCTGGAGTTTGTAACCTTGGAGTCATCCTCACCTTCTCATTCTTCCTCACTTCACATATCCAAAGTTATCAAATCTTGCTTCTTCTGCCTCTAGAACATCTCTCCAATTGGCCTCTTTTGCTCCCAACGCAATCATCACTTTAGTTTAGCACCCAACCATGTCTTGCCTGGTCTCCTAATAGGTCAGCCTCAATGTCTTTCTATTCCAATTTCTCTGTCACACAGATCTGACCATTCTGCTCCCCTCTCCGAGAAACTGCAGTGGTTCCCTCTCAGCCTAGGATAAAACAGAAACTTCTCTTGAAGTTCTTTATGACTTGTCCCAATCTGTCTTTTTTTTTTTTTTTTCCTCATTATTTCCCTTCCCAGCCTGGCCCTCCATCTTGGTCATCTCTTATCCATGGAGTGCATTTCTTCTTCATAGCTACAGTGAAGAATTACTTCCTTCCTTCAAGACAGTTTAAGACCCATCTCCTCAAAGCCAAGCCGATCCCCCGGATTGCGAGTGCCCTGTGTCTTCCTGAATGACCTTATTTTTAACTAACTTCTTTTATTTGCTATTTAATCTTTACATACTTATATGTTACCTAAACAAATATAATGTATATATTACATAAAATAATTGTAGGGGTACATTAAATCAGAGAATGGTATGATGGAAAGAGAAGATGGGCTGGCTCCTTATATTGTATGAATGAGGATAACAAGGGCATGGCCCAGAATGCTCTACTGGTAGCCTCATGATTTTGGGAGAAAGTGAGCAAGGTCCCTAGAATGTTGAATGGACCTCCTGGGGTGAGCTTGTGGGAGGACGGGGACAAGATCCAAGATCGGCAATCATCATTGAAAGGTACTCCAGAAGAGATGAGATCTCAGATTCCCTGGAGCATTTGGCTATCAGCTCAGGTGGTCTCTGGGCTCCCACTCCTAACCCCAACTTGCAGTGGCAGATAGGGTCCCCAGAGTTAAGCTGTTGCTTTCTCCACTGAAAGTCCTGAAAGGTTGAGTTTTTCCTAGTAGTTTAACTCATGAACCCCCACTAGCAGAGTTCTTTCCTCCTTTATCAGTTGATATCAATTAGTCAACCAGATTTAAGTAGCTTTTATTTAGAAAGACGGTGCTTAAGTAAGAACAAGTGGCATAAAATTGGTATACTAATTGATAGAAACCCTTTTTTCAAAAATATGTGATACGTTCTCCCATAAGTGTAGGTACGATCCAGGGGCAAGTGGGCTCAGGCTTAGATCCCACGTACCAAAGGGCTCAAGAACTTCCCATAAGTAAGAAGTAACTTTTCTGCCGGGCTCCTGGTAGAGTAGAAGCTTACCTTTGCTCAGGGTGTCTACTTTGGACTCTGTTCCCCAAATAGATAATACTGCCAGTCGCTGCTATTTTAGGGACACCGCTAGGATGCCTATGAAAAAGTCCAAATCCTTTGGTTCTCCAAAGTTCACAAGAGCCTCATTTGGTCAAAAGGTGGAAGAGACTTGGTATCCCTAGGCACTTAGTAGAGTGCTTAATACATACAAGATGCAGGAAATTTTGAAGCTTGGAAGGCTTCCAAACTTACAAAAAAGATAAGTTAGTGGATTTTTTTTTGCATTACAAAAGAATTCAGGTCAGGATTCTTTTAAAGCATGATCTCCCCTAGTGCACTGACAATACAGTTAAAAATTCACACACCTTTCAGGAACACACCAATTATGTAAAGCAAGGCAGACAGACCTACATAAAGGAATATAAAACAAGAGGAGGATCCCAACGGGTATTACTATTCAGGGAGATATACACAGAGGAAGGCAATCAGACCTTGAAGGTACAAACTCTGGAAGGAGGCCCAGCACCATCTATTACTTGTCTAGCGTCTTTCAGTCAGCCTCTTTTCATGGGGGGGGGGGGGGCAAGGGGGGGCAGCGAAAATCCTAACCTTAGGTTGGCAATTACAGCATACTACTTCCCAGGACCCTAGACTTCTGGATGAGTATATTTAAAGAGTCCATTTCATTGACACAGAAAGTTCCTTCAGGTTTTATAGCTTAAGACACAGATTCCATTAAGAACTAGGTTTTAAATAATTAGAGATAC